>NW_027192718.1:343705-687410 GCF_949987515.2 Delphinus delphis
GCATAAACACAGCAGTGATAGGATTGGCGAGGTTCGGTGAGCAAATGAAGACCCTTTGAAGTCATATTGCATGGTACCCATTCCAGGGGTCTCAACTCTCCAGGTTTAAGGTATTCTTCCTTCAGCTAAAACATGCATGTGGAACCCAGAGTATGATCAACTGTGTGATCGGGAGACATGTTCAAATATGTCTCACATTTGGTCCCCTGGTACTCGGGTGCAACATTCCAGACGCTTAACGAACACTCTCCCCACTTGGAGAGTCAGCGCCTTTAACCTCCTGTTTGGCCCAGTTTGCTATTTCTGCGGAAGATGAACAGGAATAGCGAGAACCAATGAGAGACTAGCTGGAGGTGTCTGGACGGGCAAATTTAACTCTCATTTCCCACCAGGAAGAGGAATTAACCAAAGGCTCAGCATGCCGGGCCGGAACCAGATTAGGGCCTGAAGCCATCCTGCGGTGTTGCGGCCAGCTCAAAAGAAAGCGAGTTGAAGAAAGGAGCTCAGGGGCACTGTAATTCACAAACCTGCAGAGTTATAAATGACAGCTATCGTCCAAAAATAGACTGAAGTAAGGCTGCCAAGAGGACTTGAAAACGGGGCAGAATTGCAGGAAACCGATTTCAGGAGGTAGACTGGAATTGCATTGAAAGCATAGGAAAAGAGGCAGAACGTCCACAATGATGCACTTGGCCAAAAAGGGCGTATGCGTTTTTTCCTGAATATATTCAGGAAAAAACGCATACGCCCTTTTTGGCCAACCAAGCAAGCTTGCAAAGGAAATCTGCACTACAATGAAGTCTCACTTCTCCCCGGTCAAAAGGGCCATCTGAAAAAAGTGTAAAATCCAGAAAGGCAGGACAGGCCATGGAGAACTGGGAGCCTTGTTATGCTGATGGGCGTTATGTAAATTGCCAACAACCTCTCAGGAGAAGTGTATGGTGTTTCCTGAAACATCTAAAAAACAAAGCAACAGAGCCTAGGGCACTGCCACTTATGGTCCTATAGCTTAGGGAAATTAAAATCAAAAAGACACAGCCACCCCAAAGTTTGGAATGGCTCTGTTTACAAGAACCTCGTTTATAGTACAAGTTCAACATTGCAGAAAGTGAAAAATGGATAAAGAAGTTGTGGTATTCACTTACAAAGCAATATCACTCAGCAATGAAATTTATGTCATCAGGCCCTTAGCATCACAATGAGTGGATTCAGGTATGATGATTCTAACTGAAATAAGTCACACAGAAAAAGAAACATCATAAGAGATCAGTAATACACGGAATGTAAACTTGGCTACACAGGAACTGAATTACAGAACAGAACAGGGTCTCAAATTTAGAAAACCAACTTATGCTTGCTTAAGGGTAAAGGTGAGTTGGGGTGCTGCATAAAACCAGAGATTGAAATGAGCACAGATAAAGTTCCTTAAGTCAAATATGGAATAGACAAGAGCTACTCCTTGCTCAACGAAATGGACTCAACACCGCATATTAAACGCCGAAGAATGTACCTGACTAGTAAGTATCGGAAAACCTATGGATTGCTATGTCTCCGAAAGAGAATCAAGCATGTGTACAGGGGCATAAACGCAGCAGTGATAGGATTGGAGAGGTTCGGTGAGCAAATGAAGACCCTTTGAAGTCATATTGCATGGTACCCATTACACGGGTCTCAACTCTCCAGGTTTAAGGTATTCTTCCTTCAGCTAAAACATGCATGTGGAACCCAAGTATGATCAACCATGTGAACGGGAGACGTGTTCAAATATGTCTCAGTTTTCCTCCCCTGGTACTCGGGTGCAACATTCCAGACGCTTTACTAACACTCTCCCCACTTGGAGAGTCAGTCCCTTTAACCTCCTGTTTGGCCCAGTTTGCAATTTCTGCGGAAGATGAACAGGAATAGCGAGAACCAATGAGAGGCTAGCTGGAGGTGTCTGGACGGGCAAATTTAACTCTCATTTCCCACCAGGAAGAGGAAATAACCAAAGGCTCAGCGTGCCGTACCGGAACCAGATTAGGGCCTGAAACCATCCTGCGGTGTTGCGGCCAGCCCAAAAGAAAGCGAGTTGAAGAAAGGAGCTCAGGGGCACTGTAATTCACAAACCTGCAGAGTTATAAATGACAGCTATCGTCCAAAAATAGACTGAAGTAAGGCTGCCAAGAGGACTTGAAAGCGGGGCAGAATTGCAGGAAACCGATTTCAGGAGGTAGACTGGAATTGCATTGAAAGCATAGGAAAAGAGGCAGAATGTCCACAATGATGCACTTGGACAAAAAGGGCGTATGCGTTTTTTCCTGAATATATTCAGGAAAAAACGCATACGCACTTTTTGGCCAACCAAGCAAGCTTGCAAAGGAAATCTGCACTACAAGGAAGTCTCACTTCCCCCCGGTCAAAAGGGCCATCTGAAAAAAGTGTAAAATCCAGAAAGGCAGGACAGGCCATGGAGAACTGGGAGCCTTGTTATTGCTGATGGGCGGGATGTAAATTGCCAACAACCACTCGGGAAAAGTGTATGGTGTTTCCTGAAACATCTAAAAAACAAAGCAACAGAACCTATGGCACTTCCACTTATGGTCCTATAGCTTAGGGAAATTAAAATCAAAAAGACACAGCCACCCCAAAGTTTGGAACGGCTCTGTTTACAAGAACCTCGTTTACAGTACAAGTTCAACATCGCAGAAAGTGAAAAATGGATAAAGAAGTTGTGGTATTTACTTACAAAGCAATATCACTCAGCAATGAAATCTGTGTCATCAGGCCCTTAGCAGCACAATGAGTGGATTCAGGTATGATGATTCTAACTGAAATAAGTCACACAGAAAGAGAAACATCATAAGATATCAGTAATACACGGAATGTAAACTTGGCTACACAGGAACTGAATTACAGAACAGAACAGGGTCTCAAATTTAGAAAGACAACTTATGCTTGCTTAAGGGTAAAGGTGAGTTGGGGTGCTGCATAAAACCAGAGATTGAAATGAGCACAGATAAAGTTCCTTAAGCCAAATATGGAATAGACAAGAGCTACTCCTTGCTCAACGAAATGGACTCAACACCCCATATTAAACGCCTAAGAATGTACCTGACTAGTAAGTATCTTAAAACCTATGGATTGCTATGTCTCTGAAAGAGAAGCAAGCATGTGTACAGGGGCATAAACGCAGCAGTGATAGGATTGGAGAGGTTTGGTGAGCAAATGAAGACCCTTTGAAGTCATATTGCATGGTACCCATTCCACGGGTTTCAACTACCCAGGTTTAAGGTATTCTTCCTTCAGCTAAAACATGCATGTGGAACCTAGAGTATGATCAACCATGTGATCGGGAGACGTGTTCAAATATATCTCAGTTTTCCTCCCCTGGTACTCGGGTGCAACATTCCAGACGCTTTACTAACACTCTCCCCACTTGGAGAGTCAGTCCCTTTAACCTCCTGTTTGGCCCAGTTTGCAATTTCTGCGGAAGATGAACAGGAATAGCGAGAACCAATGAGAGGCTAGCTGGAGGGGTCTGGACGGGCAAATTTAACTCTCATTTCCCACCAGGAAGAGGAATTAACCAAAGGCTCAGCATGCCGGGCCGGAACCAGATTAGGGTCTGAAGCCATCCTCCGGTGTTGCGGCCAGGTCACAAGAAAGCGAGTTGAAGAAAGGAGCTCAGGGGAACTGTAATTCACAAACCTGCAGAGTTATAAATGACAGCTATCGTCCAAAAATAGACTGAAGTAAGGCTGCCAAGAGGACTTGAAAGCGGGGCAGAATTGCAGGAAACCGATTTCAGGAGGTAGACTGGAATTGCATTGAAAGCATAGGAAAAGAGGCAGAACGTCCACCATGATGCACTTGGCCAAAAAGGGCGTATGCGTTTTTTCCTGAATATATTCAGGAAAAAACGCATACGCCCTTTTTGGCCAACCAAGCAAGCTTGCAAAGGAAATCTGCACTACAATGAAGTCTCACTTCCCCCCGGTCAAAAGGGCCATCTGAAAAAAGTGTAAAATCCAGAAAGGCAACAGGCCATTGAGAACTGGGAGCCTTGTTATGCTGATGGGCGGGATGTAAATTGCCAACAGACACTCCGGAGAAGTGTATGGTGTTTCCTGAAACATCTAAAAAACAAAGCAACAGAGCCTAGGGCCCTTCCACTTATGGTCCTATAGCTTAGGGAAATTAAAATCAAAAAGACACAGCCACCCCAAAGTTTGGAACGGCTCTGTTTACATGAACCTCGTTTACAGTACAAGTTCAACATCGCAGAAAGTGAAAAATGGATAAAGAAGTTGTGGTATTCACTTACAAAGCAATATCACTCAGCAATGAAATCTATGTCATCAGGCCCTTAGCAGCACAATGAGTGGATTCAGGTATGATGATTCTAACTGAAGTAAGTCACACAGAAAAAGAAACATCATAAGATATCAGTAATACACGGAATGGAAACTTGGCTACACAGGAACTGAATTACAGAACAGAACAGGGTCTCAAATTTAGAAAACCAACTTATGCTTGCTTAAGGGTAAAGGTGAGTTGGGGTGCTGCATAAAACCAGAGATTGAAATGAGCACAGATAAAGTTCCTTAAGCCAAATATGGAATAAACAAGAGCTACTCCTTGCTCAACGAAATGGACTCAACACCGCATATTAAACGCCTAAGAATGTACCTGACTAGTAAGTATCTTAAAACCTATGGATTGCTATGTCTCCGAAAGAGAATCAAGCATGTGTACAGGGGCATAAACGCAGCAGTGATAGGATTGGAGAGGTTCGGTGAGCAAATGAAGACCCTTTGAAGTCATATTGCATGGTACCCATTCCACGGGTTTCAACTACCCAGGTTTAAGGTATTCTTCCTTCAGCTAAAACATGCATGTGGAACCTAGAGTATGATCAACCATGTGATCGGGAGACGTGTTCAAATATGTCTCAGTTTTCCTCCCCTGGTACTCGGGTCCAACATTCCAGACGCTTTACTAACACTCTCCCGACTTGGAGAGTCAGTCCCTTTAACTTCCTTTTTTGCCCAGTTTGCAATTTCTGCGGAATATGAACAGGAACAGCGAGAACCAATGAGAGGCTAGCTGTAGGTGTCTGGACGGGCAAATTTAACTCTCATTTCCCACCAGGAAGAGGAATTAACCAAAGGCTCAGCATGCCGGGCCGGAACCAGATTAGGGTCTGAAGCCATCCTCCGGCGTTGCGGCCAGGTCACAAGAAAGCGAGTTGAAGAAAGGAGCTCAGGGGCACTGTAATTCACAAACCTGCAGAGTTATAAATGACAGCTATCGTCCAAAAATAGACTGAAGTAAGGCTGCCAAGAGGACTTGAAAGCGGGGCAGAATTGCAGGAAACCGATTTCAGGAGGTAGACTGGAATTGCATTGAAAGCATAGGAAAAGAGGCAGAACGTCCACAATGATGCACTTGGCCAAAAAGGGCGTATGCGTTTTTTCCTGAATATATTCAGGAAAAAACGCATACGCCCTTTTTGGCCAACCAAGCAAGCTTGCAAAGGAAATCTGCACTACAATGAAGTCTCACTTCCCCCCGGTCAAAAGGGCCATCTGAAAAAAGTGTAAAATCCAGAAAGGCAGGACAGGCCATGGAGAACTGGGAGCCTTGTTATGCTGATGGGCGGGATGTAAATTGCCAACAGACACTCAGGAGAAGTGTATGGTGTTTCCTGAAACATCTAAAAAACAAAGCAACAGAGCCTAGGGCACTGCCACTTATGGTCCTATAGCTTAGGGAAATTAAAATCAAAAAGACACAGCCACCCCAAAGTTTGGGACGCCTCTGTTTACAAGAACCTCGTTTACAGTACAAGTTCAACATCGCAGAAAGTGAAAAATGGATAAAGAAGTTGTGGTATTTACTTACAAAGCAATATCACTCAGCAATGAAATCTATGTCATCAGGCCCTTAGCATCACAATGAGTGGATTCAGGTATGATGATTCTAACTGAAATAAGTCACACAGAAAAAGAAACATCATAAGATATCAGTAATACACGGAATGTAAACTTGGCTACACAGGAACTGAATTACAGAACAGAACAGGGTCTCAAATTTAGAAAACCAACTTATGCTTGCTTAAGGGTAAAGGTGAGTTGGGGTGCTGCATAAAACCAGAGATTGAAATGAGCACAGATAAAGTTCCTTAAGTCAAATATGGAATAGACAAGAGCTACTCCTTGCTCAACGAAATGGACTCAACACCGCATATTAAACGCCTAAGAATGTACCTGACTAGTAAGTATCGGAAAACCTATGGATTGCTATGTCTCCAAAAGAGAATCAAGCATGTGTACAGGGGCATAAACGCAGCAGTGATAGGATTGGAGAGGTTCGGTGAGCAAATGAAGACCCTTTGAAGTCATATTGCATGGTACCCATTACACGGGTCTCAACTCTCCAGGTTTAAGGTATTCTTCCTTCAGCTAAAACATGCATGTGGAACCCAAGTATGATCAACCATGTGAACGGGAGACGTGTTCAAATATGTCTCAGTTTTCCTCCCCTGGTACTCGGGTGCAACATTCCAGACGCTTTACTAACACTCTCCCCACTTGGAGAGTCAGCGCCTTTAACCTCCTGTTTGGCCCAGTTTGCAATTTCTGCGGAAGATGAACAGGAATAGCGAGAACCAATGAGAGGCTAGCTGGAGGTGTCTGGACGGGCAAATTTAACTCTCATTTCCCACCAGGAAGAGGAAATAACCAAAGGCTCAGCGTGCCTTACCGGAAGCAGATTAGGGACTGAAGCCATCCTGCGGTGTTGCGGCCAGCTCAAAAGAAAGCGAGTTGAAGAAAGGAGCTCAGGGGCACTGTAATTCACAAACCTGCAGAGTTATAAATGACAGCTATCGTCCAAAAATAGACTGAAGTAAGGCTGCCAAGAGGACTTGAAAGCGGGGCAGAATTGCAGGAAACCGATTTCAGGAGGTAGACTGGAATTGCATTGAAAGCATAGGAAAAGAGGCAGAACGTCCACAATGATGCACTTGGCCAAAAAGGGCGTATGCGTTTTTTCCTGAATATATTCAGGAAAAAACGCATACGCCCTTTTTGGCCAACCAAGCAAGCTTGCAAAGGAAATCTGCACTACAATGAAGTCTCACTTCCCCCCGGTCAAAAGGGCCATCTGAAAAAAGTGTAAAATCCAGAAAGGCAGGACAGGCCATGGAGAACTGGGAGCCTTGTTATGCTGATGGGCGGGATGTAAATTGCCAACAACCACTCGGGAGAAGTGTATGGTGTTTCCTGAAACATCTAAAAAACAAAGCAACAGAGCCTAGGGCACTGCCACTTATGGTCCTATAGATTAGGGAAATTAAAATCAAAAAGACACAGCCACCCCAAAGTTTTGAACGGCTCTGTTTACAAGAACCTCGTTTACAGTACAAGTTCAACATCGCAGAAAGTGAAAAATGGATAAAGAAGTTGTGGTATTTACTTACAAAGCAATATCACTCAGCAATGAAATCTGTGTCATCAGGCCCTTAGCAGCACAATGAGTGGATTCAGGTATGATGATTCTAACTGAAATAAGTCACAAAGAAAAAGAAACATCATAAGATATCAGTAATACACGGAATGTAAACTTGGCTACACAGGAACTGAATTACAGAACAGAACAGGGTCTCAAATTTAGAAAACCAACTTATGCTTGCTTAAGGGTAAAGGTGAGTTGGGTTGCTGCATAAAACCAGAGATTGAAATGAGCACAGATAAAGTTCCTTAAGCCAAATATGGAATAGACAAGAGCTACTCCTTGCTCAACGAAATGGACTCAACACCGCATATTAAACGCCTAAGAATGTACCTGACTAGTAAGTATCTTAAAACCTATGGATTGCTATGTCTCCGAAAGAGAATCAAGCATGTGTACAGGGGCATAAACGCAGCAGTGATAGGATTGGAGAGGTTCGGTGAGCAAATGAAGACCCTTTGAAGTCATATTGCATGGTACCCATTCCACGGGTTTCAACTACCCAGTTTTAAGGTATTCTTCCTTCAGCTAAAACATGCATGTGGAACCTAGAGTATGATCAACCATGTGATCGGGAGACGTGTTCAAATATGTCTCAGTTTTCGTACCCTGGTACTCGGGTGCAACATTCCAGACGCTTTACTAACACTCTCCCCACTTGGAGAGTCAGTCCCTTTAACCTCCTGTTTGGCCCAGTTTGCAATTTCTGTGGAAGATGAACAGGAATAGCGAGAACCAATGAGAGGCTAGCTGGAGGTGTCTGGACGGGCAAATTTAACTCTCATTTCCCACCAGGAAGAGGAATTAACCAAAGGCTCAGCGTGCCGTGCCGGAACCAGATTAGGGCCTGAAGCCATCCTGTGGTGTTGCGGCCAGCTCAAAAGAAAGCGAGTTGAAGAAAGGAGCTCAGGGGCACTGTAATTCACCAACCTGCAGAGTTATAAATGACAGCTATCGTCCAAAAATAGACTGAAGTAAGGCTGCCAAGAGGACTTGAAAGCGGGGCAGAATTGCAGGAAACCGATTTCAGGAGGTAGACTGGAATTGCATTGAAAGCATAGGAAAAGAGGCAGAACATCCACAATGATGCACTTGGCCAAAAAGGGCGTATGCGTGTTTTCCTGAATATATTCAGGAAAAAACGCATACGCCCTTTTTGGCCAACCAAGCAAGCTTGCAAAGGAAATCTGCACTACAATGAAGTCTCACTTCCCCCCAGTCAAAAGGGCCATCTGAAAAAAGTGTAAAATCCAGAAAGGCAGGACAAGCCATGGAGAACTGGGAGCCTTGTTATGCTGATGGGCGGGATGTAAATTGCCAACAGACACTCGGGAGAAGTGTATGGTGTTTCCTGAAACATCTAAAAAACAAAGCAACAGAGCCTAGGGCACTGCCACTTATGGTCCTATAGCTTAGGGAAATTAAAATCAAAAAGACACAGCCACCCCAAAGTTTGGGACGCCTCTGTTTACAAGAACCTCGTTTACAGTACAAGTTCAACATCGCAGAAAGTGAAAAATGGATAAAGAAGTTGTGGTATTTACTTACAAAGCAATATCACTCAGCAATGAAATCTGTGTCATCAGGCCCTTAAAAGCACAATGAGTGGATTCAGGTATGATGATTCTAACTGAAATAAGTCACACAGAAAAAGAAACATCATAAGATATCAGTAATACACGGAATGGAAACTTGGCTACACAGGAACTGAATTACAGAACAGAACAGGGTCTCAAATTTAGAAAACCAACTTATGCTTGCTTAAGGGGAAAGGTGAGTTGGGGTGCTGCATAAAACCAGAGATTGAAATGAGCACAGATAAAGTTCCTTAAGCCAAATATGGAATAGACAAGAGCTACTCCTTGCTCAACGAAATGGACTCAACACCGCATATTAAACGCCTAAGAATGTACCTGACTAGTAAGTATCTTAAAACCTATGGATTGGTGTGTCTCCAAAAGAGAATCAAGCGTGTGTACAGGGGCATAAACGCAGCAGTGATAGGATTGGAGAGGTTCGGAGAGCAAATGAAGACCCTTTGAGGTCATATTGCATGGTACCCATTCCACGGGTTTCAACTACCCAGGTTTAAGGTATTCTTCCTTCAGCTAAAACATGCATGTGGAACCTAGAGTATGATCAACCATGTGATCGGGAGATGTGTTCAAATATGTCTCAGTTTTCCTCCCCTGGTACTCGGGTGCAACATTCCAGACGCTTTACTAACACTCTCCCGACTTGGAGAGTCAGTCCCTTTAACCTCCTGTTTGGCGCAGTTTGTAATTTCTGCGGAAGATGAACAGGAATAGCGAGAACCAATGAGAGACTAGCTGGAGGTGTCTGAACGGGCAAATTTAACTCTCATTTCCCACCAGGAAGAGGAATTAACCAAAGGCTCAGCGTGCCGTGCCAGAACCAGATTAGGGCCTGAAGCCATCTTGCGGTGTTGCGGCCAGGTCACAAGAAAGCGAGTTGAAGAAAGGAGCTCAGGGGCACTGTAATTCACAAACATGCAGAGTTATAAATGACAGCTATCGTCCAAAAATACACTGAAGTAAGGCTGCCAAGAGGACTTGAAAGCGGGGCAGAATTGCAGGAAACCGATTTCAGGAGGTAGACTGGAATTGCATTGAAAGCATAGGAAAAGAGGCAGAACGTCCACAATGATGCACTTGGCCAAAAGGGGCGTATGCGTTTTTTCCTGAATATATTCAGGAAAAAACGCATACGCCCTTTTTGGCCAACCAAGCAAGCTTGCAAAGGAAATCTGCACTACAATGAAGTCTCACTTCCCCCCGGTCAAAAGGGCCATCTGAAAAATGTGTAAAATCCTGAAAGGCAGGACAGGCCATGGAGAACTGGGAGCCTTGTTATGCTGATGGGCGGGATGTAAATTGCCAACAGACACTCGGGAGAAGTTTATGGTGTTTCCTGAAACATCTAAAAAACAAAGCAACAGAGCCTAGGGCACTTCCACTTATGGTCCAATAGCTTAGGGAAATTAAAATCGAAAAGACACAGCCACCCCAAATTTTGGGACGCCTCTGTTTACAAGAACCTCGTTTACCGTACAAGTTCAATATCACAGAAAGTGAAAAATGGATAAAGAACTTGTGGTACTTACGTACAATGCAGTATCACTCAGCAATGAAATCTATGTCATCAGGCCCGTAGCAGCATAATGAGTGGATTCAGGTACGATGATTCTAACTGAAATAAGTCACACAGAAAAAGAAACATCATAAGATATCACTAATACACGGAATGTAAACTTGGCTACACAGGAACTGAATTCCAAAACAGAACAGGGTCTCAAATTTAGAAAACCAACTTATGCTTGCTTAAGGGTAAAGGTGACTTGGGGTGCTGCATAAAACCAGAGATTCAAATGAGCACAGATAACGTTCCTTAAGCCAAATATGGAATAGACAAGAGCTACTCCTTGCTCAACGAAATGGACCCAACACCCCATATTAAATGCCTAAGAATGTACCTGACTAGTAAGTATCTTAAAACCTATGGATTGCTATGTCTCCGAAAGAGAATCAAGCATATGTACCGGGGCATAAACACAGCAGTGATAGGATTGGCGAGTTTCGGTGAGCAAATGAAGACCCTTTGAAGTCATATTGCATGGTACCCATTCCAGGGGTCTCAACTCTCCAGGTTTAAGGTATTCTTCCTTCAGCTAAAACATGCATGTGGAATCCAGAGTATGATCAACCATGTGATCGGGAGACGTGTTCAAATGTGTCTCAGTTTTCCTCCCCTGGTACTCGGGTGCAACATTCCAGACGCTTTACTAACACTCTCCCGACTTGGAGAGTCAGTCCCTTTAACCTCCTGTTTGGCCCAGTTTGCAATTTCTGCGGAAGATGAACAGGAATAGCGAGGACCAATGAGAGGCTAGCTGGAGGTGTCTGGATGGGCAAATTTAACTCTCATTTCCCACCAGGAAGAGGAATTAACCAAAGGCTCAGCATGTCGGGCCGGAACCAGATTAGGGCCTGAAGCCATCCTGCGGTGTTGCGGCCAGCTCAAAAGAAAGCGAGTTGAGGAAAGGAGCTCAGGGGCACTGTAATTCACAAACCTGCAGAGTTATAAATGACAGCTATCGTCCAAAAATAGACTGAAGTAAGGCGGCCAAGAGGACTTGAAAACGGGGCAGAATTGCAGGAAACCGATTTCAGGAGGTAGACTGGAATTGCATTGAAAGCATAGGAAAAGAGGCAGAACGTCCACAATGATGCACTTGGCCAAAAAGGGCGTATGCGTTTTTTCCTGAATATATTCAGGAAAAAACGCATACGCCCTTTTTGGCCAACCAAGCAAGCTTGCAAAGGAAATCTGCACTACAATGAAGTCTCACTTCCCCCCGGTCAAAAGGGCCATCTGAAAAAAGTGTAAAATCCAGAAAGGCAGGACAGGCCATGGAGAACTGGGAGCCTTGTTATTGCTGATGGGCGGGATGTAAATTGCCAACAACCACTCGGGAAAAGTGTATGGTGTTTCCTGAAACATCTAAAAAACAAAGCAACAGAACCTATGGCACTTCCACTTATGGTCCTATAGCTTAGGGAAATTAAAATCAAAAAGACACAGCCACCCCAAAGTTTCGAACGGCTCTGTTTACAAGAACCTCGTTTACAGTACAAGTTCAACATCGCAGAAAGTGAAAAATGGATAAAGAAGTTGTGGTATTTACTTACAAAGCAATATCACTCAGCAATGAAATCTGTGTCATCAGGCCCTTAGCAGCACAATGAGTGGATTCAGGTATGATGATTCTAACTGAAATAAGTCACACAGAAAAAGAAACATCATAAGATATCAGTAATACACGGAATGTAAACTTGGCTACACAGGAACTGAATTACAGAACAGAACAGGGTCTCAAATTTAGAAAGACAACTTATGCTTGCTTAAGGGTAAAGGTGAGTTGGGGTGCTGCATAAAACCAGAGATTGAAATGAGCACAGATAAAGTTCCTTAAGCCAAATATGGAATAGACAAGAGCTACTCCTTGCTCAACGAAATGGACTCAACACCGCATATTAAACGCCTAAGAATGTACCTGACTAGTAAGTATCGGAAAACCTATGGATTGCTATGTCTCCAAAAGAGAATCAAGCATGTGTACAGGGGCATAAACGCAGCAGTGATAGGATTGGAGAGGTTCGGTGAGCAAATGAAGACCCTTTGAAGTCATATTGCATGGTACCCATTCCACGGGTTTCAACTACCCAGGTTGAAGGTATTCTTCCTTCAGCTAAAACATGCATGTGGAACCTAGAGTATGATCAACCATGTGATCGGGAGACGTGTTCAAATATGTCTCAGTTTTCGTACCCTGGTACTCGGGTGCAACATTCCAGACGCTTTACTAACACTCTCCCGACTTGGAGAGTCAGTCCCTTTAACCTCCTGTTTGGCCCAGTTTGCAATTTCTGCGGAAGATGAACAGGAATAGCGAGAACCAATGAGAGGCTAGCTGGAGGTGTCTGGACGGGCAAATTTAACTCTCATTTCCCACCAGGAAGAGGAATTAACCAAAGGCTCAGCGTGCCGTGCCGGAACCAGATTAGGGCCTGAAGCCATCCAGCGGTGTTGCGGCCACCTCAAAAGAAAGCGAGTTGAAGAAAGGAGCTCAGGGGCACTGTAATTCACAAACCTGCAGAGTTATAAATGACAGCTATCGTCCAAAAATAGACTGAAGTAAGGCTGCCAAGAGGACTTGAAAGCGGGGCAGAATTGCAGGAAACCGATTTCAGGAGGTAGACTGGAATTGCATTGAAAGCATAGGAAAAGAGGCAGAACGTCCACAATGATGCACTTGGCCAAAAAGGGCGTATGCGTTTTTTCCTGAATATATTCAGGAAAAAACGCATACGCCCGTTTTGGCCAACCAAGCAAGCTTGCAAAGGAAATCTGCACTACAATGAAGTCTCACTTCCCCCCGGTCAAAAGGGCCATCTGAAAAAAGTGTAAAATCCAGAAAGGCAGGACAGGCCATGGAGAACTGGGAGCCTTGTTATGCTGATGGGCGGGATGCAAATTGCCAACAGACACTCGGGAGAAGTGTATGGTGTTACCTGAAACATCTAAAAAACAAAGCAACAGAGCCTAGGGCACTTCCACTTATGGTCCTATAGCTTAGGGAAATTAAAATCAAAAAGACACAGCCACCCCAAAGTTTGGGACGCCTCTGTTTACAAGAACCTCGTTTACAGTACAAGTTCAACATCGCAGAAAGTGAAAAATGGATAAAGAAGTTGTGGTATTTACTTACAAAGCAATATCACTCAGCAATGAAATCTGTGTCATCAGGCCCTTAGCAGCACAATGAGTGGATTCAGGTATGATGATTCTAACTGAAATAAGTCACACAGAAAAAGAAACATCATAAGATATCAGTAATACACGGAATGTAAACTTGGCTACACAGGAACTGAATTACAGAACAGAACAGGGTCTCAAATTTAGAAAACCAACTTATGCTTGCTTAAGGGTAAAGGTGAGTTGGGGTGCTGCATAAAACCAGAGATTGAAATGAGCACAGATAAAGTTCCTTTAGCCAAATATGGAATAGACAAGAGCTACTCCTTGCTCAACGAAATGGACTCAACACCGCATATTAAACGCCTAAGAATGTACCTGACTAGTAAGTATCGGAAAACCTATGGATTGCTATGTCTCCGAAAGAGAATCAAGCATGTGTACAGGGGCATAAACGCAGCAGTGATAGGATTGGAGAGGTTCGGTGAGCAAATGAAGACCCTTTGAAGTCATATTGCATGGTACCCATTACACGGGTCTCAACTCTCCAGGTTTTAGGTATTCTTCCTTCAGCTAAAACATGCATGTGGAACCCAGAGTATGATCAACCATGTGATTGGGAGACGTGTTCAAATATGTCTCAGTTTTCCTCCCCTGGTACTCGGGTGCAACATTCCACACGCTTTACTAACACTCTCCCCACTTGGAGAGTCAGCGCCTTTAACCTCCTGTTTGGCACAGTTTGCAATTTCTGCGGAAGATGAACAGGAATAGCGAGAACCAATGAGAGGCTAGCTGGAGGTGTCTGGACGGGCAAATTTAACTCTCATTTCCCGCCAGGAGGAGGAAATAACCAAAGGCTCAGCGTGCCGTGCCGGAACCAGATTAGGGCCTGAAGCCATCCTGCGGTGTTGCGGCCAGGTCACAAGAAAGCGAGTTGAAGAAAGGAGCTCAGGGGCACTGTAATTCACAAACCTGCAGAGTTATAAATGACAGCTATCGTCCAAAAATAGACTGAAGTAAGGCTGCCAAGAGGACTTGAAAGCGGGGCAGAATTGCAGGAAACCGATTTCAGGAGGTAGACTGAAATTGCATTGAAAGCATAGGAAAAGAGGCAGAACGTCCACAATGATGCATTTGGCCAAAAAGGGCGTATGCGTGTTTTCCTGAATATATTCAGGAAAACACGCATACGCCCTTTTTGGACAACCAAGCAAGCTTGCAAAGGAAATCTGCACTACAATGAAGTCTCACTTCCCCCCGGTCAAAAGGGCCATCTGAAAAAAGTGTAAAATCCAGAAAGGCAGGACAGGCCATGGAGAACTGGGAGCCTTGTTATGCTGATGGGCGGGATGTAAATTGCCAACAGACACTCGGGAGAAGTGTATGGTGTTTCCTGAAACATCTAAAAAACAAAGCAACAGAGCCTAGGGCACTGCCACTTATGGTCCTATAGCTTAGGGAAATTAAAATCAAAAAGACACAGCCACCCCAAAGTTTGGGACGCCTCTGTTTACAAGAACCTCGTTTACAGTACAAGTTCAACATCGCAGAAAGTGAAAAATGGATAAAGAAGTTGTGGTATTTACTTACAAAGCAATATCACTCAGCAATGAAATCTATGTCATCAGGCCCTTAGCAGCACAATGAGTGGATTCAGGTATGATGATTCTAACTGAAATAAGTCACACAGAAAAAGAAACATCATAAGATATCAGTAATACACGGAATGTAAACTTGGCTACACAGGAACTGAATTACAGAACAGAACAGGGTCTCAAATTTAGAAAACCAACTTATGCTTGCTTAAGGGTAAAGGTGAGTTGGGGTGCTGCATAAAACCAGAGATTGAAATGAGCACAGATAAAGTTCCTTAAGTCAAATATGGAATAGACAAGAGCTACTCCTTGCTCAACGAAATGGACTCAACACCGCATATTAAACGCCTAAGAATGTACCTGACTAGTAAGTATCGTAAAACCTATGGATTGCTATGTCTCCAAAAGAGAATCAAGCATGTGTACAGGGGCATAAACGCAGCAGTGATAGGATTGGAGAGGTTCGGTGAGCAAATGAAGACCCTTTGAAGTCATATTGCATGGTACCCATTACACGGGTCTCAACTCTCCAGGTTTAAGGTATTCTTCCTTCAGCTAAAACATGCATGTGGAACCCAAGTATGATCAACCATGTGAACGGGAGACGTGTTCAAATATGTCTCAGTTTTCCTCCCCTGGTACTCGGGTGCAAAATTCCAGACGCTTTACTAACACTCTCCCGACTTGGAGAGTCAGTCCCTTTAACCTCCTGTTTGGCCCAGTTTGCAATTTCTGCGGAAGATGAACAGGAATAGCGAGAACCAATGAGAGGCTAGCTGGAGGTGTCTGGACGGGCAAATTTAACTCTCATTTCCCACCAGGAAGAGGAATTAACCAAAGGCTCAGCGTGCCGTACCGGAACCAGATTAGGGCCTGAAGCCATCCTGCGGTGTTGCGGCCAGGTCACAAGAAAGCGAGTTGAAGAAAGGAGCTCAGGGGCACTGTAATTCACCAACCTGCAGAGTTATAAATGACAGCTATCGTCCAAAAATAGACTGAAGTAAGGCTGCCAAGAGGACTTGAAAGCGGGGCAGAATTGCAGGAAACCGATTTCAGGAGGTAGACTGGAATTGCATTGAAAGCATAGGAAAAGAGGCAGAACGTCCACAATGATGCACTTGGCCAAAAAGGGCGTATGCGTTTTTTCCTGAATATATTCAGGAAAAAACGCATACGCCCTTTTTGGCCAACCAAGCAAGCTTGCAAAGGAAATCTGCACTACAATGAAGTCTCACTTCCCCCCGGTCAAAAGGGCCATCTGAAAAAAGTGTAAAATCCAGAAAGGCAGGACAGGCCATGGAGAACTGGGAGCCTTGTTATGCTGATGGGCGGGATGTAAATTGCCAACAGACACTCGGGAGAAGTGTATGGTGTTTCCTGAAACATCTAAAAAACAAAGCAACAGAGCCTAGGGCACTGCCACTTATGGTCCTATAGCTTAGGGAAATTAAAATCAAAAAGACACAGCCACCCCAAAGTTTGGGACGCCTCTGTTTACAAGAACCTCGTTTACAGTACAAGTTCAACATCGCAGAAAGTGAAAAATGGATAAAGAAGTTGTGGTATTTACTTACAAAGCAATATCACTCAGCAATGAAATCTATGTCATCAGGCCCTTAGCAGCACAATGAGTGGATTCAGGTATGATGATTCTAACTGAAATAAGTCACACAGAAAAAGAAACATCATAAGATATCAGTAATACACGGAATGTAAACTTGGCTACACAGGAACTGAATTACAGAACAGAACAGGGTCTCAAATTTAGAAAACCAACTTATGCTTGCTTAAGGGTAAAGGTGAGTTGGGGTGCTGCATAAAACCAGAGATTGAAATGAGCACAGATAAAGTTCCTTAAGTCAAATATGGAATAGACAAGAGCTACTCCTTGCTCAACGAAATGGACTCAACACCGCATATTAAACGCCTAAGAATGTACCTGACTAGTAAGTATCGTAAAACCTATGGATTGCTATGTCTCCAAAAGAGAATCAAGCATGTGTACAGGGGCATAAACGCAGCAGTGATAGGATTGGAGAGGTTCGGTGAGCAAATGAAGACCCTTTGAAGTCATATTGCATGGTAGCCATTACATGGGTCTCAACTCTCCAGGTTTAAGGTATTCTTCCTTCAGCTAAAACATGCATGTGGAACCCAAGTATGATCAACCATGTGAACGGGAGACGTGTTCAAATATGTCTCAGTTTTCCTCCCCTGGTACTCGGGGGCAACATTCCAGACGCTTTACTAACACTCCCCCCACTTGGAGAGTCAGCGCCTTTAACCTCCTGTTTGGCCCAGTTTGCAATTTCTGCGGAAGATGAACAGGAATAGCGAGAACCAATGAGAGGCTAGCTGGAGGTGTCTGGACGGGCAAATTTAACTCTCATTTCCCACCAGGAAGAGGAATTAACCAAAGGCTCAGCGTGCCGTGCCGGAACCAGATTAGGGCCTGAAGACATCCTGCGGTGTTGCGGCCAGGTCACAAGAAAGCGATTTGAAGAAAGGAGCTCAGGGGCACTGTAATTCACAAACCTGCAGAGTTATAAATGACAGCTATCGTCCAAAAATAGACTGAAGTAAGGCTGCCAAGAGGACTTGAAAGCGGGGCAGAATTGCAGGAAACCGATTTCAGGAGGTAGACTGGAATTGCATTGAAAGCATAGGAAAAGAGGCAGAACGTCCACAATGATGCACTTGGCCAAAAAGGGCGTATGCGTTTTTTCCTGAATATATTCAGGAAAAAACGCATACGCCCTTTTTGGCCAACCAAGCAAGCTTGCAAAGGAAATCTGCACTACAATGAAGTCTCACTTCCCCCCGGTCAAAAGGGCCATCTGAAAAAAGTGTAAAATCCTGAAAGGCAGGACAGGCCATGGAGAACTGGGAGCCTTGTTATGCTGATGGGCGGGATGTAAATTGCCAACAACCACTCGGGAGAAGTGTATGGTGTTTCCTGAAACATCTAAAAAACAAAGCAACAGAGCCTAGGGCACTGCCACTTATGGTCCTATAGCTTAGGGAAATTAAAATCAAAAAGACACAGCCACCCCAAAGTTTGGGACGCCTCTGTTTACAAGAACCTCGTTTACCGTACAAGTTCAACATCGCAGAAAGTGAAAAATGGATAAAGAAGTTGTGGTATTTACTTACAAAGCAATATCACTCAGCAATGAAATCTGTGTCATCAGGCCCTTAGCAGCACAATGAGTGGATTCAGGTATGATGATTCTAACTGAAATAAGTCACACAGAAAAAGAAACATCATAAGATATCAGTAATACACGGAATGGAAACTTGACTACACAGGAACTGAATTACAGAACAGAACAGGGTCTCAAATTTAGAAAACCAACTTATTCTTGCTTAAGGGTAAAGGTGAGTTGGGGTGCTGCATAAAACCAGAGATTGAAATGAGCACAGATAAAGTTCCTTAAGCCAAATATGGAATAGACAAGAGCTACTCCTTGCTCAACGAAATGGACTCAACACCCCATATTAAAGGCCTAAGAATGTACCTGACTAGTAAGTATCTTAAAACCTATGGATTGCTATGTCTCTGAAAGAGAATCAAGCATGTGTACAGGGGCATAAACGCAGCAGTGATAGGATTGGAGAGGTTCGGTGAGCAAATGAAGACCCTTTGAAGTCATATTGCATGGTACCCATTCCACGGGTTTCAACTACCCAGGTTTAAGGTATTCTTCCTTCAGCTAAAACATGCATGTGGAACCTAGAGTATGATCAACCATGTGATCGGGAGACGTGTTCAAATATGTCTCAGTTTTCCTCCCCTGGTACTCGGGTGCAACATTCCAGACGCTTTCCTAACACTCTCCCCACTAGGAGAGTCAGTCCCTTTAACCTCCTGTTTGGCCCAGTTTGCAATTTCTGCGGAAGATGAACAGGAATAGCGAGAACCAATGAGAGGCTAGCTGGAGGTGTCTGGACGGGCAAATTTAACTCTCATTTCCCACCAGGAAGAGGAATTAACCAAAGGCTCAGCATGCCTGGCCGGAACCAGATTAGGGCCTGAAGCCATCCTGCGGTGTTGCGGCCAGGTCACAAGAAAGCGAGTTGAAGAAAGGAGCTCAGGGGCACTGTAATTCACAAACCTGCAGAGTTATAAATGACAGCTATCGTCCAAAAATAGACTGAAGTAAGGCTGCCAAGAGAACTTGAAAGCGGGGCAGAATTGCAGGAAACCGATTTCAGGAGGTAGACTGGAATTGCATTGAAAGCATAGGAAAAGAGGCAGAACGTCCACAATGATGCACTTGGCCAAAAAGGGCGTATGCATTTTTTCCTGAATATATTCAGGAAAAAACGCATACGCCCTTTTCGGCCAACCAAGCAAGCTTGCAAAGGAAATCTGCACTACAATGAAGTCTCACTTCCCCCCGGTCAAAAGGGCCATCTGAAAAAAGTGTAAAATCCAGAAAGGCAGGACAGGCCATGGAGAACTGGGAGCCTTGTTATGCTGATTGGCGGGATGTAAATTGCCAACAGACACTCGGGAGAAGTGTATGGTGTTTCCTGAAACATCTAAAAAACAAAGCAACAGAGCCTAGGGCACTGCCACTTATGGTCCTATAGCTTAGGGAAATTAAAATCAAAAAGACACAGCCACCCCAAAGTTTCGAACGGCTCTGTTTACAAGAACCTCGTTTACAGTACAAGTTCAACATCGCAGAAAGTGAAAAATGGATAAAGAAGTTGTGGTATTTACTTACAAAGCAATATCACTCAGCAATGAAATCTGTGTCATCAGGCCCTTAGCAGCACAATGAGTGGATTCAGGTATGATGATTCTAACTGAAATAAGTCACACAGAAAAAGAAACATCATAAGATATCAGTAATACACGGAATGTAAACTTGGCTACACAGGAACTGAATTACAGAACAGAACAGGGTCTCAAATTTAGAAAACCAACTTATGCTTGCTTAAGGGTAAAGGTGAGTTGGGGTGCTGCATAAAACCAGAGATTGAAATGAGCACAGATAAAGTTCCTTAAGTCAAATATGGAATAGACAAGAGCTACTCCTTGCTCAACGAAATGGACTCAACACCGCATATTAAACGCCTAAGAATGTACCTGACTAGTAAGTATCGTAAAACCTATGGATTGCTATGTCTCCGAAAGAGAATCAAGCATGTGTACAGGGGCATAAACGCAGCAGTGATAGGATTGGAGAGGTTCGGTGAGCAAATGAAGACCCTTTGAAGTCATATTGCATGGTACCCATTCCACGGGTTTCAACTACCCAGGTTTAAGGTATTCTTCCTTCAGCTAAAACATGCATGTGGAACCTAGAGTATGATCAACCATGTGATCGGGAGACGTGTTCAAATATGTCTCAGTTTTCGTACCCTGGTACTCGGGTGCAACATTCCAGACGCTTTACTAACACTCTCCCCACTTGGAGAGTCAGTCCCTTTAACCTCCTGTTTGGCCCAGTTTGCAATTTCTGCGGAAGATGAACAGGAATAGCGAGAACCAATGAGAGGCTAGCTGGAGGTGTCTGGACGGGCAAATTTAACTCTCATTTCCCACCAGGAAGAGGAATTAACCAAAGGCTCAGCGTGCCGTGCCGGAACCAGATTAGGGCCTGAAGCCATCCTGCGGTGTTGCGGCCAGCTCAAAAGAAAGCGAGTTGAAGAAAGGAGCTCAGGGGCACTGTAATTCACCAACCTGCAGAGTTATAAATGACAGCTATCGTCCAAAAATAGACTGAAGTAAGGCTGCCAAGAGGACTTGAAAGCGGGGCAGAATTGCAGGAAACCGATTTCAGGAGGTAGACTGGAATTGCATTGAAAGCATAGGAAAAGAGGCAGAACGTCCACAATGATGCACTTGGCCAAAAAGGGCGTATGCGTTTTTTCCTGAATATATTCAGGAAAAAACGCATACGCCCTTTTTGGCCAACCAAGCAAGCTTGCAAAGGAAATCTGCACTACAATGAAGTCTCACTTCCCCCCGGTCAAAAGGGCCATCTGAAAAAAGTGTAAAATCCAGAAAGGCAGGACAGGCCATGGAGAACTGGGAGCCTTGTTATGCTGATGGGCGGGATGTAAATTGCCAACAGACACTCGGGAGAAGTGTATGGTGTTTCCTGAAACATCTAAAAAACAAAGCAACAGAGCCTAGGGCACTGCCACTTATGGTCCTATAGCTTAGGGAAATTAAAATCAAAAAGACACAGCCACCCCAAAGTTTGGGACGCCTCTGTTTACAAGAACCTCGTTTACAGTACAAGTTCAACATCGCAGAAAGTGAAAAATGGATAAAGAAGTTGTGGTATTTACTTACAAAGCAATATCACTCAGCAATGAAATCTATGTCATCAGGCCCTTAGCAGCACAATGAGTGGATTCAGGTATGATGATTCTAACTGAAATCAGTCACACAGAAAAAGAAACATCATAAGATATCAGTAATACACGGAATGTAAACTTGGCTACACAGGAACTGAATTACAGAACAGAACAGGGTCTCAAATTTAGAAAACCAACTTATGCTTGCTTAAGGGTAAAGGTGAGTTGGGGTGCTGCATAAAACCAGAGATTGAAATGAGCACAGATAAAGTTCCTTAAGTCAAATATGGAATAGACAAGAGCTACTCCTTGCTCAACGAAATGGACTCAACACCGCATATTAAACGCCTAAGAATGTACCTGACTAGTAAGTATCGTAAAACCTATGGATTGCTATGTCTCCAAAAGAGAATCAAGCATGTGTACAGGGGCATAAACGCAGCAGTGATAGGATTGGAGAGGTTCGGTGAGCAAATGAAGACCCTTTGAAGTCATATTGCATGGTACCCATTACACGTGTCTCAACTCTCCAGGTTTAAGGTATTCTTCCTTCAGCTAAAACATGCATGTGGAACCCAAGTATGATCAACCATGTGAACGGGAGACGTGTTCAAATATGTCTCAGTTTTCCTCCCCTGGTACTCGGGTGCAACATTCCAGACGCTTTACTAACACTCCCCCCACTTGGAGAGTCAGCGCCTTTAACCTCCTGTTTGGCCCAGTTTGCAATTTCTGCGGAAGATGAACAGGAATAGCGAGAACCAATGAGAGGCTAGCTGGAGGTGTCTGGACGGGCAAATTTAACTCTCATTTCCCACCAGGAAGAGGAATTAACCAAAGGCTCAGCGTGCCGTGCCGGAACCAGATTAGGGCCTGAAGCCATCCTGCGGTGTTGCGGCCAGGTCACAAGAAAGCGAGTTGAAGAAAGGAGCTCAGGGGCACTGTAATTCACAAACCTGCAGAGTTATAAATGACAGCTATCGTCCAAAAATAGACTGAAGTAAGGCTGCCAAGAGGACTTGAAAGCGGGGCAGAATTGCAGGAAACCGATTTCAGGAGGTAGACTGGAATTGCATTGAAAGCATAGGAAAAGAGGCAGAACGTCCACAATGATGCACTTGGCCAAAAAGGGCGTATGCGTTTTTTCCTGAATATATTCAGGAAAAAACGCATACGCCCTTTTTGGCCAACCAAGCAAGCTTGCAAAGGAAATCTGCACTACAATGAAGTCTCACTTCCCCCCGGTCAAAAGGGCCATCTGAAAAAAGTGTAAAATCCAGAAAGGCAGGACAGGCCATGGAGAACTGGGAGCCTTGTTATGCTGATGGGCGGGATGTAAATTGCCAACAACCACTCGGGAGAAGTGTATGGTGTTTCCTGAAACATCTAAAAAACAAAGCAACAGAGCCTAGGGCACTGCCACTTATGGTCCTATAGCTTAGGGAAATTAAAATCAAAAAGACACAGCCACCCCAAAGTTTGGGACGCCTCTGTTTACAAGAACCTCGTTTACCGTACAAGTTCAACATCGCAGAAAGTGAAGAATGGATAAAGAAGTTGTGGTATTTACTTACAAAGCAATATCACTCAGCAATGAAATCTGTGTCATCAGGCCCTTAGCAGCACAATGAGTGGATTCAGGTATGATGATTCTAACTGAAATAAGTCACACAGAAAAAGAAACATCATAAGATATCAGTAATACACGGAATGGAAACTTGACTACACAGGAACTGAATTACAGAACAGAACAGGGTCTCAAATTTAGAAAACCAACTTATTCTTGCTTAAGGGTAAAGGTGAGTTGGGGTGCTGCATAAAACCAGAGATTGAAATGAGCACAGATAAAGTTCCTTAAGCCAAATATGGAATAGACAAGAGCTACTCCTTGCTCAACGAAATGGACTCAACACCCCATATTAAACGCCTAAGAATGTACCTGACTAGTAAGTATCGTAAAACCTATGGATTGCTATGTCTCCAAAAGAGAATCAAGCATGTGTACAGGGGCATAAACGCAGCAGTGATAGGATTGGAGAGGTTCGGTGAGCAAATGAAGACCCTTTGAAGTCATATTGCATGGTACCCATTCCACGGGTCTCAACTCTCCAGGTTTTAGGTATTCTTCCTTCAGCTAAAACATGCATGTGGAACCCAGAGTATGATCAACCATGTGATTGGGAGACGTGTTCAAATATGTCTCAGTTTTCCTCCCCTGGTACTCGGGTGCAACACTCCAGACGCTTTACTAACACTCTCCCCACTTGGAGAGTCAGCGCCTTTAACCTCCTGTTTGGCACAGTTTGCAATTTCTGCGGAAGATGAACAGGAATAGCGAGAACCAATGAGAGGCTAGCTGGAGGTGTCTGGACGGGCAAATTTAACTCTCATTTCCCGCCAGGAGGAGGAAATAACCAAAGGCTCAGCGTGCCGTGCCGGAACCAGATTAGGGCCTGAAGCCATCCTGCGGTGTTGCGGCCAGGTCACAAGAAAGCGAGTTGAAGAAAGGAGCTCAGGGGCACTGTAATTCACAAACCTGCAGAGTTATAAATGACAGCTATCGTCCAAAAATACACTGAAGTAAGGCTGCCAAGAGGACTTGAAAGCGGGGCAGAATTGCAGGAAACCGATTTCAGGAGGTAGACTGAAATTGCATTGAAAGCATAGGAAAAGAGGCAGAACGTCCACAATGATGCACTTGGCCAAAAAGGGCGTATGCGTTTTTTCCTGAATATATTCAGGAAAAAACGCATACGCCCTTTTTGGCCAACCAAGCAAGCTTGCAAAGGAAATCTGCACTACAATGAAGTCTCACTTCCCCCCGGTCAAAAGGGTCATCTGAAAAAAGTGTAAAATCCAGAAAGGCAGGACAGGCCATGGAGAACTGGGAGCCTTGTTATGCTGATGGGCGGGATGTGAATTGCCAACAACCACTCGGGAGAAGTGTATGGTGTTTCCTGAAACATCTAAAAAACAAAGCAACAGAGCCTAGGGCACTGCCACTTATGGTCCTATAGCTTAGGGAAATTAAAATCAAAAAGACACAGCCACCCCAAAGTTTGGGACGCCTCTGTTTACAAGAACCTCGTTTACAGTACAAGTTCAACATCGCAGAAAGCGAAAAATGGATAAAGAAGTTGTGGTATTTACTTACAAAGCAATATCACTCAGCAATGAAATCTGTGTCATCAGGCCCTTAGCAGCACAATGAGTGGATTCAGGTATGATGATTCTAACTGAAATAAGTCACACAGAAAAAGAAACATCATAAGATATCAGTAATACACGGAATGTAAACTTGGCTACACAGGAACTGAATTACAGAACAGAACAGGGTCTCAAATTTAGAAAACCAACTTATTCTTGCTTAAGGGTAAAGGTGAGTTGGGGTGCTGCATAAAACCAGAGATTGAAATGAGCACAGATAAAGTTCCTTAAGCCAAATATGGAATAGACAAGAGCTACTCCTTGCTCAACGAAATGGACTCAACACCCCATATTAAACGCCAAAGAATGTACCTGACTAGTAAGTATCTTAAAACCTATGGATTGCTATGTCTCCGATAGAGAATCAAGCATGTGTACAGGGGCATAAACGCAGCAGTGATAGGATTGGAGAGGTTCGGTGAGCAAATGAAGACCCTTTGAAGTCATATTGCATGGTACCCATTCCACGGGTTTCAACTACCCAGGTTTAAGGTATTCTTCCTTCAGCTAAAACATGCATGTGGAACCTAGAGTATGATCAACCATGTGATCGGGAGACGTGTTCAAATATGTCTCAGTTTTCCTCCCCTGGTACTCGGGTGCAACATTCCAGACGCTTTACTAACACTCTCCCCACTTGGAGAGTCAGTCCCTTTAACCTCCTGTTTGGCCCAGTTTGCAAATTCTGTGGAAGATGAACAGGAATAGCAAGAACCAATGAGAGGCTAGCTGGAGGTGTCTGGACGGGCAAATTTAACTCTCATTTCCCACCAGGAAGAGGAATTAACCAAAGGCTCAGCATGCCGGGCCGGAACCAGATTAGGGCCTGAAGCCATCCTGCGGTGTTGCGGCCAGCTCAAAAGAAAGCGAGTTGAAGAAAGAAGCTCAGGGGCACTGTAATTCACAAACCTGCAGAGTTATAAATGACAGCTATCGTCCAAAAATAGACTGAAGTAAGGCTGCCAAGAGGACTTGAAAGCGGGACAGAATTGCAGGAAACCGATTTCAGGAGGTAGATTGGAATTGCATTGAAAGCATAGGAAAAGAGGCAGAACGTCCACAATGATGCACTTGGCCAAAAAGGGCGTATGCGTTTTTTCCTGAATATATTCAGGAAAAAACGCATATGCACTTTTTGGCCAACCAAGCAAGCTTGCAAAGGAAATCTGCACTACAATGAAGTCTCACTTCCCCCCGGCCAAAAGGGCCATCTGAAAAAAGTGTAAAATCCAGAAAGGCAACAGGCCATTGAGAACTGGGAGCTTTCTTATGCTGATGGGCGGGATGTAAATTGCCAATAGACACTTGGGAGAAGTGTATGGTGTTTCCTGAAACATCTAAAAAACAAAGCAACAGAGCCTAGGGCACTTCCACTTATGGTCCTATAGCTTAGGGAAATTAAAATCAAAAAGACACAGCCACCCCAAAGTTTGGAACGGCTCTGTTTACAAGAACCTCGTTTACAGTACAAGTTCAACATCGCAGAAAGTGAAAAATGGATAAAGAAGTTGTGGTATTCACTTACAAAGCAATATCACTCAGCAATGAAATCTGTGTCATCAGGCCCTTAGCAGCACAATGAGTGGATTCAGGTATGATGATTCTAACTGAAATAAGTCACACAGAAAAAGAAACATCATAAGATATCAGTAATACACGGAATGTAAACTTGGCTACACAGGAACTGAATTACAGAACAGAACAGGGTCTCAAATTTAGAAAACCAACTTATGCTTGCTTAAGGGGAAAGGTGAGTTGGGGTGCTGCATAAAACCAGAGATCGAAATGAGCACAAAGTTCCTTAAGCCAAATATGGAATAGACAAGTGCTACCCCTTGCTCAATGAAATGGACTCAACACCGCATATTAAATGCCTAAGGATGTACCTGACTAGTAAGTATCTTAAAACCTATGGATTGCTATGTCTCCGAAAGAGAATCAAGCATGTGTACAGGGGCATAAACGCAGCAGTGATAGGACTGGAGAGGTTCGGTGAGCAAATGAAGACCCTTTGAAGTCATATTGCATGGTACCCATTCCACGGGTCTCAGCTCCCCAGGTTTAAGGTATTCTTCCTTCAGCTAAAACATGCATGTGGAACCTAGAGTATGATCAACCATGTGATCGGGAGACGTGTTCAAATATGTCTCAGTTTTCGTACCCTGGTACTCGGGTGCAACATTCCAGACGCTTTACTAACACTCTCCCGACTTGGAGAGTCAGTCCCTTTAACCTCCTGTTTGGCCCAGTTTGCAATTTCTGCGGAAGATGAACAGGAATAGCGAGAACCAATGAGAGACTAGCTGGAGGTGTCTGGACGGGCAAATTTAACTCTCATTTCCCACCAGGAAGAGGAATTAACCAAAGGCTCAGCATGCCGTGCCTGAACCAGATTAGGGCCTGAAGCCATCCTGCGGTGTTGCGGCCAGGTCACAAGAAAGCGAGTTGAAGAAAGGAGCTCAGGGGCACTGTAATTCACAAACCTGCAGAGTTATAAATGACAGCTATCGTCCAAAAATAGACTGAAGTAAGGCTGCCAAGAGGACTTGAAAGCGGGGCAGAATTTCAGGAAACCGATTTCAGGAGGTAGACTGGAATTGCATTGAAAGCATAGGAAAAGAGGCAGAACGTCCACAATGATGCACTTGGCCAAAAAGGGCGTATGCGTTTTTTCCTGAATATATTCAGGAAAAAACGCATACGCCCTTTTTGGCCAACCAAGCAAGCTTGCAAAGGAAATCTGCACTACAATGAAGTCTCACTTCCACCCGGTCAAAAGGGCCATCTGAAAAAAGTGTAAAATCCAGAAAGGCAGGACAGGCCATGGAGAACTGGGAGCCTTGTTATGCTGATGGGCGGGATGTAAATTGCCAACAACCACTCGGGAGAAGTGTATGGTGTTTCCTGAAACATCTAAAAAACAAAGCAACAGAACCTAGGGCACTTCCACTTATGGTCCTATAGCTTAGGGAAATTAAAATCAAAAAGACACAGCCACCCCAAAGTTTGGAACGGCTCTGTTTACAAGAACCTCGTTTTCAGTACAAGTTCAACATCTCAGAAAGTGAAAAATGGATAAAGAAGTTACGGTATTTACTTACAAAGCAATATCACTCAGCAATGAAATCTATGTCACCAGGCTCTTAGCAGCACAATGAGTGGATTCAGGTATGATGATTCTAACTGAAATAAGTCACACAGAAAAAGAAACATCATAAGATATCAGTAATACACGGAATGTAAACTTGGCTACACAGGAACTGAATTACAGAACAGAACAGGGACTCAAATTTAGAAAACCAACTTATGCTTGCTTAAGGGTAAAGGTGAGTAGGGGTGCTGCATAAAACCAGAGATTGAAATGAGCACAGATAAAGTTCCTTAAGCCAAATATGGAATAGACAAGAGCTACTCCTTGCTCAACGAAATGGACTCAACACCCCATATTAAACGCCTAAGAATGTACCTGACTAGTAAGTATCTTAAAACCTATGGATTGCTATGTCTCCGAAAGAGAATCAAGCATGTGTACAGGGGCATAAACGCAGCAGTGATAGGATTGCAGAGGTTCGGTGAGCAAATGAAGACCCTTTGAAGTCATATTGCATGGTACCCATTCCACGGGTCTCAACTCTCCAGGTTTAAGGTATTCTTCCTTCAGCTAAAACATGCATGTGGAACCCAGAGTATGATCAACTGTGTGATCGGGAGACATGTTCAAATATGTCTCACTTTTGGTCCCCTGGTACTCGGGTGCAACATTCCAGACGCTTAACGAACACTCTCCCCACTTGGAGAGTCAGTGCCTTTAACCTCCTGTTTGGCCCAGTTTGCAATTTCTGCGGAAGATGAACAGGAATAGGAAGAACCAGTGAGAGACTAGCTGGAGGTTTCTGGACGGGCAAATTTAACTCTCATTTCCCACCAGGAAGAGGAAATAACCAAAGGCTCAGCGTGCCGTGCCGGAACCAAATTAGGGCCTGAATCCATCCTGCGGTGTTGCGGCCAGCTCAAAAGAAAGCGAGTTGAAGAAAGGAGCTCAGGGGCACTGTAATTCACAAACCTGTAGAGTTATAAATGACAGCTATCGTCCAAAAATAGACTGAAGTAAGGCTGCCAAGAGGACTTGAAAGCGGGGCAGAATTGCAGGAAACCGATTTCAGGAGGTAGACTGGAATTGCATTGAAAGCATAGGAAAAGAGGCAGAACGTCCACAGTGATGCACTTGGCCAAAAAGGGCGTATGCGTTTTTTCCTGAATATATTCAGGAAAAAAAGCATACGCTCTTTTTGGCCAACCAAGCAAGCATGCGAAGGAAATCTGCACTACAATGAAGTCTCACTTCCCCCCGGTCAAAAGGGCCATCTGAAAAAAGTGTAAAATCCAGAAAGGCAGGACAGGCCATGGAGAACTGGGAGCCTTGTTATGCTGATGGGCGGGATGTAAATTGCCAACAGACACTCAGGAGAAGTGTATGGTGTTTCCTGAAACATCTAAAAAACAAAGCAACAGAGCCTAGGGCACTTCCACTAATGGTCCTATAGCTTAGGGAAATTAAAATCAAAAAGACACAGCCACCCCAAAGTTTGGTACGGCTCTGTTTACAAGAACCTCGTTTTCAGTACAAGTTCAACATCTCAGAAAGTGAAAAATGGATAAAGAAGTTGCGGTATTTACTTACAAAGCAATATCACTCAGCAATGAAATCTATGTCATCAGGCCCATAGCAGCATAATGAGTGGATTCAGGTATGATGATTCTCACTGAAATAAGTCACACAGAAAAAGAAACATCATAAGATATCACTAATACACGGAATGTAAACTTGGCTACACAGGAACTGAATTACAGAACAGAACAGGGTCTCAAATTTAGAAAACCAACTTATGCTTGCTTAAGGGGAAAGGTGAGTTGGGGTGCTGCATAAAACCAGAGATTGAAATGAGCACAGATAAAGTTCCTTAAGCCAAATATGGAATAGACAAGAGCTACTCCTTGCTCAACGAAATGGACTCAACACCACATATTAAACGCCTAAGAATGTACCTGACTAGTAAGTATCTTAAAACCTATGGATTGCTATGTCTCCAAAAGAGAATCAAGCGTGTGTACAGGGGCATAAACACAGCAGTGATAGGATTGGAGAGGTTCGGAGAGCAAATGAAGACCCTCTGAGGTCATATTGCATGGTACCCATTCCACGGGTTTCAACTACCCAGGTTTAAGGTATTCTTCCTTCAGCTAAAACATGCATGTGGAACCTTGAGTATGATCAACCATGTGATCGGGAGACGTGTTCAAATATGTCTCAATTTTCGTACCCTGGTACTCGGGTGCAACATTCCAGACGCTTTACTAACGCTCTCCCGACTTGGAGAGTCAGTGCCTTTAACTTCCTGTTTGGCCCAGTTTGCAATTACTGCGGAAGTTGAACAGGAATAGGGAGAACCAATGAGAGACTAGCTGGAGGTGTCGGGATGGGCAAATTTAACTCTTCTTTCCCACCAGGAAGAGGAATTAACCAAAGGCTCAGCGTGCCGTGCCGGAACCAGATTAGGGCCTGAAGCCATCCTACGGTGTTGCGGCCAGGTCACAAGAAAGCGAGTTGAAGAAAGGAGCTCAGGGGCACTGTAATTCACAAACCTGCAGAGTTATAAATGACAGCTATCATCCAAAAATAGACTGAAGTAAGGCTGCCAAGAGGACTTGAAAGCAGGGCAGAATTGCAGGAAACCGATTTCAGGAGGTAGACTGGAATTGCATTGAAAGCATAGGAAAAGAGGCAGAACGTCCACAATGATGCACTTGGCCAAAAAGGGCGTATGCGTTTTTCCTGAATATATACAGGAAAAAACGCATACGCCCTTTTTGGCCAACCAAGCAAGCTTGCAAAGGAAATCTGCACTACAATGAAGTCTCACTTCCCCCCGGTCAAAAGGGCCATCTGAAAAAGGTGTAAAATCCAGAAAGGCAGGACAGGCCATGGAGAACTGGGAGCCTTGTTATGCTGATGGGCGGGATGTAAATTGCCAACAGACACTCTGGAGAACTGTATGGTGTCTCCTGAAACATCTAAAAAACAAAGCAACAGAGCTTTGGGCACTTCCACTTATGGTCCTATAGCTTAGGGAAACTAAAATCAAAAAGACACAGCCACCCCAAAGTTTGGGACGCCTCTGTTTACAAGAACCTCGTTTACCGTACAAGTTCAATATCACAGAAAGTGAAAAATGGATAAAGAACTTGTGGTACTTACGTACAATGCAGTATCACTCAGCAATGAAATCTATGTCATCAGGCCCGTAGCAGCATAATGAGTGGATTCAGGTACGATGATTCTAACTGAAATAAGTCACACAGAAAAAGAAACATCATAAGATATCACTAATACACGGAATGGAAACTTGGCTACACAGGAACTGAATTCCAAAACAGAACAGGGTCTCAAATTTAGAAAACCTACTTATGTTTGCTTAAGGGGAAAGGTGAGTTGGGGTGCTGCATAAAACCAGAGATTGAAATGAGCACAGATAAAGTTCCTTAAGCCAAATATGGAATAGACAAGAGCTACTCCTTGCTCAACGAAATGGACTCAAAACCCCATATTAAACGCCTAAGAATGTACCTGACTAGTAAGTATCTTAAAACCTATGGATTGCTATGTCTCCAAAAGAGAATCAAGCGTGTGTACAGGGGCATAAACGCAGCAGTGATAGGATTGGAGAGGTTCGGAGAGCAAATGAAGACCCTTTGAGGTCATATTGCATGGTACCATTTCCACGGGTTTCAACTACCCAGGTTTAAGGTATTCTTCCTTCAGCTAAAACATGCATGAGGAACCTAGAGTATGATCAACCATGTGATCGGGAGATGTGTTCAAATATGTCTCAGTTTTCCTCCCCTGGTACTCGGGTGCAACATTCCAGACGCTTTACTAACACTCTCCCGACTTGGAGAGTCAGTCCCTTTAACCTCCTGTTTGGCCCAGTTTGCAATTTCTGCGGAAGATGAACAGGAATAGCGAGAACCAATGAGAGACTAGCTGGAGGTGTCTGAACGGGCAAATTTAACTCTCATTTCCCACCAGGAAGAGGAATTAACCAAAGGCTCAGCGTGCCATGCCAGAACCAGATTAGGGCCTGAAGCCATCCTGCGGTGTTGCGGCCAGGTCACAAGAAAGCGAGTTGAAGAAAGGAGCTCAGGGGCACTGTAATTCACAAACCTGCAGAGTTATAAATGACAGCTATCGTCCAAAAATAGACTGAAGTAAGGCTGCCAAGAGGACTTGAAAGCGGGGCAGAATTGCAGGAAACCGATTTCAGGAGGTAGACTGGAATTGCATTGAAAGCATAGGAAAAGAGGCAGAACGTCCACAATGATGCACTTGGCCAAAAAGGGCGTATGCGTTTTTTCCTGAATATATTCAGGAAAAAACGCATACGCCCTTTTTGGACAACCAAGCAAGCTTGCAAAGGAAATCTGCACTACAATGAAGTCTCACTTCCCCCCGGTCAAAAGGGCCATCTGAAAAAAGTGTAAAATCCAGAAAGGCAGGACAGGCCATGGAGAACTGGGAGCCTTGTTATGCTGATGGGCGGGATGTAAATTGCCAACAACCACTCGGGAGAAGTGTATGGTGTTTCCTGAAACATCTAAAAAACAAAGCAACAGAGCCTAGGGCACTGCCACTTATGGTCCTAAGGCTTAGGGAAATTAAAATCAAAAAGACACAGCCACCCCAAAGTTTGGAACGGCTCTGTTTACAAGAACCTCGTTTACAGTACAAGTTCAACATCGCAGAAAGTGAAAAATGGATAAAGAAGTTGTGGTATTTACTTACAAAGCAATATCACTAGGCAATGAAATCTGTGTCATCAGGCCCTTAGCAGCACAATGAGTGGATTCAGGTACGATGATTCTAACTGAAATAAGTCACACAGAAAAAGAAACATCATAAGATATCACTAATACATGGAATGTAAACTTGGCTACACAGGAACTGAATTCCAAAACAGAATAGGGTCTCAAATTTAGAAAACCAACTTATGCTTGCTTAAGGGGAAAGGTGAGTTGGGGTGCTGCATAAAACCAGAGATTGAAATGAGCACAGATAAAGTTCCTTAAGCCAAATATGGAATAGACAAGAGCTACTCCTTGCTCAACGAAATGGACTCAACACCCCATATTAAACCCCTAAGAATGTACCTGACTAGTAAGTATCTTAAAACCTATGGATTGCTATGTCTCCAAAAGAGAATCAAGCGTGTGTACAGGGGCATAAATGCAGCAGTGATAGGGTTGGAGAGGTTCGGTGAGCAAATGAAGACCGTTTGAAGTCATATTGCATGGTACCCATTCCACGGGTCTCTACTCTCCAGGTTTAAGGTATTCTTCCTTCAGCTAAAACATGCATGTGGAACCCAGAGTATGATCAACCGTGTGAACGGGAGACGTGTTCAAATATGTCTCAGTTTTCCTCCCCTGGTACTCGGGTGCAACATTCCAGACGCTTTACTAACACTCTCCTCACTTCGAGAGTCAGCGCCTTTAACCTCCTGTTTGGCCCAGTTTGCAATTTCTGCGGAAGATGAACAGGAATAGCGAGAACCAATGAGAGACTAGCTGGAGGTGTCTGGACGGGCAAATTTAACTCTCATTTCCCAACAGGAAGAGGAAATAACCAAAGGCTCAGCATGCCGTGCCGGAACCAGATTAGGGCCTGAAGCCATCCTGCGGTGTTGCGGCCAGCTCACAAGAAAGCGAGTTGAAGAAAGGAGCTCAGGGACACTGTAATTCACAAACCTGCAGAGTTATAAATGACAGCTATCGTCCAAAAATAGACTGAAGTAAGGCTGCCAAGAGGACTTGAAAGCAGGACAGAATTGCAGGAAACCGATTTCAGGAGGTAGACTGGAATTGCATTGAAAGCATAGGAAAAGAGGCAGAACGTCCACAATGATGCACTTGGCCAAAAAGGGCGTATGCGTTTTTTCCTGAATATATTCAGGAAAAAACGCATACGCCCTTTTTGGCCAACCAAGCAAGCTTGCAAAGGAAATCTGCACTACAATGAAGTCTCACTTCCCCCCGGTCAAAAGGGCCATCTAAAAAAAGTGTAAAATCCAGAAAGGCAGGACAGGCCATGGAGAACTGGGAGCCTTGTTATGCTGATGGGCAGGATGTAAATTGCCAACAACCACTAGGGAGAAGTGTATGGTGTTTCCTGAAACATCTAAAAAACAAAGCAACAGAGCCTAGGGCACTTCCACTTATGGTCCTATAGCTTAGGGAAATTAAAATCAAAAAGACACAGCCACCCCAAAGTTTGGGACGCCTCTGTTTACAAGAACCTTGTTTACCGTACAAGTTCAATATCACAGAAAGTGAAAAATGGATAAAGAACTTGTCGTACTTACGTACAATGCAGTATCACTCAGCAATGAAATCTATGTCATCAGGCCCGTAGCAGCATAATGAGTGGATTCAGGTACGATGATTCTAACTGAAATAAGTCACACAGAAAAAGAAACATCATAAGATATCACTAATACGCGGAATGTGAACTTGGCTACACAGGAACTGAATTCCAAAACAGAACAGGGTCTCAAATTTAGAAAACCAACTTATGCTTGCTTAAGGGGAAAGGTGAGTTGGGGTGCTGCATAAAACCAGAGATTGAAATGAGCACAGATAAAGTTCCTTAAGCCAAATATGGAATAGACAAGAGCTACTCCTTGTTCAACGAAATGGACTCAACACCCCATATTAAACGCCTAAGAATGTACCTGACTAGTATGTATCTTAAAACCTATGGATTGCTATGTCTCCAAAAGAGAATCAAGTGTGTGTACAGGGGCATAAACGCAGCAGTGATAGGATTGGAGAGGTTCGGTGAGCAAATGAAGTCCCTTTGAAGACATATTGCATGGTACCCATTCCACGGGTCTCAACTCTCCAGGTTTTAGGTATTCTTCCTTCAGCTAAAACATGCATGTGGAACCTAGAGTATGATCAACCATGTGATCGGGAGACGTGTTCAAATATGTCTCAGTTTTTGTACCCTGGTACTCGGGTGCAACATTCCAGACGCTTTACTAACACTCTCCCGACTTGGAGAGTCAGTCCCTTTAACCTCCTGTTTGGCCCAGTTTGCAATTTCTGCGGAAGATGAACAGGAATAGTGAGAACCAATGAGAGGCTAGCTGGAGGTGTCTGGACGGGCAAATTTAACTCTCATTTCCCACCAGGAAGAGGAATTAACCAAAGGCTCAGCGTGCCGTGCCGGAACCAGATTAGGGCCTGAAGCCATCCTGCGGTGTTGCGGCCAGGTCACAAGAAAGCGAGTTGAAGAAAGGAGCTCAGGGGCACTGTAATTCACAAACCTGCAGAGTTATAAATGACAGCTATCGTCCAAAAATAGACTGAAGTAAGGCTGCCAAGAGGACTTGAAAGTGGGGCAGAATTGCAGGAAACCGATTTCAGGAGGTAGACTGGAATTGCATTGAAAGCATAGGAAAAGAGGCAGAACGTCCACAATGATGCACTTGGCCAAAAAGGGCATATGCGTTTTTTCCTGAATATATTCAGGAAAAAACACATACGCCCTTTTTGGCCAACCAAGCAAGCTTGCAAAGGAAATCTGCACTACAATGAAGTCTCACTTCCCCCCAGTCAAAAGGGCCATCTGAAAAAAGTGTAAAATCCAGAAAGGCAGGACAGGCCATGGAGAACTGGGAGCCTTGTTATGCTGATGGGCGGGATGTAAATTGCCAACAACCACTCGGGAGAAGTGTATGGTGTTTCCTGAAACATCTAAAAAACAAAGCAACAGAACCTAGGGCACTTCCACTTATGGTCCTATAGCTTAGGGAAATTAAAATCAAAAAGACACAGCCACCCCAAAGTTTGGAACGGCTCTGTTTACAAGAACCTCGTTTACAGTACAAGTTCAACATCGCAGAAAGTGAAAAATGGATAAAGAAGTTGTGGTATTTACTTACAAAGCAATATCACTAGGCAATGAAATCTGTGTCATCAGGCCCTTAGCAGCACAATGAGTGGATTCAGGTACGATGATTCTAACTGAAATAAGTCACACAGAAAAAGAAACATCATAAGATATCACTAATACATGGAATGTAAACTTGGCTACACAGGATCTGAATTCCAAAACAGAACAGGGTCTCAAATTTAGAAAACCAACTTATGCTTGCTTAAGGGTAAAGGTGAGTTGGGGTGCTGCATAAAACCAGAGATTGAAATGAGCACAGATAAAGTTCCTTAAGCCAAATATGGAATAGACAAGAGCTACTCCTTGCTCAACGAAATGGACTCAACACCCCATATTAAACGCCTAAGAATGTACCTGACTAGTAAGTATCTTAAAACCTATGGATTGCTATGTCTCCGAAAGAGAATCAAGCATGTGTACAGGGGCATAAACGCAGCAGTGATAGGATTGGAGAGGTTCGGTGAGCAAATGAAGACCCTTTGAAGTCATATTGCATGGTTCCCATTCCACGGGTTTCAACTACCCAGGTTTAAGGTATTCTTCCTTCAGCTAAAACATGCATGTGGAACCTAGAGTATGATCAACCATGTGATCGGGAGACGTGTTCAAATATGTCTCAGTTTTCCTCCCCTGGTACTCGGGGGCAACATTCCAGACGCTTTACTAACACTCTCCCCACTTGGAGAGTCAGTCCCTTTAACCTCCTGTTTGGCCCAGTTTGCAATTTCTGCGGAAGATGAACAGGAATAGCAAGAACCAATGAGAGGCTAGCTGCAGGTGTCTGGACGGGCAAATTTAACTCTCATTTCCCACCAGGAAGAGGAATTAACCAAAGGCTCAGCGTGCCGTGCCGGAACCAGATTAGGGCCTGAAGCCATCCTGCGGTGTTGCGGCCAGGTCACAAGAAAGCGAGTTGAAGAAAGGAGCTCAGGGGCACTGTAATTCACAAACCTGCAGAGATATAAATGACAGCTATCATCCAAAAATAGACTGAAGTAAGGCTGCCAAGAGGACTTGAAAGCGGGGCAGAATTGCAGGAAACCGATTTCAGGAGGTAGACTGGAATTGCATTGAAAGCATAGGAAAAGAGGCAGAACGTCCACAATGATGCACTTGGCCAAAAAGGGCGTATGCGTTTTTTCCTGAATATATTCAGGAAAAAACGCATACGCCCTTTTTGGCCAACCAAGCAAGCTTGCAAAGGAAATCTGCACTACAATGAAGTCTCACTTCCCCCCCGGTCAAAAGGGCCATCTGAAAAAAGTGTAAAATCCAGAAAGGCAACAGGCCATTGAGAACTGGGAGCCTTGTTATGCTGATGGGCGGGAGGTAAATTGCCAACAGACACTTGGGAGAAGTATATGGTGTTTCCTGAAACATCTAAAAAACAAAGCAACAGAGCCTAGGGCACTTCCACTTATGGTCCTCTAGCTTAGGGAAATTAAAATCAAAAAGACACAGCCACCCCAAAGTTTGGAACGGCTCTGTTTACAAGAACCTCGTTTACAGTACAAGTTCAACATCACAGAAAGTGAAAAATGGATAAAGAAGTTGTGGTATTCACTTACAAAGCAATATCACTCAGCAATGAAATCTATGTCATCAGGCCCTTAGCAGCACAATGAGTGGATTCAGGTATGATGATTCTAACTGAAATAAGTCACACAGAAAAAGAAACATCATAAGGTATCACTAATACACGGAATGTAAACTTGGCTACAGAGGATCTGAATTCCAAAACAGAACAGGGTCTCAAATTTAGAAAACCAACTTATGCTTGCTTAAGGGGAAAGGTGAGTTGGGGTGCTGCATAAAACCAGAGATTGAAATGAGCACAGATAAAGTTCCTTAAGCCAAATATGGAATAGACAAGAGCTATTCCTTGCTCAACGAAATGGACTCAACACCCCATATTAAACCCCTAAGAATGTACCTGACTAGTAAGTATCTTAAAACCTATGGATTGCTATGTCTCCAAAAGAGAATCAAGCGTGTGTACAGGGGCATAAACGCAGCAGTGATAGGATTGGAGAGGTTCGGTGAGCAAATGAAGACCGTTTGAAGTCATATTGCATGGTACCCATTCCACGGGTCTCAACTCTCCAGGTTTAAGGTATTCTTCCTTCAGCTAAAACATGCATGTGGAACCTAGAGTATGATCAACCATGTGATCGGGAGACGTGTTCAAATATGTCTCAGTTTTTGTACCCTGGTACTCGGGTGCAACATTCCAGACGCTTTACTAACACTCTCCCGACTTGGAGAGTCAGTCCCTTTAACCTCCTGTTTGGCCCAGTTTGCAATTTCTGCGGAAGATGAACAGGAATAGTGAGAACCAATGAGAGGCTAGCTGGAGGTGTCTGGACGGGCAAATTTAACTCTCATTTCCCACCAGGAAGAGGAATTAACCAAAGGCTCAGCGTGCCGTGCCGGAACCAGATTAGGGCCTGAAGCCATCCTGCGGTGTTGCGGCCAGCTCAAAAGAAAGCGAGTTGAGGAAAGGAGCTCAGGGGCACTGTAATTCACAAACCTGCAGAGTTATAAATGGCAGCTATCGTCCAAAAATAGACTGAAGTAAGGCTGCCAAGAGGACTTGAAAGCGGGGCAGAATTGCAGGAAACCGATTTCAGGAGGTAGACTGGAATTGCATTGAAAGCATAGGAAAAGAGGCAGAACGTCCACAATGATGCACTTGGCCAAAAAGGGCGTATGCGTTTTTTCCTGAATATATTCAGGAAAAAACGCATACGCCCTTTTTGGCCAACCAAGCAAGCTTGCAAAGGAAATCTGCACTACAATGAAGTCTCACTTCCCCCCGGTCAAAAGGGCCATCTGAAAAAAGTGTAAAATCCAGAAAGGCAGGACAGGCCATGGAGAACTGGGAGCCTTGTTATGCTGATGGGCGGGATGTAAATTGCCAACAAACACTCGGGAGAAGTGTATGGTGTTTCCTGAAACATCTAAAAAACAAAGCAACAGAGCCTAGGGCACTGCCACTTATGGTCCTATAGCTTAGGGAAATCAAAATCAAAAAGACACAGCCACCCCAAAGTTTGGGACGCCTCTGTTTACAAGAACCTCGTTTACAGTACAAGTTCAACATCGCAGAAAGTGAAAAATGGATAAAGAAGTTGTGGTATTTACTTACAAAGCAATATCACTCAGCAATGAAATCTATGTCATCAGGCCCTTAGCAGCACAATGAGTGGATTCAGGTATGATGATTCTAACTGAAATAAGTCACACAGAAAAAGAAACATCATAAGATATCAGTAATATACGGAATGTAAACTTGGCTACACAGGAACTGAATTTCAGAACAGAACAGGGTCTCAAATTTAGAAAACCAACTTATGCTTGCTTAAGGGTAAAGGTGAGTTGGGATGCTGCATAAAACCAGAGATTGAAATGAGCACAGATAAAGTTCCTTAAGTCAAATATGGAATAGACAAGAGCTACTCCTTGCTCAACGAAATGGACTCAACACCGCATATTAAACGCCTAAGAATGTACCTGACTAGTAAGTATCTTAAAACCTATGGATTGCTATGTCTCCGAAAGAGAATCAAGCATGTGTACAGGGTCATAAACGCAGCAGTGATAGGATTGGAGAGGTTCGGTGAGCAAATGAAGACCCTTTGAAGTCATATTGCATGGTACCCGTTACACGGGTCTCAACTCTCCAGGTTTAAGGTATTCTTCCTTCAGCTAAAACATGCATGTGGAACCCAAGTATGATCAACTATGTGAACGGGAGACGTGTTCAAATATGTCTCAGTTTTCCTCCCCTGGTACTCGGGTGCAACATTCCAGATGCTTTACTAACACTCTCCCCACTTGGAGAGTCAGCGCCTTTAACCTCCTGTTTGGCCCAGTTTGCAATTTCTGCGGAAGATGAACAGGAATAGCGAGAACCAATGAGAGGCTAGCTGGAGGTGTCTGGACGGGCAAATTTAACTCTCATTTCCCACCAGGAAGAGGAAATAACCAAAGGCTCAGCGTGCCGTACCGCAACCAGATTAGGGCCTGAAGCCATCCTGCGGTGTTGCGGCCAGGTCACAAGAAAGCGAGTTGAAGAAAGGAGCTCAGGGGCACTGTAATTCACAAACCTGCAGAGTTATAAATGACAGCTATCGTCCAAAAATAGACTGAAGTAAGGCTGCCAAGAGGACTTGAAAGCGGGGCAGAATTGCAGGAAACCGATTTCAGGAGGTAGACTGGAATTGCATTGAAAGCATAGGAAAAGAGGCAGAACGTCCACAATGATGCACTTGGCCAAAAAGGGCGTATGCGTTTTTTCCTGAATATATTCAGGAAAAAACGCATACGCCCTTTTTGGCCAACCAAGCAAGCTTGCAAAGGAAATCTGCACTACAATGAAGTCTCACTTCCCCCCGGTTAAAAGGGCCATCTGAAAAAAGTGTAAAATCCAGAAAGGCAGGACAGGCCATGGAGAACTGGGAGCCTTGTTATGCTGATGGGCGGGATGTAAATTGCCAACAACCACTCGGGAGAAGTGTATGGTGTTTCCTGAAACATCTAAAAAACAAAGCAACAGAACCTAGGGCACTTCCACTTATGGTCCTATAGCTTAGGGAAATTAAAATCAAAAAGACACAGCCACCCCAAAGTTTGGAACGGCTCTGTTTACAAGAACCTCGTTTACAGTACAAGTTCAACATTGCAGAAAGTGAAAAATGGATAAAGAAGTTGTGGTATTTACTTACAAAGCAATATCACTCAGCAATGAAATCTGTGTCATCAGGCCCTTAGCAGCACAATGAGTGGATTCAGGTATGATGATTCTAACTGAAATAAGTCACACAGAAAAAGAAACATCATAAGATATCAGTAATACACGGAATGTAAACTTGGCTACACAGGAACTGAATTACAGAACAGAACAGGGTCTCAAATTTAGAAAACCAACTTATTCTTGCTTAAGGGTAAAGGTGAGTTGGGGTGCTGCATAAAACCAGAGATTGAAATGAGCACAGATAAAGTTCCTTAAGCCAAATATGGAATAGACAAGAGCTACTCCTTGCTCAACGAAATGGACTCAACACCCCATATTAAACGCCTAAGAATGTACCTGACTAGTAAGTATCTTAAAACCTATGGATTACTATGTCTCCGAAAGAGAATCAAGCATGTGTACAGGGGCATAAACGCAGCAGTGATAGGATTGGAGAGGTTCGGTGAGCAAATGAAGACCCTTTGAAGTCATATTGCATGGTTCCCATTCCACGGGTTTCAACTACCCAGGTTTAAGGTATTCTTCCTTCAGCTAAAACATGCATGTGGAACCTAGAGTATGATCAACCATGTGATCGGGAGACGTGTTCAAATATGTCTCAGTTTTCCTCCCCTGGTACTCGGGTGCAACATTCCAGACGCTTTACTAACACTCTCCCCACTTGGAGAGTCAGTCCCTTTAACCTCCTGTTTGGCCCAGTTTGCAATTTCTGCGGAAGATGAACAGGAATAGCGAGAACCAATGAGAGGCTAGCTGCAGGTGTCTGGACGGGCAAATTTAACTCTCATTTCCCACCAGGAAGAGGAATTAACCAAAGGCTCAGCGTGCCGTGCCGGAACCAGATTAGGGCCTGAAGCCATCCTGCGGTGTTGCGGCCAGGTCACAAGAAAGCGAGTTGAAGAAAGGAGCTCAGGGGCACTGTAATTCACAAACCTGCAGAGTTATAAATGACAGCTATCATCCAAAAATAGACTGAAGTAAGGCTGCCAAGAGGACTTGAAAGCGGGGCAGAATTGCAGGAAACCGATTTCAGGAGGTAGACTGGAATTGCATTGAAAGCATAGGAAAAGAGGCAGAACGTCCACAATGATGCACTTGGCCAAAAAGGGCGTATGCGTTTTTTCCTGAATATATTCAGGAAAAAACGCATACGCCCTTTTTGGCCAACCAAGCAAGCTTGCAAAGGAAATCTGCACTACAATGAAGTCTCACTTCCCCCCGGTCAAAAGGGCCATCTGAAAAAAGTGTAAAATCCAGAAAGGCAACAGGCCATTGAGAACTGGGAGCCTTGTTATGCTGATGGGCGGGATGTAAATTGCCAACAGACACTTGGGAGAAGTATATGTTGTTTCCTGAAACATCTAAAAAACAAAGCAACAGAGCCTAGGGCACTTCCACTTATGGTCCTCTAGCTTAGGGAAATTAAAATCAAAAAGACACAGCCACCCCAAAGTTTGGAACGGCTCTGTTTACAAGAACCTCGTTTACAGTACAAGTTCAACATCACAGAAAGTGAAAAATGGATAAAGAAGTTGTGGTATTCACTTACAAAGCAATATCACTCAGCAATGAAATCTATGTCATCAGGCCCTTAGCAGCACAATGAGTGGATTCAGGTATGATGATTCTAACTGAAATAAGTCACACAGAAAAAGAAACATCATAAGATATCAGTAATACACGGAATGTAAACTTGGCTACACAGGATCTGAATTCCAAAACAGAACAGGGTCTCAAATTTAGAAAACCAACTTATGCTTGCTTAAGGGGAAAGGTGAGTTGGGGTGCTGCATAAAACCAGAGATTGAAATGAGCACAGATAAAGTTCCTTAAGCCAAATATGGAATAGACAAGAGCTACTCCTTGCTCAACGAAATGGACCCAACACCCCATATTAAACGCCTAAGAATGTACCTGACTAGTAAGTATCTTAAAACCTATGGATTGCTATGTCTCCAAAAGAGAATCAAGCGTGTGTACAGGGGCATAAACGCAGCAGTGATAGGATTGGAGAGGTTCGGTGAGCAAATGAAGACCCTTTGAAGACATATTGCATGGTACCGATTCCACGGGTCTCAACTCTCCAGCTTTAAGGTATTCTTCCTTCAGCTAAAACATGCATGTGGAACCTAGAGTATGATCAACCATGTGATCGGGAGACGTGTTCAAATATGTCTCAGTTTTTGTACCCTGGTACTCGGGTGCAACATTCCAGACGCTTTACTAACACTCTCCCGACTTGGAGAGTCAGTCCCTTTAACCTCCTGTTTGGCCCAGTTTGCAATTTCTGCGGAAGATGAACAGGAATAGTGAGAACCAATGAGAGGCTAGCTGGAGGTGTCTGGACGGGCAAATTTAACTCTCATTTCCCACCAGGAAGAGGAATTAACCAAAGGCTCAGCGTGCCGTGCCGGAACCAGATTAGGGCCTGAAGCCATCCTGCGGTGTTGCGGCCAGCTCAAAAGAAAGCGAGTTGAGGAAAGGAGCTCAGGGGCACTGTAATTCACAAACCTGCAGAGTTATAAATGACAGCTATCGTCCAAAAATAGACTGAAGTAAGGCTGCCAAGAGGACTTGAAAGCGGGGCAGAATTGCAGGAAACCGATTTCAGGAGGTAGACTGGAATTGCATTGAAAGCATAGGAAAAGAGGCAGAACGTCCACAATGATGCACTTGGCCAAAAAGGGCGTATGCGCTTTTTCCTGAATATATTCAGGAAAAAACGCATACGCCCTTTTTGGCCAACCAAGCAAGCTTGCAAAGGAAATCTGCACTACAATGAAGTCTCACTTCCCCCCGGTCAAAAGGGCCATCTGAAAAAAGTGTAAAATCCAGAAAGGCAGGACAGGCCATGGAGAACTGGGAGCCTTGTTATGCTGATGGGCGGGATGTAAATTGCCAACAGACACTCGGGAGAAGTGTATGGTGTTTCCTGAAACATCTAAAAAACAAAGCAACAGAGCCTAGGGCACTGCCACTTATGGTCCTATAGCTTAGGGAAATCAAAATCAAAAAGACACAGCCACCCCAATGTTTGGGACGCCTCTGTTTACAAGAACCTCGTTTACAGTACAAGTTCAACATCGCAGAAAGTGAAAAATGGATAAAGAAGTTGTGGTATTTACTTACAAAGCAATATCACTCAGCAATGAAATCTATGTCATCAGGCCCTTAGCAGCACAATGAGTGGATTCAGGTATGATGATTCTAACTGAAATAAGTCACACAGAAAAAGAAACATCATAAGATATCAGTAATATACGGAATGTAAACTTGGCTACACAGGAACTGAATTTCAGAACAGAACAGGGTCTCAAATTTAGAAAACCACCTTATGCTTGCTTAAGGGTAAAGGTGAGTTGGGGTGCTGCATAAAACCAGAGATTGAAATGAGCACAGATAAAGTTCCTTAAGCCAAATATGGAATAGACAAGAGCTACTCCTTGCTCAACAAAATGGACTCAACACCCCATATTAAACGCCTAAGAATGTACCTCACTAGTAAGTATCTTAAAACCTATGGATTGCTATGTCTCCGAAAGAGAATCAAGCATGTGTACAGGGGCATAAACACAGCAGTGATAGTATTGGAGAGGTTCGGTGAGCAAATGAAGACCCTTTGAAGTCATATTGCATGGTACCCGTTACACGGGTCTCAACTCTCCAGGTTTAAGGTATTCTTCCTTCAGCTAAAACATGCATGTGGAACCTAGAGTATGATCAACCATGTGAACGGGAGACGTGTTCAAATATGTCTCAGTTTTCCTCCCCTGGTACTCGGGTGCAACATTCCAGATGCTTTACTAACACTCTCCCCACTTGGAGAGTCATCGCCTTTAACCTCCTGTTTGGCCCAGTTTGCAATTTCTGCGGAAGATGAACAGGAATAGCGAGAACCAATGAGAGGCTAGCTGGAGGTGTCTGGACGGGCAAATTTAACTCTCATTTCCCACCAGGAAGAGGAAATAACCAAAGGCTCAGCGTGCCGTACCGGAACCAGATTATGGCCTGAAGCCATCCTGCGGTGTTGCGGCCAGGTCACAAGAAAGCGAGTTGAAGAAAGGAGCTCAGGGGCACTGTAATTCACAAACCTGCAGAGTTATAAATGACAGCTATCGTCCAAAAATAGACTGAAGTAAGGCTGCCAAGAGGACTTGAAAGCGGGGCAGAATTGCAGGAAACCGATTTCAGGAGGTAGACTGCAATTGCATTGAAAGCATAGGAAAAGAGGCAGAACGTCCATAATGATGCACTTGGCCAAAAAGGGCGTATGCGTTTTTTCCTGAATATATTCAGGAAAAAACGCATACGCCCTTTTTGGCCAACCAAGCAAGCTTGCAAAGGAAATCTGCACTACAATGAAGTCTCACTTCCCCCCAGTCAAAAGGGCCATCTGAAAAAAGGGTAAAATCCAGAAAGGCAGGACAGGCCATGGAGAACTGGGAGCCTTGTTATGCTGATGGGCGGGATGTAAATTGCCAACAACCACTCGGGAGAAGTGTATGGTGTTTCCTGAAACATCTAAAAAACAAAGCAACAGAACCTAGGGCACTTCCACTTATGGTCCTATAGCTTAGGGAAATTAAAATCAAAAAGACACAGCCACCCCAAAGTTTGGAACGGCTCTGTTTACAAGAACCTCGTTTACAGTACAAGTTCAACATCGCAGAAAGTGAAAAATGGATAAAGAAGTTGTGGTATTTACTTACAAAGCAATATCACTCAGCAATGAAATCTGTGTCATCAGGCCCTTAGCAGCACAATGAGTGGATTCAGGTATGATGATTCTAACTGAAGTAAGTCACACAGAAAAAGAAACATCATAAGATATCAGTAATACACGGAATGTAAACTTGGCTACACAGGAACTGAATTACAGAACAGAACAGGGTCTCAAATTTAGAAAACCAACTTATGCTTGCTTAAGGGTAAAGGTGAGTTGGGGTGCTGCATAAAACCAGAGATTGAAATGAGCACAGATAAAGTTCCTTAAGTCAAATATGGAATAGACAAGAGCTACTCCTTGCTCAACGAAATGGACTCAACACCGCATATTAAACGCCTAAGAATGTACCTGACTAGTAAGTATCTTAAAACCTATGGATTGCTATGTCTCCGAAAGAGAATCAAGCATGTGTACAGGGGCATAAACGCAGCAGTGATAGGATTGGAGAGGTTCGGTGAGCAAATGAAGAACCTTTGAAGTCATATTGCATGGTACCCATTCCACGGGTTTCAACTACCCAGGTTTAAGGTATTCTTCCTTCAGCTAAAACATGCATGTGGAACCTAGAGTATGATCAACCATGTGATCGGGAGACGTGTTCAAATATGTCTCAGTTTTCGTACCCTTGTACTCGGGTGCAACATTCCAGACGCTTTACTAACACTCTCCCGACTTGGAGAGTCAGTCCCTTTAACCTCCTGTTTGGCGCAGTTTGCAATTTCTGCGGAAGATGAACAGGAATAGCGAGAACCAATGAGAGGCTAGCTGGAGGTGTCTGGACGGGCAAATTTAACTCTCATTTCCCACCAGGAAGAGGAATTAACCAAAGGCTCAGCGTGCCGTGCCGGAACCAGATTAAGGCCTGAAGCCATCCTGCGGTGTTGCGGCCAGGTCACAAGAAAGCGAGTTGAAGAAAGGAGCTCAGGGGCACTGTAATTCACAAACCTGCAGAGTTATAAATGACAGCTATCGTCCAAAAATAGACTGAAGTAAGGCTGCCAAGAGGACTTGAAAGCGGGGCAGAATTGCAGGAAACCGATTTCAGGAGGTAGACTGGAATTGCATTGAAAGCATAGGAAAAGAGGCAGAACGTCCACAATGATGCACTTGGCCAAAAAGGGCGTATGCGTTTTTTCCTGAATATATTCAGGAAAAAACGCATACGCCCTTTTTGGCCAACCAAGCAAGCTTGCAAAGGTAATCTGCACTACAATGAAGTCTCACTTCCCCCCGGTCAAAAGGGCCATCTGAAAAAAGTGTAAAATCCAGAAAGGCAGGACAGGCCATGGAGAACTGGGAGCCTTGTTATGCTGATGGGCGGGATGTAAATTGCCAACAACCACTCGGGAGAAGTGTATGGTGTTTCCTGAAACATCTAAAAAACAAAGCAACAGAACCTAGGGCACTTCCACTTATGGTCTTATAGCTTAGGGAAATTAAAATCAAAAAGACACAGCCACCCCAAAGTTTGGAACGGCTCTGTTTACAAGAACCTCGTTTACAGTACAAGTTCAACATCGCAGAAAGTGAAAAATGGATAAAGAAGTTGTGGTATTTACTTACAAAGCAATATCACCAAGCAATGAAATCTGTGTCATCAGGCCCTTAGCAGCACAATGAGTGGATTCAGGTATGATGATTCTAACTGAAATAAGTCACACAGAAAAAGAAACATCATAAGATATCAGTAATACACGGAATGTAAACTTGGCTACACAGGAACTGAATTACAGAACAGAACAGGGTCTCAAATTTCGAAAACCAACTTATGCTTGCTTAAGGGTAAAGGTGAGTTGGGGTGCTGCATAAAACCAGAGATTGAAATGAGCACAGATAAAGTTCCTTAAGCCAAATATGGAATAGACAAGAGCTACTCCTTGCTCAACGAAATGGACTCAACACCCCATATTAAACGCCTAAGAATGTATCTGACTAGTAAGTATCTTAAAACCTATGGATTACTATGTCTCCGAAAGAGAATCAAGCATGTGTACAGGGCCATAAACGCAGCAGTGATAGGATTGGAGAGGTTCGGTGAGCAAATTAAGAACCTTTGAAGTCATATTGCATGGTACCCATTCCACGGGTTTCAACTACCCAGGTTTAAGGTATTCTTCCTTCAGCTAAAACATGCATGTGGAACCTAGAGTATGATCAACCATGTGATCGGGAGACGTGTTCAAATATGTCTCAGTTTTCCTCCCCTGGTACTCGGGTGCAACATTCCAGACCCTTTACTAACACTCTCCCGACTTGGAGAGTCAGTCCCTTTAACCTCCTGTTTGGCCCAGTTTGCAATTTCTGTGGAAGATGAACAGGAATAGCGAGAACCAATGAGAGGCTAGCTGCAGGTGTCTGGACGGGCAAATTTAACTCTCATTTCCCACCAGGAAGAGGAATTAACCAAAGGCTCAGCATGCCGGGCCGGAACCAGATTAGGGCCTGAAGCCATCCTGCGGTGTTGCGGCCAGGTCACAAGAAAGCGAGTTGAAGAAAGGAGCTCAGGGGCACTGTAATTCACAAACCTGCAGAGTTATAAATGACAGCTATCGTCCAAAAATAGACTGAAGTAAGGCTGCCAAGAGGACTTGAAAGCGGGGCAGAATTGCAGGAAACCGATTTCAGGAGGTAGACTGGAATTGCATTGAAAGCATAGGAAAAGAGGCAGAACGTCCACAATGATGCACTTGGCCAAAAAGGGCGTATGTGTTTTTTCCTGAATATATTCAGGAAAAAACGCATATGCCTTTTTTGGCCAACCAAGCAAGCTTGCAAAGGAAATCTGCACTACAATGAAGTCTCACTTCCCCCCGGTCAAAAGTGCCATCTGAAAAAAGTGTAAAATCCAGAAAGGCAGGACAGGCCATGGAGAACTGGGAGCCTTGTTATGCTGATGGGCGGGATGTAAATTCCCAACAGACACTCAGGAGAAGTGTATGGTGTTTCCTGAAACATCTAAAAAACAAAGCAACAGAGCCTAGGGCACTGCCACTTATGGTCCTATAGCTTAGGGAAATTAAAATCAAAAAGACACAGCCACCCCAAAGTTTGGGACGCCTCTGTTTACAAGAACCTCGGTTACAGTACAAGTTCAACATCGCAGAAAGTGAAAAATGGATAAAGAAGTTGTGGTATTTACTTACAAAGCAATATCACTCAGCAATGAAATCTATGTCATCAGGCCCTTAGCAGCACAATGAGTGGATTCAGGTATGATGATTCTAACTGAAATAAGTCACACAGAAAAAGAAACATCATAAGATATCACTAATACACGGAATGTAAACTTGGCTACACAGGAACTGAATTACAGAACAGAACAGGGTCTCAAATTTAGAAAACCAACTTATGCTTGCTTAAGGGGAAAGGTGAGTTGGGGTGCTGCATAAAACCAGAGATTGAAATGAGCACAGATAAAGTTCCTTAAGCCAAATATGGAATAGACAAGAGCTACTCCTTGCTCAACGAAATGGACTCAACACCGTATATTAAACGCCTAAGAATGTACCTGACTAGTAAGTATCTTAAAATTTATGGATTGCTATGTCTCCGAAAGAGAATCAAGCATGTGTACAGGGGCATAAACGCAGCAGTGATAGGATTGGAGAGGTTCGTGAGCAAATGAAGAGACTTTGAAGTCATATAGCATGGTACCCATTACACGGGTTTCAACTACCCAGTTTTAAGGTATTCTTCCTTCAGCTAAAACATGCATGTGGAACCTAGAGTATGATCAACCATGTGATCAGGAGACGTGTTCAAATATGTCTCAGTTTTCGTACCCTGGTACTCGGGTGCAACATTCCAGACGCTGTACTAACACTCTCCCCACTTGGAGAGTCAGTCCCTTTAACCTCCTGTTTGGCCCAGTTGCAATTTCTGTGGAAGATGAACAGGACTAGCGAGAACTAATGAGAGACTAGCTGGAGGTGTCTGGATGGGCAAATTTAACTCTCATTTCCCACCAGGAAGAGGAATTAACCAAAGGCTCAGCGTGCCGGGCCGGAAACAGATTAGGGCCTGAAGCCATCCTGCGGTGTTGCGGCCAGGTCACAAGAAAGCGAGATGAAGAAAGGAGCTCAGGGGCACTGTAATTCACAAAGCTGCAGAGTTATAAATGACAGCTATCGTCCAAAAATAGACTGAAGTAAGGCTGCCAAGAGGACTTGAAAGCGGGGCAGAATTGCAGGAAACCGATTTCAGGAGGTAGACTGGAATTGCATTGAAAGCATAGGAAAAGAGGCAGAACGTCCACAATGATGCACTTGGCCAAAAAGGGCGTATGCGTTTTTTCCTGAATATATTCACGAAAAAACGCATACGCCCTTTTTGGTCAACCAAGCAAACTTGCAAAGGAAATCTGCACTACAATGAAGTCTCACTTCCCCCCGGTCAAAAGGGCCATCTGAAAAAAGTGTAAAATCCAGAAAGGCAGGACAGGCCATGGAGAACTGGGAGCGTTGTTATGCTGATGGGCGGGATGTAAATTACCAACAGACACTCAGGAGAAGTGTATGGTGTTTCCTGAAACATCTAAAAAACAAAGCAACAGAGCCTAGGGCACTTCCACTTATGGTCCTATAGCTTAGGGAAATTAAAATCAAAAAGACACAGCCACCCCAAAGTTTGGGACGCCTCTGTTTACAAGAACCTCGTTTACTGTACAAGTTCAATATCACAGAAAGTGAAAAATGGATAAAGAACTTGTGGTACTTACGTACAATGCAGTATCACTCAGCAATGAAATCTATGTCATCAGGTCGTAGCAGCATAATGAGTAGATTCAGGTACGATGATTCTAACTGAAATAAGTCACACAGAAAAAGAAACATCATAAGATATCACTAATACACGGAATGTAAACTTGGCTACACAGAAACTGAATTCCAAAACAGAACAGGTTCTCAAATTTAGAAAACCAACTTATGCTTGCTTAAGGGGAAAGGTGAGTTGGGTTGCTGCATAAAACCAGAGATTGAAATGAGCACAGATAAAGTTCCTTAAGCCAAATATGGAATAGACAAGAGCTACTCCTTGCTCAACGAAATGGACTCAACACCGCATATTAAACGCCTAAGAATGTACCTGACTAGTAAGTATCTTAAAACCTATGGATTGCTATGTCTCCGAAAGAGAATCAAGCATGTGTACAGGGGCATAAACGCAGCAGTCATAGGAGTGGAGAGGTTCGGTGAGCTAATGAAGACCCTTTGAAGTCATATTGCATGGTACCCATTCCACGGGTTTCAACTACCCAGGTTTTAGGTATTCTTCCTTCAGCTAAAACATGCATGTGGAACCCAGAGTATGATCAATCGTGTGAACGGGAGACGTGTTCAAATATGTCTCAGTTTTCCTCCCCTGGTACTCGGGTGCAACATGCTAGACGCTTTACTAACACTCTCCCGACTTGGAGAGTCAGTCCCTTTAACCTCCTGTTTGGCCCAGTTTGCAATTTCTGCGGAAGATGAACAGGAATAGCGAGAACCAATGAGAGACTAGCTGGAGGTGTCTGGACGGGCAAATTTAACTCTCATTTCCCACCAGGAAGAGGAACTAACCAAAGGCTCAGCATGCCGTGCCTGAACCAGATTAGGGCCTGAAGCCATCCTGCGGTGTTGCGGCCAGGTCACAAGAAAGCGAGTTGAAGAAAGGAGCTCAGGGGCACTGTAATTCACAAACCTGCAGAGTTATAAATGACAGCTATCGTCCAAAAATAGACTGAAGTAAGGCTGCCAAGAGGACTTGAAAGCGGGGCAGAATTTCAGGAAACCGATTTCAGGAGGTAGACTGGAATTGCATTGAAAGCATAGGAAAAGAGGCAGAACGTCCACAATGATGCACTTGGCCAAAAAGGGCGTATGCGTTTTTTCCTGAATATATTCAGGAAAAAACGCATACGCCCTTTTTGGCCAACCAAGCAAGCTTGCAAAGGAAATCTGCACTACAATGAAGTCTCACTTCCACCCGGTCAAAAGGGCCATCTGAAAAAAGTGTAAAATCCAGAAAGGCAGGACAGGCCATGGAGAACTGGGAGCCTTGTTATGCTGATGGGCGGGATGTAAATTGCCAACAACCACTCGGGAGAAGTGTATGGTGTTTCCTGAAACATCTAAAAAACAAAGCAACAGAACCTAGGGCACTTCCACTTATGGTCCTATAGCTTAGGGAAATTAAAATCAAAAAGACACAGCCACCCCAAAGTTTGGAACGGCTCTGTTTACAAGAACCTCGTTTTCAGTACAAGTTCAATATCTCAGAAAGTGAAAAATGGATAAAGAAGTTACGGTATTTACTTACAAAGCAATATCACTCAGCAATGAAATCTATGTCACCAGGCTCTTAGCAGCACAATGAGTGGATTCAGGTATGATGATTCTAACTGAAATAAGTCACACAGAAAAAGAAACATCATAAGATATCAGTAATACACGGAATGTAAACTTGGCTACACAGGAACTGAATTACAGAACAGAACAGGGACTCAAATTTAGAAAACCAACTTATGCTTGCTTAAGGGTAAAGGTGAGTAGGGGTGCTGCATAAAACCAGAGATTGAAATGAGCACAGATAAAGTTCCTTAAGCCAAATATGGAATAGACAAGAGCTACTCCTTGCTCAACGAAATGGACTCAACACCCCATATTAAACGCCTAAGAATGTACCTGACTAGTAAGTATCTTAAAACCTATGGATTGCTATGTCTCCGAAAGAGAATCAAGCATGTGTACAGGGGCATAAACGCAGCAGTGATAGGATTGCAGAGGTTCGGTGAGCAAATGAAGACCCTTTGAAGTCATATTGCATGGTACCCATTCCACGGGTCTCAACTCTCCAGGTTTAAGGTATTCTTCCTTCAGCTAAAACATGCATGTGGAACCCAGAGTATGATCAACTGTGTGATCGGGAGACATGTTCAAATATGTCTCACTTTTGGTCCCCTGGTACTCGGGTACAACATTCCAGACGCTTAACGAACACTCTCCCCACTTGGAGAGTCAGTGCCTTTAACCTCCTGTTTGGCCCAGTTTGCAATTTCTGCGGAAGATGAACAGGAATAGGAAGAACCAGTGAGAGACTAGCTGGAGGTTTCTGGACGGGCAAATTTAACTCTCATTTCCCACCAGGAAGAGGAAATAACCAAAGGCTCAGCGTGCCGTGCCGGAACCAAATTAGGGCCTGAATCCATCCTGCGGTGTTGCGGCCAGCTCAAAAGAAAGCGAGTTGAAGAAAGGAGCTCAGGGGCACTGTAATTCACAAACCTGTAGAGTTATAAATGACAGCTATCGTCCAAAAATAGACTGAAGTAAGGCTGCCAAGAGGACTTGAAAGCGGGGCAGAATTGCAGGAAACCGATTTCAGGAGGTAGACTGGAATTGCATTGAAAGCATAGGAAAAGAGGCAGAACGTCCACAGTGATGCACTTGGCCAAAAAGGGCGTATGCGTTTTTTCCTGAATATATTCAGGAAAAAAAGCATACGCTCTTTTTGGCCAACCAAGCAAGCATGCGAAGGAAATCTGCACTACAATGAAGTCTCACTTCCCCCCGGTCAAAAGGGCCATCTGAAAAAAGTGTAAAATCCAGAAAGGCAGGACAGGCCATGGAGAACTGGGAGCCTTGTTATGCTGATGGGCGGGATGTAAATTGCCAACAGACACTCAGGAGAAGTGTATGGTGTTTCCTGAAACATCTAAAAAACAAAGCAACAGAGCCTAGGGCACTTCCACTAATGGTCCTATAGCTTAGGGAAATTAAAATCAAAAAGACACAGCCACCCCAAAGTTTGGAACGGCTCTGTTTACAAGAACCTCGTTTTCAGTACAAGTTCAACATCTCAGAAAGTGAAAAATGGATAAAGAAGTTGCGGTATTTACTTACAAAGCAATATCACTCAGCAATGAAATCTATGTCATCAGGCCCATAGCAGCATAATGAGTGGATTCAGGTATGATGATTCTCACTGAAATAAGTCACACAGAAAAAGAAACATCATAAGATATCACTAATACACGGAATGTAAACTTGGCTACACAGGAACTGAATTACAGAACAGAACAGGGTCTCAAATTTAGAAAACCAACTTATGCTTGCTTAAGGGGAAAGGTGAGTTGGGGTGCTGCATAAAACCAGAGATTGAAATGAGCACAGATAAAGTTCCTTAAGCCAAATATGGAATAGACAAGAGCTACTCCTTGCTCAACGAAATGGACTCAACACCACATATTAAACGCCTAAGAATGTACCTGACTAGTAAGTATCTTAAAACCTATGGATTGCTATGTCTCCAAAAGAGAATCAAGCGTGTGTACAGGGGCATAAACACAGCAGTGATAGGATTGGAGAGGTTCGGAGAGCAAATGAAGACCCTCTGAGGTCATATTGCATGGTACCCATTCCACGGGTTTCAACTACCCAGGTTTAAGGTATTCTTCCTTCAGCTAAAACATGCATGTGGAACCTTGAGTATGATCAACCATGTGATCGGGAGACGTGTTCAAATATGTCTCAATTTTCGTACCCTGGTACTCGGGTGCAACATTCCAGACGCTTTACTAACGCTCTCCCGACTTGGAGAGTCAGTGCCTTTAACTTCCTGTTTGGCCCAGTTTGCAATTACTGCGGAAGTTGAACAGGAATAGGGAGAACCAATGAGAGACTAGCTGGAGGTGTCGGGATGGGCAAATTTAACTCTTCTTTCCCACCAGGAAGAGGAATTAACCAAAGGCTCAGCGTGCCGTGCCGGAACCAGATTAGGGCCTGAAGCCATCCTACGGTGTTGCGGCCAGGTCACAAGAAAGCGAGTTGAAGAAAGGAGCTCAGGGGCACTGTAATTCACAAACCTGCAGAGTTATAAATGACAGCTATCATCCAAAAATAGACTGAAGTAAGGCTGCCAAGAGGACTTGAAAGCAGGGCAGAATTGCAGGAAACCGATTTCAGGAGGTAGACTGGAATTGCATTGAAAGCATAGGAAAAGAGGCAGAACGTCCACAATGATGCACTTGGCCAAAAAGGGCGTATGCGTTTTTCCTGAATATATACAGGAAAAAACGCATACGCCCTTTTTGGCCAACCAAGCAAGCTTGCAAAGGAAATCTGCACTACAATGAAGTCTCACTTCCCCCCGGTCAAAAGGGCCATCTGAAAAAGGTGTAAAATCCAGAAAGGCAGGACAGGCCATGGAGAACTGGGAGCCTTGTTATGCTGATGGGCGGGATGTAAATTGCCAACAGACACTCTGGAGAACTGTATGGTGTCTCCTGAAACATCTAAAAAACAAAGCAACAGAGCTTTGGGCACTTCCACTTATGGTCCTATAGCTTAGGGAAACTAAAATCAAAAAGACACAGCCACCCCAAAGTTTGGGACGCCTCTGTTTACAAGAACCTCGTTTACCGTACAAGTTCAATATCACAGAAAGTGAAAAATGGATAAAGAACTTGTGGTACTTACGTACAATGCAGTATCACTCAGCAATGAAATCTATGTCATCAGGCCCGTAGCAGCATAATGAGTGGATTCAGGTACGATGATTCTAACTGAAATAAGTCACACAGAAAAAGAAACATCATAAGATATCACTAATACACGGAATGGAAACTTGGCTACACAGGAACTGAATTCCAAAACAGAACAGGGTCTCAAATTTAGAAAACCTACTTATGTTTGCTTAAGGGGAAAGGTGAGTTGGGGTGCTGCATAAAACCAGAGATTGAAATGAGCACAGATAAAGTTCCTTAAGCCAAATATGGAATAGACAAGAGCTACTCCTTGCTCAACGAAATGGACTCAAAACCCCATATTAAACGCCTAAGAATGTACCTGACTAGTAAGTATCTTAAAACCTATGGATTGCTATGTCTCCAAAAGAGAATCAAGCGTGTGTACAGGGGCATAAACGCAGCAGTGATAGGATTGGAGAGGTTCGGAGAGCAAATGAAGACCCTTTGAGGTCATATTGCATGGTACCATTTCCACGGGTTTCAACTACCCAGGTTTAAGGTATTCTTCCTTCAGCTAAAACATGCATGAGGAACCTAGAGTATGATCAACCATGTGATCGGGAGATGTGTTCAAATATGTCTCAGTTTTCCTCCCCTGGTACTCGGGTGCAACATTCCAGACGCTTTACTAACACTCTCCCGACTTGGAGAGTCAGTCCCTTTAACCTCCTGTTTGGCCCAGTTTGCAATTTCTGCGGAAGATGAACAGGAATAGCGAGAACCAATGAGAGACTAGCTGGAGGTGTCTGAACGGGCAAATTTAACTCTCATTTCCCACCAGGAAGAGGAATTAACCAAAGGCTCAGCGTGCCATGCCAGAACCAGATTAGGGCCTGAAGCCATCCTGCGGTGTTGCGGCCAGGTCACAAGAAAGCGAGTTGAAGAAAGGAGCTCAGGGGCACTGTAATTCACAAACCTGCAGAGTTATAAATGACAGCTATCGTCCAAAAATAGACTGAAGTAAGGCTGCCAAGAGGACTTGAAAGCGGGGCAGAATTGCAGGAAACCGATTTCAGGAGGTAGACTGGAATTGCATTGAAAGCATAGGAAAAGAGGCAGAACGTCCACAATGATGCACTTGGCCAAAAAGGGCGTATGCGTTTTTTCCTGAATATATTCAGGAAAAAACGCATACGCCCTTTTTGGCCAACCAAGCAAGCTTGCAAAGGAAATCTGCACTACAATGAAGTCTCACTTCCCCCCGGTCAAAAGGGCCATCTGAAAAAAGTGTAAAATCCAGAAAGGCAGGACAGGCCATGGAGAACTGGGAGCGTTGTTATGCTGATGGGCGGGATGTAAATTGCCAACAACCACTCGGGAGAAGTGTATGGTGTTTCCTGAAACATCTAAAAAACAAAGCAACAGAGCCTAGGGCACTGCCACTTATGGTCCTAAGGCTTAGGGAAATTAAAATCAAAAAGACACAGCCACCCCAAAGTTTGGAACGGCTCTGTTTACAAGAACCTCGTTTACAGTACAAGTTCAACATCGCAGAAAGTGAAAAATGGATAAAGAAGTTGTGGTATTTACTTACAAAGCAATATCACTAGGCAATGAAATCTGTGTCATCAGGCCCTTAGCAGCACAATGAGTGGATTCAGGTACGATGATTCTAACTGAAATAAGTCACACAGAAAAAGAAACATCATAAGATATCACTAATACATGGAATGTAAACTTGGCTACACAGGAACTGAATTCCAAAACAGAATAGGGTCTCAAATTTAGAAAACCAACTTATGCTTGCTTAAGGGGAAAGGTGAGTTGGGGTGCTGCATAAAACCAGAGATTGAAATGAGCACAGATAAAGTTCCTTAAGCCAAATATGGAATAGACAAGAGCTACTCCTTGCTCAACGAAATGGACTCAACACCCCATATTAAACCCCTAAGAATGTACCTGACTAGTAAGTATCTTAAAACCTATGGATTGCTATGTCTCCAAAAGAGAATCAAGCGTGTGTACAGGGGCATAAATGCAGCAGTGATAGGGTTGGAGAGGTTTGGTGAGCAAATGAAGACCGTTTGAAGTCATATTGCATGGTACCCATTCCACGGGTCTCTACTCTCCAGGTTTAAGGTATTCTTCCTTCAGCTAAAACATGCATGTGGAACCCAGAGTATGATCAACCGTGTGAACGGGAGACGTGTTCAAATATGTCTCAGTTTTCCTCCCCTGGTACTCGGGTGCAACATTCCAGACGCTTTACTAACACTCTCCTCACTTCGAGAGTCAGCGCCTTTAACCTCCTGTTTGGCCCAGTTTGCAATTTCTGCGGAAGATGAACAGGAATAGCGAGAACCAATGAGAGACTAGCTGGAGGTGTCTGGACGGGCAAATTTAACTCTCATTTCCCAACAGGAAGAGGAAATAACCAAAGGCTCAGCATGCCGTGCCGGAACCAGATTAGGGCCTGAAGCCATCCTGCGGTGTTGCGGCCAGCTCACAAGAAAGCGAGTTGAAGAAAGGAGCTCAGGGACACTGTAATTCACAAACCTGCAGAGTTATAAATGACAGCTATCGTCCAAAAATAGACTGAAGTAAGGCTGCCAAGAGGACTTGAAAGCAGGACAGAATTGCAGGAAACCGATTTCAGGAGGTAGACTGGAATTGCATTGAAAGCATAGGAAAAGAGGCAGAACGTCCACAATGATGCACTTGGCCAAAAAGGGCGTATGCGTTTTTTCCTGAATATATTCAGGAAAAAACGCATACGCCCTTTTTGGCCAACCAAGCAAGCTTGCAAAGGAAATCTGCACTACAATGAAGTCTCACTTCCCCCCGGTCAAAAGGGCCATCTAAAAAAAGTGTAAAATCCAGAAAGGCAGGACAGGCCATGGAGAACTGGGAGCCTTGTTATGCTGATGGGCAGGATGTAAATTGCCAACAACCACTAGGGAGAAGTGTATGGTGTTTCCTGAAACATCTAAAAAACAAAGCAACAGAGCCTAGGGCACTTCCACTTATGGTCCTATAGCTTAGGGAAATTAAAATCAAAAAGACACAGCCACCCCAAAGTTTGGGACGCCTCTGTTTACAAGAACCTTGTTTACCGTACAAGTTCAATATCACAGAAAGTGAAAAATGGATAAAGAACTTGTCGTACTTACGTACAATGCAGTATCACTCAGCAATGAAATCTATGTCATCAGGCCCGTAGCAGCATAATGAGTGGATTCAGGTACGATGATTCTAACTGAAATAAGTCACACAGAAAAAGAAACATCATAAGATATCACTAATACGCGGAATGTGAACTTGGCTACACAGGAACTGAATTCCAAAACAGAACAGGGTCTCAAATTTAGAAAACCAACTTATGCTTGCTTAAGGGGAAAGGTGAGTTGGGGTGCTGCATAAAACCAGAGATTGAAATGAGCACAGATAAAGTTCCTTAAGCCAAATATGGAATAGACAAGAGCTACTCCTTGTTCAACGAAATGGATTCAACACCCCATATTAAACGCCTAAGAATGTACCTGACTAGTATGTATCTTAAAACCTATGGATTGCTATGTCTCCAAAAGAGAATCAAGTGTGTGTACAGGGGCATAAACGCAGCAGTGATAGGATTGGAGAGGTTCGGTGAGCAAATGAAGTCCCTTTGAAGACATATTGCATGGTACCCATTCCACGGGTCTCAACTCTCCAGGTTTTAGGTATTCTTCCTTCAGCTAAAACATGCATGTGGAACCTAGAGTATGATCAACCATGTGATCGGGAGACGTGTTCAAATATGTCTCAGTTTTTGTACCCTGGTACTCGGGTGCAACATTCCAGACGCTTTACTAACACTCTCCCGACTTGGAGAGTCAGTCCCTTTAACCTCCTGTTTGGCCCAGTTTGCAATTTCTGCGGAAGATGAACAGGAATAGTGAGAACCAATGAGAGGCTAGCTGGAGGTGTCTGGACGGGCAAATTTAACTCTCATTTCCCACCAGGAAGAGGAATTAACCAAAGGCTCAGCGTGCCGTGCCGGAACCAGATTAGGGCCTGAAGCCATCCTGCGGTGTTGCGGCCAGGTCACAAGAAAGCGAGTTGAAGAAAGGAGCTCAGGGGCACTGTAATTCACAAACCTGCAGAGTTATAAATGACAGCTATCGTCCAAAAATAGACTGAAGTAAGGCTGCCAAGAGGACTTGAAAGCGGGGCAGAATTGCAGGAAACCGATTTCAGGAGGTAGACTGGAATTGCATTGAAAGCATAGGAAAAGAGGCAGAACGTCCACAATGATGCACTTGGCCAAAAAGGGCATATGCGTTTTTTCCTGAATATATTCAGGAAAAAACACATACGCCCTTTTTGGCCAACCAAGCAAGCTTGCAAAGGAAATCTGCACTACAATGAAGTCTCACTTCCCCCCAGTCAAAAGGGCCATCTGAAAAAAGTGTAAAATCCAGAAAGGCAGGACAGGCCATGGAGAACTGGGAGCCTTGTTATGCTGATGGGCGGGATGTAAATTGCCAACAACCACTCGGGAGAAGTGTATGGTGTTTCCTGAAACATCTAAAAAACAAAGCAACAGAACCTAGGGCACTTCCACTTATGGTCCTATAGCTTAGGGAAATTAAAATCAAAAAGACACAGCCACCCCAAAGTTTGGAACGGCTCTGTTTACAAGAACCTCGTTTACAGTACAAGTTCAACATCGCAGAAAGTGAAAAATGGATAAAGAAGTTGTGGTATTTACTTACAAAGCAATATCACTAGGCAATGAAATCTGTGTCATCAGGCCCTTAGCAGCACAATGAGTGGATTCAGGTACGATGATTCTAACTGAAATAAGTCACACAGAAAAAGAAACATCATAAGATATCACTAATACATGGAATGTAAACTTGGCTACACAGGATCTGAATTCCAAAACAGAACAGGGTCTCAAATTTAGAAAACCAACTTATGCTTGCTTAAGGGTAAAGGTGAGTTGGGGTGCTGCATAAAACCAGAGATTGAAATGAGCACAGATAAAGTTCCTTAAGCCAAATATGGAATAGACAAGAGCTACTCCTTGCTCAACGAAATGGACTCAACACCCCATATTAAACGCCTAAGAATGTACCTGACTAGTAAGTATCTTAAAACCTATGGATTGCTATGTCTCCGAAAGAGAATCAAGCATGTGTACAGGGGCATAAACGCAGCAGTGATAGGATTGGAGAGGTTCGGTGAGCAAATGAAGACCCTTTGAAGTCATATTGCATGGTTCCCATTCCACGGGTTTCAACTACCCAGGTTGAAGGTATTCTTCCTTCAGCTAAAACATGCATGTGGAACCTAGAGTATGATCAACCATGTGATCGGGAGACGTGTTCAAATATGTCTCAGTTTTCCTCCCCTGGTACTCGGGGGCAACATTCCAGACGCTTTACTAACACTCTCCCCACTTGGAGAGTCAGTCCCTTTAACCTCCTGTTTGGCCCAGTTTGCAATTTCTGCGGAAGATGAACAGGAATAGCAAGAACCAATGAGAGGCTAGCTGCAGGTGTCTGGACGGGCAAATTTAACTCTCATTTCCCACCAGGAAGAGGAATTAACCAAAGGCTCAGCGTGCCATGCCGGAACCAGATTAGGGCCTGAAGCCATCCTGCGGTGTTGCGGCCAGGTCACAAGAAAGCGAGTTGAAGAAAGGAGCTCAGGGGCACTGTAATTCACAAACCTGCAGAGATATAAATGACAGCTATCATCCAAAAATAGACTGAAGTAAGGCTGCCAAGAGGACTTGAAAGCGGGGCAGAATTGCAGGAAACCGATTTCAGGAGGTAGACTGGAATTGCATTGAAAGCATAGGAAAAGAGGCAGAACGTCCACAATGATACACTTGGCCAAAAAGGGCGTATGCGTTTTTTCCTGAATATATTCAGGAAAAAACGCATACGCCCTTTTTGGCCAACCAAGCAAGCTTGCAAAGGAAATCTGCACTACAATGAAGTCTCACTTCCCCCCCGGTCAAAAGGGCCATCTGAAAAAAGTGTAAAATCCAGAAAGGCAACAGGCCATTGAGAACTGGGAGCCTTGTTATGCTGATGGGCGGGATGTAAATTGCCAACAGACACTTGGGAGAAGTATATGGTGTTTCCTGAAACATCTAAAAAACAAAGCAACAGAGCCTAGGGCACTTCCACTTATGGTCCTCTAGCTTAGGGAAATTAAAATCAAAAAGACACAGCCACCCCAAAGTTTGGAACGGCTCTGTTTACAAGAACCTCGTTTACAGTACAAGTTCAACATCACAGAAAGTGAAAAATGGATAAAGAAGTTGTGGTATTCACTTACAAAGCAATATCACTCAGCAATGAAATCTATGTCATCAGGCCCTTAGCAGCACAATGAGTGGATTCAGGTATGATGATTCTAACTGAAATAAGTCACACAGAAAAAGAAACATCATAAGGTATCACTAATACACGGAATGTAAACTTGGCTACACAGGATCTGAATTCCAAAACAGAACAGGGTCTCAAATTTAGAAAACCAACTTATGCTTGCTTAAGGGGAAAGGTGAGTTGGGGTGCTGCATAAAACCAGAGATTGAAATGAGCACAGATAAAGTTCCTTAAGCCAAATATGGAATAGACAAGAGCTATTCCTTGCTCAACGAAATGGACTCAACACCCCATATTAAACCCCTAAGAATGTACCTGACTAGTAAGTATCTTAAAACCTATGGATTGCTATGTCTCCAAAAGAGAATCAAGCGTGTGTACAGGGGCATAAACGCAGCAGTGATAGGATTGGAGAGGTTCGGTGAGCAAATGAAGACCGTTTGAAGTCATATTGCATGGTACCCATTCCACGGGTCTCAACTCTCCAGGTTTAAGGTATTCTTCCTTCAGCTAAAACATGCATGTGGAACCTAGAGTATGATCAACCATGTGATCGGGAGACGTGTTCAAATATGTCTCAGTTTTTGTACCCTGGTACTCGGGTGCAACATTCCAGACGCTTTACTAACACTCTCCCGACTTGGAGAGTCAGTCCCTTTAACCTCCTGTTTGGCCCAGTTTGCAATTTCTGCGGAAGATGAACAGGAATAGTGAGAACCAATGAGAGGCTAGCTGGAGGTGTCTGGACGGGCAAATTTAACTCTCATTTCCCACCAGGAAGAGGAATTAACCAAAGGCTCAGCGTGCCGTGCCGGAACCAGATTAGGGCCTGAAGCCATCCTGCGGTGTTGCGGCCAGCTCAAAAGAAAGCGAGTTGAGGAAAGGAGCTCAGGGGCACTGTAATTCACAAACCTGCAGAGTTATAAATGGCAGCTATCGTCCAAAAATAGACTGAAGTAAGGCTGCCAAGAGGACTTGAAAGCGGGGCAGAATTGCAGGAAACCGATTTCAGGAGGTAGACTGGAATTGCATTGAAAGCATAGGAAAAGAGGCAGAACGTCCACAATGATGCACTTGGCCAAAAAGGGCGTATGCGTTTTTTCCTGAATATATTCAGGAAAAAACACATACGCCCTTTTTGGCCAACCAAGCAAGCTTGCAAAGGAAATCTGCACTACAATGAAGTCTCACTTCCCCCCGGTCAAAAGGGCCATCTGAAAAAAGTGTAAAATCCAGAAAGGCAGGACAGGCCATGGAGAACTGGGAGCCTTGTTATGCTGATGGGCGGGATGTAAATTGCCAACAGACACTCGGGAGAAGTGTATGGTGTTTCCTGAAACATCTAAAAAACAAAGCAACAGAGCCTAGGGCACTGCCACTTATGGTCCTATAGCTTAGGGAAATCAAAATCAAAAAGACACAGCCACCCCAAAGTTTGGGACGCCTCTGTTTACAAGAACCTCGTTTACAGTACAAGTTCAACATCGCAGAAAGTGAAAAATGGATAAAGAAGTTGTGGTATTTACTTACAAAGCAATATCACTCAGCAATGAAATCTATGTCATCAGGCCCTTAGCAGCACAATGAGTGGATTCAGGTATGATGATTCTAACTGAAATAAGTCACACAGAAAAAGAAACATCATAAGATATCAGTAATATACGGAATGTAAACTTGGCTACACAGGAACTGAATTTCAGAACAGAACAGGGTCTCAAATTTAGAAAACCAACTTATGCTTGCTTAAGGGGAAAGGTGAGTTGGGATGCTGCATAAAACCAGAGATTGAAATGAGCACAGATAAAGTTCCTTAAGTCAAATATGGAATAGACAAGAGCTACTCCTTGCTCAACGAAATGGACTCAACACCGCATATTAAACGCCTAAGAATGTACCTGACTAGTAAGTATCTTAAAACCTATGGATTGCTATGTCTCCGAAAGAGAATCAAGCATGTGTACAGGGTCATAAACGCAGCAGTGATAGGATTGGAGAGGTTCGGTGAGCAAATGAAGACCCTTTGAAGTCATATTGCATGGTACCCGTTACACGGGTCTCAACTCTCCAGGTTTAAGGTATTCTTCCTTCAGCTAAAACATGCATGTGGAACCCAAGTATGATCAACTATGTGAACGGGAGACGTGTTCAAATATGTCTCAGTTTTCCTCCCCTGGTACTCGGGTGCAACATTCCAGATGCTTTACTAACACTCTCCCCACTTGGAGAGTCAGCGCCTTTAACCTCCTGTTTGGCCCAGTTTGCAATTTCTGCGGAAGATGAACAGGAATAGCGAGAACCAATGAGAGGCTAGCTGGAGGTGTCTGGACGGGCAAATTTAACTCTCATTTCCCACCAGGAAGAGGAAATAACCAAAGGCTCAGCGTGCCGTACCGCAACCAGATTAGGGCCTGAAGCCATCCTGCGGTGTTGCGGCCAGGTCACAAGAAAGCGAGTTGAAGAAAGGAGCTCAGGGGCACTGTAATTCACAAACCTGCAGAGTTATAAATGACAGCTATCGTCCAAAAATAGACTGAAGTAAGGCTGCCAAGAGGACTTGAAAGCGGGGCAGAATTGCAGGAAACCGATTTCAGGAGGTAGACTGGAATTGCATTGAAAGCATAGGAAAAGAGGCAGAACGTCCACAATGATGCACTTGGCCAAAAAGGGCGTATGTGTTTTTTCCTGAATATATTCAGGAAAAAACGCATACGCCCTTTTTGGCCAACCAAGCAAGCTTGCAAAGGAAATCTGCACTACAATGAAGTCTCACTTCCCCCCGGTTAAAAGGGCCATCTGAAAAAAGTGTAAAATCCAGAAAGGCAGGACAGGCCATGGAGAACTGGGAGCCTTGTTATGCTGATGGGCGGGATGTAAATTGCCAACAACCACTCGGGAGAAGTGTATGGTGTTTCCTGAAACATCTAAAAAACAAAGCAACAGAACCTAGGGCACTTCCACTTATGGTCCTATAGCTTAGGGAAATTAAAATCAAAAAGACACAGCCACCCCAAAGTTTGGAACGGCTCTGTTTACAAGAACCTCGTTTACAGTACAAGTTCAACATTGCAGAAAGTGAAAAATGGATAAAGAAGTTGTGGTATTTACTTACAAAGCAATATCACTCAGCAATGAAATCTGTGTCATCAGGCCCTTAGCAGCACAATGAGTGGATTCAGGTATGATGATTCTAACTGAAATAAGTCACACAGAAAAAGAAACATCATAAGATATCAGTAATACACGGAATGTAAACTTGGCTACACAGGAACTGAATTACAGAACAGAACAGGGTCTCAAATTTAGAAAACCAACTTATTCTTGCTTAAGGGTAAAGGTGAGTTGGGGTGCTGCATAAAACCAGAGATTGAAATGAGCACAGATAAAGTTCCTTAAGCCAAATATGGAATAGACAAGAGCTACTCCTTGCTCAACGAAATGGACTCAACACCCCATATTAAACGCCTAAGAATGTACCTGACTAGTAAGTATCTTAAAACCTATGGATTGCTATGTCTCCGAAAGAGAATCAAGCATGTGTACAGGGGCATAAACGCAGCAGTGATAGGATTGGAGAGGTTCGGTGAGCAAATGAAGACCCTTTGAAGTCATATTGCATGGTTCCCATTCCACGGGTTTCAACTACCCAGGTTTAAGGTATTCTTCCTTCAGCTAAAACATGCATGTGGAACCTAGAGTATGATCAACCATGTGATCGGGAGACGTGTTCAAATATGTCTCAGTTTTCCTCCCCTGGTACTCGGGTGCAACATTCCAGACGCTTTACTAACACTCTCCCGACTTGGAGAGTCAGTCCCTTTAACCTCCTGTTTGGCCCAGTTTGCAATTTCTGCGGAAGATGAACAGGAATAGTGAGAACCAATGAGAGGCTAGCTGGAGGTGTCTGGACGGGCAAATTTAACTCTCATTTCCCACCAGGAAGAGGAATTAACCAAAGGCTCAGCGTGCCGTGCCGGAACCAGATTAGGGCCTGAAGCCATCCTGCGGTGTTGCGGCCAGCTCAAAAGAAAGCGAGTTGAGGAAAGGAGCTCAGGGGCACTGTAATTCACAAACCTGCAGAGTTATAAATGACAGCTATCGTCCAAAAATAGACTGAAGTAAGGCTGCCAAGAGGACTTGAAAGCGGGGCAGAATTGCAGGAAACCGATTTCAGGAGGTAGACTGGAATTGCATTGAAAGCATAGGAAAAGAGGCAGAACGTCCACAATGATGCACTTGGCCAAAAAGGGCGTATGCGCTTTTTCCTGAATATATTCAGGAAAAAACGCATACGCCCTTTTTGGCCAACCAAGCAAGCTTGCAAAGGAAATCTGCACTACAATGAAGTCTCACTTCCCCCCGGTCAAAAGGGCCATCTGAAAAAAGTGTAAAATCCAGAAAGGCAGGACAGGCCATGGAGAACTGGGAGCCTTGTTATGCTGATGGGCGGGATGTAAATTGCCAACAGACACTCGGGAGAAGTGTATGGTGTTTCCTGAAACATCTAAAAAACAAAGCAACAGAGCCTAGGGCACTGCCACTTATGGTCCTATAGCTTAGGGAAATCAAAATCAAAAAGACACAGCCACCCCAATGTTTGGGACGCCTCTGTTTACAAGAACCTCGTTTACAGTACAAGTTCAACATCGCAGAAAGTGAAAAATGGATAAAGAAGTTGTGGTATTTACTTACAAAGCAATATCACTCAGCAATGAAATCTATGTCATCAGGCCCTTAGCAGCACAATGAGTGGATTCAGGTATGATGATTCTAACTGAAATAAGTCACACAGAAAAAGAAACATCATAAGATATCAGTAATATACGGAATGTAAACTTGGCTACACAGGAACTGAATTTCAGAACAGAACAGGGTCTCAAATTTAGAAAACCACCTTATGCTTGCTTAAGGGTAAAGGTGAGTTGGGGTGCTGCATAAAACCAGAGATTGAAATGAGCACAGATAAAGTTCCTTAAGCCAAATATGGAATAGACAAGAGCTACTCCTTGCTCAACGAAATGGACTCAACACCCCATATTAAACGCCTAAGAATGTACCTCACTAGTAAGTATCTTAAAACCTATGGATTGCTATGTCTCCGAAAGAGAATCAAGCATGTGTACAGGGGCATAAACACAGCAGTGATAGTATTGGAGAGGTTCGGTGAGCAAATGAAGACCCTTTGAAGTCATATTGCATGGTACCCGTTACACGGGTCTCAACTCTCCAGGTTTAAGGTATTCTTCCTTCAGCTAAAACATGCATGTGGAACCTAGAGTATGATCAACCATGTGAACGGGAGACGTGTTCAAATATGTCTCAGTTTTCCTCCCCTGGTACTCGGGTGCAACATTCCAGATGCTTTACTAACACTCTCCCCACTTGGAGAGTCATCGCCTTTAACCTCCTGTTTGGCCCAGTTTGCAATTTCTGCGGAAGATGAACAGGAATAGCGAGAACCAATGAGAGGCTAGCTGGAGGTGTCTGGACGGGCAAATTTAACTCTCATTTCCCACCAGGAAGAGGAAATAACCAAAGGCTCAGCGTGCCGTACCGGAACCAGATTATGGCCTGAAGCCATCCTGCGGTGTTGCGGCCAGGTCACAAGAAAGCGAGTTGAAGAAAGGAGCTCAGGGGCACTGTAATTCACAAACCTGCAGAGTTATAAATGACAGCTATCGTCCAAAAATAGACTGAAGTAAGGCTGCCAAGAGGACTTGAAAGCGGGGCAGAATTGCAGGAAACCGATTTCAGGAGGTAGACTGCAATTGCATTGAAAGCATAGGAAAAGAGGCAGAACGTCCATAATGATGCACTTGGCCAAAAAGGGCGTATGCGTTTTTTCCTGAATATATTCAGGAAAAAACGCATACGCCCTTTTTGGCCAACCAAGCAAGCTTGCAAAGGAAATCTGCACTACAATGAAGTCTCACTTCCCCCCAGTCAAAAGGGCCATCTGAAAAAAGGGTAAAATCCAGAAAGGCAGGACAGGCCATGGAGAACTGGGAGCCTTGTTATGCTGATGGGCGGGATGTAAATTGCCAACAACCACTCGGGAGAAGTGTATGGTGTTTCCTGAAACATCTAAAAAACAAAGCAACAGAACCTAGGGCACTTCCACTTATGGTCCTATAGCTTAGGGAAATTAAAATCAAAAAGACACAGCCACCCCAAAGTTTGGAACGGCTCTGTTTACAAGAACCTCGTTTACAGTACAAGTTCAACATCGCAGAAAGTGAAAAATGGATAAAGAAGTTGTGGTATTTACTTACAAAGCAATATCACTCAGCAATGAAATCTGTGTCATCAGGCCCTTAGCAGCACAATGAGTGGATTCAGGTATGATGATTCTAACTGAAGTAAGTCACACAGAAAAAGAAACATCATAAGATATCAGTAATACACGGAATGTAAACTTGGCTACACAGGAACTGAATTACAGAACAGAACAGGGTCTCAAATTTAGAAAACCAACTTATGCTTGCTTAAGGGTAAAGGTGAGTTGGGGTGCTGCATAAAACCAGAGATTGAAATGAGCACAGATAAAGTTCCTTAAGTCAAATATGGAATAGACAAGAGCTACTCCTTGCTCAACGAAATGGACTCAACACCGCATATTAAACGCCTAAGAATGTACCTGACTAGTAAGTATCTTAAAACCTATGGATTGCTATGTCTCCGAAAGAGAATCAAGCATGTGTACAGGGGCATAAACGCAGCAGTGATAGGATTGGAGAGGTTCGGTGAGCAAATGAAGAACCTTTGAAGTCATATTGCATGGTACCCATTCCACGGGTTTCAACTACCCAGGTTTAAGGTATTCTTCCTTCAGCTAAAACATGCATGTGGAACCTAGAGTATGATCAACCATGTGATCGGGAGACGTGTTCAAATATGTCTCAGTTTTCGTACCCTGGTACTCGGGTGCAACATTCCAGACGCTTTACTAACACTCTCCCGACTTGGAGAGTCAGTCCCTTTAACCTCCTGTTTGGCGCAGTTTGCAATTTCTGTGGAAGATGAACAGGAATAGCGAGAACCAATGAGAGGCTAGCTGGAGGTGTCTGGACGGGCAAATTTAACTCTCATTTCCCACCAGGAAGAGGAATTAACCAAAGGCTCAGCGTGCCGTGCCGGAACCAGATTAAGGCCTGAAGCCATCCTGCGGTGTTGCGGCCAGGTCACAAGAAAGCGAGTTGAAGAAAGGAGCTCAGGGGCACTGTAATTCACAAACCTGCAGAGTTATAAATGACAGCTATCGTCCAAAAATAGACTGAAGTAAGGCTGCCAAGAGGACTTGAAAGCGGGGCAGAATTGCAGGAAACCGATTTGAGGAGGTAGACTGGAATTGCATTGAAAGCATAGGAAAAGAGGCAGAACGTCCACAATGATGCACTTGGCCAAAAAGGGCGTATGCGTTTTTTCCTGAATATATTCAGGAAAAAACGCATACGCCCTTTTTGGCCAACCAAGCAAGCTTGCAAAGGTAATCTGCACTACAATGAAGTCTCACTTCCCCCCGGTCAAAAGGGCCATCTGAAAAAAGTGTAAAATCCAGAAAGGCAGGACAGGCCATGGAGAACTGGGAGCCTTGTTATGCTGATGGGCGGGATGTAAATTGCCAACAACCACTCGGGAGAAGTGTATGGTGTTTCCTGAAACATCTAAAAAACAAAGCAACAGAACCTAGGGCACTTCCACTTATGGTCTTATAGCTTAGGGAAATTAAAATCAAAAAGACACAGCCACCCCAAAGTTTGGAACGGCTCTGTTTACAAGAACCTCGTTTACAGTACAAGTTCAACATCGCAGAAAGTGAAAAATGGATAAAGAAGTTGTGGTATTTACTTACAAAGCAATATCACCAAGCAATGAAATCTGTGTCATCAGGCCCTTAGCAGCACAATGAGTGGATTCAGGTATGATGATTCTAACTGAAATAAGTCACACAGAAAAAGAAACATCATAAGATATCAGTAATACACGGAATGTAAACTTGGCTACACAGGAACTGAATTACAGAACAGAACAGGGTCTCAAATTTCGAAAACCAACTTATGCTTGCTTAAGGGTAAAGGTGAGTTGGGGTGCTGCATAAAACCAGAGATTGAAATGAGCACAGATAAAGTTCCTTAAGCCAAATATGGAATAGACAAGAGCTACTCCTTGCTCAACGAAATGGACTCAACACCCCATATTAAACGCCTAAGAATGTACCTGACTAGTAAGTATCTTAAAACCTATGGATTACTATGTCTCCGAAAGAGAATCAAGCATGTGTACAGGGCCATAAACGCAGCAGTGATAGGATTGGAGAGGTTCGGTGAGCAAATTAAGAACCTTTGAAGTCATATTGCATGGTACCCATTCCACGGGTTTCAACTACCCAGGTTTAAGGTATTCTTCCTTCAGCTAAAACATGCATGTGGAACCTAGAGTATGATCAACCATGTGATCGGGAGACGTGTTCAAATATGTCTCAGTTTTCCTCCCCTGGTACTCGGGTGCAACATTCCAGACCCTTTACTAACACTCTCCCGACTTGGAGAGTCAGTCCCTTTAACCTCCTGTTTGGCCCAGTTTGCAATTTCTGTGGAAGATGAACAGGAATAGCGAGAACCAATGAGAGGCTAGCTGCAGGTGTCTGGACGGGCAAATTTAACTCTCATTTCCCACCAGGAAGAGGAATTAACCAAAGGCTCAGCATGCCGGGCCGGAACCAGATTAGGGCCTGAAGCCATCCTGCGGTGTTGCGGCCAGGTCACAAGAAAGCGAGTTGAAGAAAGGAGCTCAGGGGCACTGTAATTCACAAACCTGCAGAGTTATAAATGACAGCTATCGTCCAAAAATAGACTGAAGTAAGGCTGCCAAGAGGACTTGAAAGCGGGGCAGAATTGCAGGAAACCGATTTCAGGAGGTAGACTGGAATTGCATTGAAAGCATAGGAAAAGAGGCAGAACGTCCACAATGATGCACTTGGCCAAAAAGGGCGTATGTGTTTTTTCCTGAATATATTCAGGAAAAAACGCATATGCCTTTTTTGGCCAACCAAGCAAGCTTGCAAAGGAAATCTGCACTACAATGAAGTCTCACTTCCCCCCGGTCAAAAGTGCCATCTGAAAAAAGTGTAAAATCCAGAAAGGCAGGACAGGCCATGGAGAACTGGGAGCCTTGTTATGCTGATGGGCGGGATGTAAATTCCCAACAGACACTCAGGAGAAGTGTATGGTGTTTCCTGAAACATCTAAAAAACAAAGCAACAGAGCCTAGGGCACTGCCACTTATGGTCCTATAGCTTAGGGAAATTAAAATCAAAAAGACACAGCCACCCCAAAGTTTGGGACGCCTCTGTTTACAAGAACCTCGGTTACAGTACAAGTTCAACATCGCAGAAAGTGAAAAATGGATAAAGAAGTTGTGGTATTTACTTACAAAGCAATATCACTCAGCAATGAAATCTATGTCATCAGGCCCTTAGCAGCACAATGAGTGGATTCAGGTATGATGATTCTAACTGAAATAAGTCACACAGAAAAAGAAACATCATAAGATATCAGTAATACACGGAATGTAAACTTGGCTACACAGGAACTGAATTACAGAACAGAACAGGGTCTCAAATTTAGAAAACCAACTTATGCTTGCTTAAGGGGAAAGGTGAGTTGGGGTGCTGCATAAAACCAGAGATTGAAATGAGCCCAGATAAAGTTCCTTAAGCCAAATATGGAATAGACAAGAGCTACTCCTTGCTCAACGAAATGGACTCAACACCGTATATTAAACGCCTAAGAATGTACCTGACTAGTAAGTATCTTAAAACCTATGGATTGCTATGTCTCCGAAAGAGAATCAAGCATGTGTACAGGGGCATAAACGCAGCAGTGATAGGATTGGAGAGGTTCGTGAGCAAATGAAGACACTTTGAAGTCATATAGCATGGTACCCATTACACGGGTTTCAACTACCCAGTTTTAAGGTATTCTTCCTTCAGCTAAAACATGCATGTGGAACCTAGAGTATGATCAACCATGTGATCGGGAGACGTGTTCAAATATGTCTCAGTTTTCGTACCCTGGTACTCGGGTGCAACATTCCAGACGCTGTACTAACACTCTCCCCACTTGGAGAGTCAGTCCCTTTAACCTCCTGTTTGGCCCAGTTTGCAATTTCTGTGGAAGATGAACAGGACTAGCGAGAACTAATGAGAGACTAGCTGGAGGTGTCTGGATGGGCAAATTTAACTCTCATTTCCCACCAGGAAGAGGAATTAACCAAAGGCTCAGCGTGCCGGGCCGGAAACAGATTAGGGCCTGAAGCCATCCTGCGGTGTTGCGGCCAGGTCACAAGAAAGCGAGATGAAGAAAGGAGCTCAGGGGCACTGTAATTCACAAAGCTGCAGAGTTAAAATGACAGCTATCGTCCAAAAATAGACTGAAGTAAGGCTGCCAAGAGGACTTGAAAGCGGGGCAGAATTGCAGGAAACCGATTTCAGGAGGTAGACTGGAATTGCATTGAAAGCATAGGAAAAGAGGCAGAACGTCCACAATGATGCACTTGGCCAAAAAGGGCGTATGTGTTTTTTCCTGAATATATTCAGGAAAAAACGCATATGCCTTTTTTGGCCAACCAAGCAAGCTTGCAAAGGAAATCTGCACTACAATGAAGTCTCACTTCCCCCCGGTCAAAAGTGCCATCTGAAAAAAGTGTAAAATCCAGAAAGGCAGGACAGGCCATGGAGAACTGGGAGCCTTGTTATGCTGATGGGCGGGATGTAAATTCCCAACAGACACTCAGGAGAAGTGTATGGTGTTTCCTGAAACATCTAAAAAACAAAGCAACAGAGCCTAGGGCACTGCCACTTATGGTCCTATAGCTTAGGGAAATTAAAATCAAAAAGACACAGCCACCCCAAAGTTTGGGACGCCTCTGTTTACAAGAACCTCGGTTACAGTACAAGTTCAACATCGCAGAAAGTGAAAAATGGATAAAGAAGTTGTGGTATTTACTTACAAAGCAATATCACTCAGCAATGAAATCTATGTCATCAGGCCCTTAGCAGCACAATGAGTGGATTCAGGTATGATGATTCTAACTGAAATAAGTCACACAGAAAAAGAAACATCATAAGATATCAGTAATACACGGAATGTAAACTTGGCTACACAGGAACTGAATTACAGAACAGAACAGGGTCTCAAATTTAGAAAACCAACTTATGCTTGCTTAAGGGGAAAGGTGAGTTGGGGTGCTGCATAAAACCAGAGATTGAAATGAGCACAGATAAAATTCCTTAAGCCAAATATGGAATAGACAAGAGCTACTCCTTGCTCAACGAAATGGACTCAACACCGTATATTAAACGCCTAAGAATGTACCTGACTAGTAAGTATCTTAAAACCTATGGATTGCTATGTCTCCGAAAGAGAATCAAGCATGTGTACAGGGGCATAAACGCAGCAGTGATAGGATTGGAGAGGTTCGTGAGCAAATGAAGAGACTTTGAAGTCATATAGCATGGTACCCATTACACGGGTTTCAACTACCCAGTTTTAAGGTATTCTTCCTTCAGCTAAAACATGCATGTGGAACCTAGAGTATGATCAACCATGTGATCAGGAGACGTGTTCAAATATGTCTCAGTTTTCGTACCCTGGTACTCGGGTGCAACATTCCAGACGCTGTACTAACACTCTCCCCACTTGGAGAGTCAGTCCCTTTAACCTCCTGTTTGGCCCAGTTTGCAATTTCTGTGGAAGATGAACAGGACTAGCGAGAACTAATGAGAGACTAGCTGGAGGTGTCTGGATGGGCAAATTTAACTCTCATTTCCCACCAGGAAGAGGAATTAACCAAAGGCTCAGCGTGCCGGGCCGGAAACAGATTAGGGCCTGAAGCCATCCTGCGGTGTTGCGGCCAGGTCACAAGAAAGCGAGATGAAGAAAGGAGCTCAGGGGCACTGTAATTCACAAAGCTGCAGAGTTATAAATGACAGCTATCGTCCAAAAATAGACTGAAGTAAGGCTGCCAAGAGGACTTGAAAGCGGGGCAGAATTGCAGGAAACCGATTTCAGGAGGTAGACTGGAATTGCATTGAAAGCATAGGAAAAGAGGCAGAACGTCCACAATGATGCACTTGGCCAAAAAGGGCGTATGCGTTTTTTCCTGAATATATTCACGAAAAAACGCATACGCCCTTTTTGGTCAACCAAGCAAACTCGCAAAGGAAATCTGCACTACAATGAAGTCTCACTTCCCCCCGGTCAAAAGGGCCATCTGAAAAAAGTGTAAAATCCAGAAAGGCAGGACAGGCCATGGAGAACTGGGAGCGTTGTTATGCTGATGGGCGGGATGTAAATTACCAACAGACACTCAGGAGAAGTGTATGGTGTTTCCTGAAACATCTAAAAAACAAAGCAACAGAGCCTAGGGCACTTCCACTTATGGTCCTATAGCTTAGGGAAATTAAAATCAAAAAGACACAGCCACCCCAAAGTTTGGGACGCCTCTGTTTACAAGAACCTCGTTTACTGTACAAGTTCAATATCACAGAAAGTGAAAAATGGATAAAGAACTTGTGGTACTTACGTACAATGCAGTATCACTCAGCAATGAAATCTATGTCATCAGGTCGTAGCAGCATAATGAGTAGATTCAGGTACGATGATTCTAACTGAAATAAGTCACACAGAAAAAGAAACATCATAAGATATCACTAATACACGGAATGTAAACTTGGCTACACAGAAACTGAATTCCAAAACAGAACAGGTTCTCAAATTTAGAAAACCAACTTATGCTTGCTTAAGGGGAAAGGTGAGTTGGGTTGCTGCATAAAACCAGAGATTGAAATGAGCACAGATAAAGTTCCTTAAGCCAAATATGGAATAGACAAGAGCTACTCCTTGCTCAACAAAATGGACTCAACACCGCATATTAAACGCCTAAGAATGTACCTGACTAGTAAGTATCTTAAAACCTATGGATTGCTATGTCTCCGAAAGAGAATCAAGCATGTGTACAGGGGCATAAACGCAGCAGTCATAGGAGTGGAGAGGTTCGGTGAGCTAATGAAGACCCTTTGAAGTCATATTGCATGGTACCCATTCCACGGGTTTCAACTACCCAGGTTTTAGGTATTCTTCCTTCAGCTAAAACATGCATGTGGAACCCAGAGTATGATCAATCGTGTGAACGGGAGACGTGTTCAAATATGTCTCAGTTTTCCTCCCCTGGTACTCGGGTGCAACATGCTAGACGCTTTACTAACACTCTCCCCACTTGGAGAGTCAGCGCCTTTAACCTCCTGTTTGGCCCAGTTTGCAATTTCTGCGGAAGATGAACAGGAATAGGGAGAACCAATGAGAGACTAGCTGGAGGTGTCTGGACGGGCAAATTTAACTCTCATTTCCCACCAGGAAGAGGAAATAACCAAAGGCTCAGTGTGCCGTGCTGGAACCAGATTAGGGCCTGAAGCCATGCTGCGGTGTTGCGGCCAGGTCACAAGAAAGCGAGTTGAAGAAAGGAGCTCAGGGGCACTGTAATTCACAAACCTGCAGAGTTATAAATGACAGCTATCGTCCAAAAATAGACTGAAGTAAGGCTGCCAAGAGGACTTGAAAGCGGGGCAGAATTGCAGGAAACCGATTTGAGGAGGTAGACTGGAATTGCATTGAAAGCATAGGAAAAGAGGCAGAACGTCCACAATGATGCACTTGGCCAAAAAGGGCGTATGCGTTTTTTCCTGAATATATTCAGGAAAAAACGCATACGCCCTTTTTGGCCAACCAAGCAAGCTTGCAAAGGAAATCTGCACTACAATGAAGTCTCACTTCCCCCCGGTCAAAAGGGCCATCTGAAAAAAGTGTAAAATCCAGAAAGGCAGGACAGGCCATGGAGAACTGGGAGCCTTGTTATGCTGATGGGCGGGATGTAAATTGCCAACAACCACTCGGGAGAAGTGTATGGTGTTTCCTGAAACATCTAAAAAACAAAGCAACAGAACCTAGGGCACTTCCACTTATGGTCTTATAGCTTAGGGAAATTAAAATCAAAAAGACACAGCCACCCCAAAGTTTGGAACGGCTCTGTTTACAAGAACCTCGTTTACAGTACAAGTTCAACATCGCAGAAAGTGAAAAATGGATAAAGAAGTTGTGGTATTTACTTACAAAGCAATATCACCAAGCAATGAAATCTGTGTCATCAGGCCCTTAGCAGCACAATGAGTGGATTCAGGTATGATGATTCTAACTGAAATAAGTCACACAGAAAAAGAAACATCATAAGATATCAGTAATACACGGAATGTAAACTTGGCTACACAGGAACTGAATTACAGAACAGAACAGGGTCTCAAATTTCGAAAACCAACTTATGCTTGCTTAAGGGTAAAGGTGAGTTGGGGTGCTGCATAAAACCAGAGATTGAAATGAGCACAGATAAAGTTCCTTAAGCCAAATATGGAATAGACAAGAGCTACTCCTTGCTCAACGAAATGGACTCAACACCCCATATTAAACCCCTAAGAATGTACCTGACTAGTAAGTATCTTAAAACCTATGGATTACTATGTCTCCGAAAGAGAATCAAGCATGTGTACAGGGCCATAAACGCAGCAGTGATAGGATTGGAGAGGTTCGGTGAGCAAATTAAGAACCTTTGAAGTCATATTGCATGGTACCCATTCCACGGGTTTCAACTACCCAGGTTTTAGGTATTCTTCCTTCAGCTAAAACATGCATGTGGAACCTAGAGTATGATCAACCATGTGATCGGGAGACGTGTTCAAATATGTCTCAGTTTTCCTCCCCTGGTACTCGGGTGCAACATTCCAGACCCTTTACTAACACTCTCCCGACTTGGAGAGTCAGTCCCTTTAACCTCCTGTTTGGCCCAGTTTGCAATTTCTGTGGAAGATGAACAGGAATAGCGAGAACCAATGAGAGGCTAGCTGCAGGTGTCTGGACGGGCAAATTTAACTCTCATTTCCCACCAGGAAGAGGAATTAACCAAAGGCTCAGCATGCCGGGCCGGAACCAGATTAGGGCCTGAAGCCATCCTGCGGTGTTGCGGCCAGGTCACAAGAAAGCGAGTTGAAGAAAGGAGCTCAGGGGCACTGTAATTCACAAACCTGCAGAGTTATAAATGACAGCTATCGTCCAAAAATAGACTGAAGTAAGGCTGCCAAGAGGACTTGAAAGCGGGGCAGAATTGCAGGAAACCGATTTCAGGAGGTAGACTGGAATTGCATTGAAAGCATAGGAAAAGAGGCAGAACGTCCACAATGATGCACTTGGCCAAAAAGGGCGTATGTGTTTTTTCCTGAATATATTCAGGAAAAAACGCATATGCCTTTTTTGGCCAACCAAGCAAGCTTGCAAAGGAAATCTGCACTACAATGAAGTCTCACTTCCCCCCGGTCAAAAGTGCCATCTGAAAAAAGTGTAAAATCCAGAAAGGCAGGACAGGCCATGGAGAACTGGGAGCCTTGTTATGCTGATGGGCGGGATGTAAATTCCCAACAGACACTCAGGAGAAGTGTATGGTGTTTCCTGAAACATCTAAAAAACAAAGCAACAGAGCCTAGGGCACTGCCACTTATGGTCCTATAGCTTAGGGAAATTAAAATCAAAAAGACACAGCCACCCCAAAGTTTGGGACGCCTCTGTTTACAAGAACCTCGGTTACAGTACAAGTTCAACATCGCAGAAAGTGAAAAATGGATAAAGAAGTTGTGGTATTTACTTACAAAGCAATATCACTCAGCAATGAAATCTATGTCATCAGGCCCTTAGCAGCACAATGAGTGGATTCAGGTATGATGATTCTAACTGAAATAAGTCACACAGAAAAAGAAACATCATAAGATATCAGTAATACACGGAATGTAAACTTGGCTACACAGGAACTGAATTACAGAACAGAACAGGGTCTCAAATTTAGAAAACCAACTTATGCTTGCTTAAGGGGAAAGGTGAGTTGGGGTGCTGCATAAAACCAGAGATTGAAATGAGCACAGATAAAGTTCCTTAAGCCAAATATGGAATAGACAAGAGCTACTCCTTGCTCAACGAAATGGACTCAACACCGTATATTAAACGCCTAAGAATGTACCTGACTAGTAAGTATCTTAAAACCTATGGATTGCTATGTCTCCGAAAGAGAATCAAGCATGTGTACAGGGGCATAAACGCAGCAGTGATAGGATTGGAGAGGTTCGTGAGCAAATGAAGACACTTTGAAGTCATATAGCATGGTACCCATTACACGGGTTTCAACTACCCAGTTTTAAGGTATTCTTCCTTCAGCTAAAACATGCATGTGGAACCTAGAGTATGATCAACCATGTGATCGGGAGACGTGTTCAAATATGTCTCAGTTTTCGTACCCTGGTACTCGGGTGCAACATTCCAGACGCTGTACTAACACTCTCCCCACTTGGAGAGTCAGTCCCTTTAACCTCCTGTTTGGCCCAGTTTGCAATTTCTGTGGAAGATGAACAGGACTAGCGAGAACTAATGAGAGACTAGCTGGAGGTGTCTGGATGGGCAAATTTAACTCTCATTTCCCACCAGGAAGAGGAATTAACCAAAGGCTCAGCGTGCCGGGCCGGAAACAGATTAGGGCCTGAAGCCATCCTGCGGTGTTGCGGCCAGGTCACAAGAAAGCGAGATGAAGAAAGGAGCTCAGGGGCACTGTAATTCACAAAGCTGCAGAGTTATAAATGACAGCTATCGTCCAAAAATAGACTGAAGTAAGGCTGCCAAGAGGACTTGAAAGCGGGGCAGAATTGCAGGAAACCGATTTCAGGAGGTAGACTGGAATTGCATTGAAAGCATAGGAAAAGAGGCAGAACGTCCACAATGATGCACTTGGCCAAAAAGGGCGTATGTGTTTTTTCCTGAATATATTCAGGAAAAAACGCATATGCCTTTTTTGGCCAACCAAGCAAGCTTGCAAAGGAAATCTGCACTACAATGAAGTCTCACTTCCCCCCGGTCAAAAGTGCCATCTGAAAAAAGTGTAAAATCCAGAAAGGCAGGACAGGCCATGGAGAACTGGGAGCCTTGTTATGCTGATGGGCGGGATGTAAATTCCCAACAGACACTCAGGAGAAGTGTATGGTGTTTCCTGAAACATCTAAAAAACAAAGCAACAGAGCCTAGGGCACTGCCACTTATGGTCCTATAGCTTAGGGAAATTAAAATCAAAAAGACACAGCCACCCCAAAGTTTGGGACGCCTCTGTTTACAAGAACCTCGGTTACAGTACAAGTTCAACATCGCAGAAAGTGAAAAATGGATAAAGAAGTTGTGGTATTTACTTACAAAGCAATATCACTCAGCAATGAAATCTATGTCATCAGGCCCTTAGCAGCACAATGAGTGGATTCAGGTATGATGATTCTAACTGAAATAAGTCACACAGAAAAAGAAACATCATAAGATATCAGTAATACACGGAATGTAAACTTGGCTACACAGGAACTGAATTACAGAACAGAACAGGGTCTCAAATTTAGAAAACCAACTTATGCTTGCTTAAGGGGAAAGGTGAGTTGGGGTGCTGCATAAAACCAGAGATTGAAATGAGCACAGATAAAGTTCCTTAAGCCAAATATGGAATAGACAAGAGCTACTCCTTGCTCAACGAAATGGACTCAACACCGTATATTTAACGCCTAAGAATGTACCTGACTAGTAAGTATCTTAAAACCTATGGATTGCTATGTCTCCGAAAGAGAATCAAGCATGTGTACAGGGGCATAAACGCAGCAGTGATAGGATTGGAGAGGTTCGTGAGCAAATGAAGAGACTTTGAAGTCATATAGCATGGTACCCATTACACGGGTTTCAACTACCCAGTTTTAAGGTATTCTTCCTTCAGCTAAAACATGCATGTGGAACCTAGAGTATGATCAACCATGTGATCAGGAGACGTGTTCAAATATGTCTCAGTTTTCGTACCCTGGTACTCGGGTGCAACATTCCAGACGCTGTACTAACACTCTCCCCACTTGGAGAGTCAGTCCCTTTAACCTCCTGTTTGGCCCAGTTTGCAATTTCTGTGGAAGATGAACAGGACTAGCGAGAACTAATGAGAGACTAGCTGGAGGTGTCTGGATGGGCAAATTTAACTCTCATTTCCCACCAGGAAGAGGAATTAACCAAAGGCTCAGCGTGCCGGGCCGGAAACAGATTAGGGCCTGAAGCCATCCTGCGGTGTTGCGGCCAGGTCACAAGAAAGCGAGATGAAGAAAGGAGCTCAGGGGCACTGTAATTCACAAAGCTGCAGAGTTATAAATGACAGCTATCGTCCAAAAATAGACTGAAGTAAGGCTGCCAAGAGGACTTGAAAGCGGGGCAGAATTGCAGGAAACCGATTTCAGGAGGTAGACTGGAATTGCATTGAAAGCATAGGAAAAGAGGCAGAACGTCCACAATGATGCACTTGGCCAAAAAGGGCGTATGCGTTTTTTCCTGAATATATTCACGAAAAAACGCATACGCCCTTTTTGGTCAACCAAGCAAACTTGCAAAGGAAATCTGCACTACAATGAAGTCTCACTTCCCCCCGGTCAAAAGGGCCATCTGAAAAAAGTGTAAAATCCAGAAAGGCAGGACAGGCCATGGAGAACTGGGAGCGTTGTTATGCTGATGGGCGGGATGTAAATTACCAACAGACACTCAGGAGAAGTGTATGGTGTTTCCTGAAACATCTAAAAAACAAAGCAACAGAGCCTAGGGCACTTCCACTTATGGTCCTATAGCTTAGGGAAATTAAAATCAAAAAGACACAGCCACCCCAAAGTTTGGGACGCCTCTGTTTACAAGAACCTCGTTTACTGTACAAGTTCAATATCACAGAAAGTGAAAAATGGATAAAGAACTTGTGGTACTTACGTACAATGCAGTATCACTCAGCAATGAAATCTATGTCATCAGGTCGTAGCAGCATAATGAGTAGATTCAGGTACGATGTTTCTAACTGAAATAAGTCACACAGAAAAAGAAACATCATAAGATATCACTAATACACGGAATGTAAACTTGGCTACACAGAAACTGAATTCCAAAACAGAACAGGTTCTCAAATTTAGAAAACCAACTTATGCTTGCTTAAGGGGAAAGGTGAGTTGGGTTGCTGCATAAAACCAGAGATTGAAATGAGCACAGATAAAGTTCCTTAAGCCAAATATGGAATAGACAAGAGCTACTCCTTGCTCAACGAAATGGACTCAACACCGCATATTAAACGCCTAAGAATGTACCTGACTAGTAAGTATCTTAAAACCTATGGATTGCTATGTCTCCGAAAGAGAATCAAGCATGTGTACAGGGGCATAAACGCAGCAGTGATAGGATTGGAGAGGTTCGGTGAGCAAATGAAGACCCTTTGAAGTCATATTGCATGGTACCCATTCCACGGGTTTCAACTACCCAGGTTTTAGGTATTCTTCCTTCAGCTAAAACATGCATGTGGAACCCAGAGTATGATCAACCATGTGATCGGGAGACGTGTTCAAATATGTCTCAGTTTTCCTCCCCTGGTACTCGGGTGCAACATTCCAGAAGCTTTACTAACACTCTCCCCACTTGGAGAGTCAGCGCCTTTAACCTCCTGTTTGGCCCAGTTTGCAATTTCTGCGGAAGATGAACAGGAATAGCGAGAACCAATGAGAGGCTAGCTGGAGGTGTCTGGACGGGCAAATTTAACTCTCATTTCCCACCAGGAAGAGGAAATAACCAAAGGCTCAGTGTGCCGTACCGCAACCAGATTAGGGCCTGAAGCCATCCTGTGGTGTTGCGGCCAGCTGAAAAGAAAGCGAGTTGAAGAAAGGAGCTCAGGGGCACTGTAATTCACCAACCTGCAGAGTTATAAATGACAGCTATCATCCAAAAATAGACTGAAGTAAGGCTGCCAAGAGGACTTGAAAGCGGGGCAGAATTGCAGGAAACCGATTTCAGGAGGTAGACTGGAATTGCATTGAAAGCATAGGAAAAGAGGCAGAACGTACACAATGATGCACTTGGCCAAAAAGGGCGTATGCGTTTTTTCCTGAATATATTCAGGAAAAAACGCATATGCCCTTTTTGGCCAACCAAGCAAGCTTGCAAAGGAAATCTGCACTACAATGAAGTCTCACTTCCCCCCGGTCAAAAGTGCCATCTGAAAAAAGGGTAAAATCCAGAAAGGCAGGACAGGCCATGGAGAACTGGGAGCCTTGTTATGCTGATGGGCGGGATGTAAATTGCCAACAGACACTCGGGAGAAGTGTATGGTGTTTCCTGAAACATCTAAAAAACAAAGCAACAGAACCTAGGGCACTTCCACTTATGGTCCTATAGCTTAGGGAAATTAAAATCAAAAAGACACAGCCACCCCAAAGTTTGGAACGGCTCTGTTTACAAGAACCTCGTTTATAGTACAAGTTTAACATCGCAGAAAGTGAAAAATGGATAAAGAAGTTGTGGTATTTACTTACAAAGCAATATCACTCAGCAATGAAATCTGTGTCATCAGGCCCTTAGCAGCAAAATGAGTGGATTCAGGTATGATGATTCTAACTGAAATAAGTCACACAGAAAAAGAAACATCATAAGATATCAGTAATACACGGAATGTAAACTTGGCTACACAGGAACTGAATTACAGAACAGAACAGGGTCTCAAATTTAGAAAACCAACTTATGCTTGCTTAAGGGTAAAGGTGAGTTGGGGTGCTGCATAAAACCAGAGATTGAAATGAGCACAGATAAAGTTCCTTAAGCCAAATATGGAATAGACAAGAGCTACTCCTTGCTCAACGAAATGGACTCAACACCACATATTAAACGCCTAAGAATGTACCTGACTAGTAAGTATCTTAAAACCTATGGATTGCTATGTCTCTGAAAGAGAATCAAGCATGTGTACAGGGGCATAAACGCAGCAGTGATAGGATTGGAGAGGTTCGGTGAGCAAATGAAGACCCTTTGAAGTCATATTGCATGGTACCCATTACACGGGTCTTAACTCTCCAGGTTTAAGGTATTCTTCCTTCAGCTAAAACATGCATGTGGAACCCAAGTATGATCAACCATGTGAACGGGAGACGTGTTCAAATATGTCCCAGTTTTCCTCCCCTGGTACTCGGGTGCAACATTCCAGACGCTTTACTAACACTCTCCCGACTTGGAGAGTCAGTCCCTTTAACCTCCTGTTTGGCCCAGTTTGCAATTTCTGTGGAAGATGAACAGGAATAGCGAGAACCAATGAGAGACTAGCTGGAGGTGTCTGGATGGGCAAATTTAACTCTCATTTCTCACCTGGAAGAGGAATTAACCCAAGGCTCAGCGTGCCGTGCCGGAACCAGATTAGGGCCTGAAGCCATCCTGCGGTGTTGCGGCCAGCTCAAAAGAAAGCGAGTTGAAGAAAGGAGCTCAGGGGCACTGTAATTCACAAACCTGCAGAGTTATAAATGACAGCTATCGTCCAAAAATAGACTGAAGTAAGGCTGCCAAGAGGACTTGAAAGCGGGGCAGAATTGCAGGAAACCGATTTCAGGAGGTAGACTGGGATTGCATTGAAAGCATAGGAAAAGACGCAGAACGTCCACAATGATGCACTTGGCCAAAAAGGGCGTATGCGTATTTTCCTGAATATATTCAGGAAAAAACGCATACGCCATTTTTGGCCAACCAAGCAAGCTTGCAAAGGAAATCTGCACTACAATGAAGTCTCACTTCCCCCCGGTCAAAAGGGCCATCTGAAAAAAGTGTAAAATCCAGAAAGGCAGGACAGGCCATGGAGAACTGGGAGCCTTGTTATGCTGATGGGCGGGATGTAAATTCCCAACAGACACTCAGGAGATGTGTATGGTGTTTCCTGAAACATCTAAAAAACAAAGCAACAGAGCCTAGGGCACTGCCACTTATGGTCCTATAGCTTAGGGAAATTAAAATCAAAAAGAAACAGCCACCCCAAAGTTTGGGACGCCTCTGTTTACAAGAACCTCGTTTACAGTACAAGTTCAACATTGCAGAAAGTGAAAAATGGATAAAGAAATTGTGGTATTTACTTACAAAGCAATATCACTCAGCAATGAAATCTATGTCATCAGGCCCTTAGCAGCACAATGAGTGGATTCAGGTATGATGATTCTAACTGAAATAAGTCACACAGAAAAAGAAACATCATAAGATATCAGTAATACACGGAATGTAAACTTGGCTACACAGGAACTGAATTACAGAACAGAACAGGGTCTCAAATTTAGAAAACCAACGTATGCTTGCTTAAGGGGAAAGGTGAGTTGGGGTGCTGCATAAAACCAGAGATTGAAATGAGCACAGATAAAGTTCCTTAAGCCAAATATGGAATAGACAAGAGCTACTCCTTGCTCAACGAAATGGACTCAACACCGCATATTAAACGCCTAAGAATGTACCTGACTAGTAAGTATCTTAAAACCTATGGATTGCTATGTCTCCGAAAGAGAATCAAGCATGTGTACAGGGGCATAAACGCAGCAGTGAAAGGATTGGAGAGGTTCGTGAGCAAATGAAGACCCTTTGAAGTCATACTGCATGGTACCCATTCCACGGGTTTCAACTACCCAGGTTTTAGGTATTCTTCCTTCAGCTAAAACATGCATGTGGAACCCAGAGTATGATCAACCATGTGATCGGGAGACGTGTTCAAATATGTCTCAGTTTTCCTCCCCTGGTACTCGGGTGCAACATTCCAGACGCTTTACTAACACTCTCCCGACTTGGAGAGTCAGTCCCTTTAACCTCCTGTTTGGCCCAGTTTGCAATTTCAGCGGAAGATGAACAGGAATAGCGAGAACCAATGAGAGGCTAGCTGGAGGTGTCTGGACGGGCAAATTTAACTCTCATTTCCCACCAGGAAGAGGAATTAACCAAAGGCTCAGCATGCCGGGCCGGAACAAGATTAGGGCCTGAAGCCATCCTGCGGTGTTGCGGCCAGGTCACAAGAAAGCGAGTTGAAGAAAGGAGCTCAGGGGCACTGTAATTCACAAACCTGCAGAGTTATAAATGACAGCTATCGTCCAAAAATAGACTGAAGTAAGGCTGCCAAGAGGACTTGAAAGCGGGGCAGAATTGCAGGAAACCGATTTCAGGAGGTAGACTGGAATTGCATTGAAAGCATAGGAAAAGAGGCAGAACGTCCACAATGATGCACTTGGCCAAAAAGGGCGTATGCGTTTTTTCCTGAATATATTCAGGAAAAAACGCATACGCCCTTTTTGGCCAACCAAGCAAGCTTGCAAAGGAAATCTGCACTACAATGAAGTCTCACTTCCCCCCGGTCAAAAGGGCCATCTGAAAAAAGTGTAAAATCCAGAAAGGCAGGACAGGCCATGGAGAACTGGGAGCCTTGTTATGCTGATGGGCGGGATGTAAATTGTCAACAACCACTCGGGAGAAGTGTATGGTGTTTCCTGAAACATCTAAAAAACAAAGCAACAGAGCCTAGGGCACTGCCACTTATGGTCCTATAGCTTAGGGAAATTAAAATCAAAAAGACACAGCCACCCCAAAGTTTGGGACGCCTCTGTTTACAAGAACCTCGTTTACAGTACAAGTTCAACATCGCAGAAAGTGAAAAATGGATAAAGAAGTTGTGGTATTTACTTCCAAAGCAATATCACTCAGCAATGAAATCTGTGTCATCAGGCCCTTAGCAGCACAATGAGTGGATTCAGGTATGATGATTCTAACTGAAATAAGTCACACAGAAAAAGAAACATCATAAGATATCAGTAATACACGGAATGTAAACTTGGCTACACAGGAACTGATTTACAGAACAGAACAGGTTCTCAAATTTAGAAAACCAACTTATGCTTGCTTAAGGGGAAAGGTGAGTTGGGTTGCTGCATAAAACCAGAGATTGAAATGAGCACAGATAATGTTCCTTAAGCCAAATATGGAATAGACAAGAGCTACTCCTTGCTCAACGAAATGGACACAACACCGCATATTAAACGCCTAAGAATGTACCTGACTAGTAAGTATCTTAAAACCTATGGATTGCTATGTCTCCGAAAGAGAATCAAGCATGTGTACAGGGGCATAAACGCAGCAGTGATAGGATTGGAGATGTTCGGTGAGCAAATGAAGACCCTTTGAAGTCATATTGCATGGTACCCATTCCACGGGTTTCAACTACCCAGGTTTTAGGTATTCTTCCTTCAGCTAAAACATGCATGTGGAACCCAGAGTATGATCAACCATGTGATCGGGAGACGTGTTCAAATATGTCTCAGGGTTCGTACCCTGGTACTCGGGTGCAACATTCCAGACGCTTTACTAACACTCTCCCGACTTGGAGAGTCAGTCCCTTTAACCTCCTGTTTGGCCCAGTTTGCAATTTCTGTGGAAGATGAACAGGAATAGCGAGAACCAATGAGAGACTAGCTGGAGGTGTCTGGATGGGCAAATTTAACTCTCATTTCCCACCAGGAAGAGGAATTAACCAAAGGCTCAGCGTGCCATGCCAGAACCAGATTAGGGCCTGAAGATATCCTGCGGTGTTGTGGCCAGCTCACAAGAAAGCGAGTTGAAGAAAGGAGCTCAGGGGCACTGTAATTCACAAACCTGCAGAGTTATAAATGACAGCTATCGTCCAAAAATAGACTGAAGTAAGGCTGCCAAGAGGACTTGAAAGCGGGGCAGAATTGCAGGAAACCGATTTCAGGAGGTAGACTGGAATTGCATTGAAAGCATAGGAAAAGAGGCAGAACGTCCACAATGATGCACTTGGCCAAAAAGGGCGTATGCGTTTTTTCCTGAATATATTCAGGAAAAAACGCATACGCCCTTTTTGGCCAACCAAGCAAGCTTGCAAAGGAAATCTGCACTACAATGAAGTCTCACTTCCCCCCGGTCAAAAGGGCCATCTGAAAAAAGTGTAAAATCCAGAAAGGCAGGACAGGCCATGGAGAACTGGGAGCCTTGTTATGCTGATGGGCGGGATGTAAATTGCCAACAGACACTCGGGAGAAGTGTATGGTGTTTCCTGAAACATCTAAAAAACAAAGCAACAGAGCCTAGGGCACTTCCACTTATGGTCCTAAAGCTTAGGGAAATTAAAATCAAAAAGACACAGCCACCCCAAAGTTTGGGACGCCTCCGTTTACAAGAACCTCGTTTACTGTACAAGTTCAACATCGCAGAAAGTGAAAAATGGATAAAGAAGTTGTGGTATTCACTTACAAAGCAATATCACTCAGCAATGAAATCTATGTCATCAGGCCCTTAGCAGCATAATGAGTGGATTCAGGTACGATGATTCTAACTGAAATAAGTCACACAGAAAAAGAAACATCATAAGATATCACTAATACACGGAATGTAAACTTGGCTACACAGGAACTGCATTCCAAAACAGAACAGGGTCTCAAATTTAGAAAACCAACTTATGCTTGCTTAAGGGGAAAGGTGAGTTGGGGTGCTGCATAAAACCAGAGATTGAAATGAGCACAGATAAAGTTCCTTAAGCCAAATATGGAATAGACAAGAGCTACTCCTTGCTCAACGAAATGGACTCAACACCCCATATTAAACGCCTAAGAATGTACCTGACTAGTAAGTATCTTAAAACCTATGGATTGCTATGTCTCCAAAAGAGAATCAAGCGTGTGTACAGGGGCATAAACACAGCAGTGATAGGATTGGAGAGGTTCGGTGAGCAAATGAAGACCCTTTGAAGTCATATTGCATGGTACCCATTCCACGGGTTTCAACTACCCAGGTTTAAGGTATTCTTCCTTCAGCTAAAACATGCATGTGGAACCTAGAGTATGATCAACCATGTGATCGGGAGACGTGTTCAAATATGTCTCAGTTTTCCTCCCCTGGTACTCGGGTGCAACATTCCAGACGCTTTACTAACACTCTCCCCACTTGGAGAGTCAGTCCCTTTAACCTCCTGTTTGCCCCAGTTTGCAATTTCTGTGGAAGATGAACAGGAATAGCGAGAACCAATGAAAGAATAGCTGGAGGTGTCTGGATGGGCAAATTTAACTCTCATTTCCCACCAGGAAGAAGAAATAACCAAAGGCTCTGCGTGCCGTGCCGGAACCAGATTAGGGCCTGAAGCCATCCTGCGGTGTTGCGGCCAGGTCACAAGAAAGCGAGTTGAAGAAACGAGCTCAAGGGCACTGTAATTCACAAACCTGCAGAGTTATAAATTAGAGCTATCGTCCAAAAATAGACTGAAGTAAGGCTGCCAAGAGGACTTGAAAGCGGGGCAGAATTGCAGGAAACCGATTTCAGGAGGTAGACTGGAATTGCATTGAAAGCATAGGAAAAGAGGCAGAACGTCCACAATGATGCACTTGGCCAAAAAGGGCGTATGCGTTTTTTCCTGAATATATTCAGGAAAAAACGCATACGCCCTTTTTGGCCAACCAAGCAAGCTTGCAAAGGAAATCTGCACTACAATGAAGTCTCACTTCCCCCCGGTCAAAAGGGCCATCTGAAAAAAGTGTAAAATCCAGAAAGGCAGGACAGGCCATGGAGAACTGGGAGCCTTGTTATGCTGATGGGCGGGATGTAAATTGCCAACAACCACTCGGGAGAAGTGTATGGTGTTTCCTGAAACATCTAAAAAACAAAGCAACAGAGCCTAGGGCACTGCCACTTATGGTCCTATAGCTTAGGGAAATTAAAATGAAAAAGACACAGCCACCCCAAAGTTTGGAACGGCTCTGTTTACAAGAACCTCGTTTACAGTACAAGTTCAACATCGCAGAAAGTGAAAAATGGAGAAAGAAGTTGTGGTATTTACTTACAAAGCAATATCACTCAGCAATGAAATCTGTGTCATCAGGCCCTTAGCAGCACAATGAGTGGATTCAGGTATGATGATTCTAACTGAAATAAGTCACACAGAAAAAGAAACATCATAAGATATCACTAATACACGGAATGTAAACTTGGCTACACAGGAACTGCATTCCAAAACAGAACAGGGTCTCAAATTTAGAAAACCAACTTATGCTTGCTTAAGGGGAAAGATGAGTTGGGATGCTGCATAAAACCAGAGATTGAAATGAGCACAGATAAAGTTCCTTAAGCCAAATATGGAATAGACAAGAGCTACTCCTTGCTCAACGAAATGGACTCAAAACCCCATATTAAACGCCTAAGAATGTACCTGACTAGTAAGTATCTTAAAACCTATGGATTGCTATGTCTCCAAAAGAGAATCAAGCGTGTGTACAGGGGCATAAACGCAGCAGTGATAGGATTGGAGAGGTTCGGTGAGCAAATGAAGACCCTTTGAAGTCATATTGCATGGTACCCATTACACGGGTCTTAACTCTCCAGGTTTAAGGTATTCTTCCTTCAGCTAAAACATGCATGTGGAACCCAAGTATGATCAACCATGCGAACGGGAGACGTGTTCAAATATGTCTCAGTTTTCCTCCCCTGGTACTCGGGTGCAACATTCCAGACGCTTTACTAACACTCTCCCCACTTGGAGAGTCAGTCCCTTTAACCTCCTGTTTGGCCCAGTTTGCAATTTCTGCGGAAGATGAACAGGAATAGCGAGAACCAATGAGAGACTAGCTGGAGGTGTCTGGATGGGCAAATTTAACTCTCATTTCCCACCAGGAAGAGGAATTAACCAAAGGCTCAGCGTGCCGTGCCAGAACCAGATTAGGGCCTGAAGACATCCTGCGGTGATGCGGCCAGGTCACAAGAAAGCGAGTTGAAGAAAGGAGCTCAGGGGCACTGTAATTCACAAACCTGCAGAGTTATAAATGACAGCTATCGTCCAAAAATAGACTGAAGTAAGGCTGCCAAGAGGACTTGAAAGCGGGGCAGAATTGCAGGAAACCGATTTCAGGAGGTAGACTGGAATTGCATTGAAAGCATAGGAAAAGAGGCAGAACGTCCACAATGATGCACTTGGCCAAAAAGGGCGTATGCGTTTTTTCCTGAATATATTCAGGAAAAAACGCATACGCCCTTTTTGGCCAACCAAGCAAACTTGCAAAGGAAATCTGCACTACAATGAAGTCTCACTTCTCCCCGGTCAAAAGGGCCATCTGAAAAAAGTGTAAAATCCAGAAAGGCAGGACAGGCCATGGAGAACTGGGAGCCTTGTTATGCTGATGGGCGGGATGTAATTTGCCAACAGACACTCGGGAGAAGTGTATGGTGTTTCCTGAAACATCTAAAAAACAAAGCAACAGAGCCTAGGGCACTTCCATTTATGGTCCTATAGCTTAGGGAAATTAAAATCAAAAAGACACAGCCACCCCAAAGTTTGGGACGCCTCCGTTTACAAGAACCTCGTTTACCGTACAAGTTCAATATCACAGAAAGTGAAAAATGGATAAAGAACTTGTGGTACTTACGTACAATGCAGTATATCACTCAGCAATGAAATCTATGTCATCAGGCCCTTAGCAGCACAATGAGTGGATTCAGGTATGATGATTCTAACTGAAATAAGTCACACAGAAAAAGAAACATCATAAGATATCACTAATACACGGAATGTAAACTTGGCTACACAGGAACTGCATTCCAAAACAGAACAGGGTCTCAAATTTAGAAAACCAACTTAATCTTGCTTAAGGGGAAAGGTGAGTTGGGGTGCTGCATAAAACCAGAGATTGAAATGAGCACAGATAAAGTTCCTTAAGCCAAATATGGAATAGACAAGAGCTACTCCTTGCTCAACGAAATGGTCTCAAAACCCCATATTAAACGTCTAAGAATGTACCTGACTAGTAAGTATCTTAAAACCTATGGATTGCTATGTCTCCAAAAGAGAATCAAGCGTGTGTACAGGGGCATAAACGCAGCAGTGATAGGATTGGAGAGGTTCGGTGAGCAAATGAAGACCCTTTGAAGTCATATTGCATGGTACCCATTACATGGGTCTCAACTCTCCAGGTTTAAGGTATTCTTCCTTCAGCTAAAACATGCATGTGGAACCCAGAGTATGATCAACCATGTGAACGGGAGACGTGTTCAAATATGTCTCAGTTTTCCTCCCCTGGTACTCGGGTGCAACATTCCAGACGCTTTACTAACACTCTCCCGACTTGGAGAGTCAGTCCCTTTAACCTCCTGTTTGGCCCAGTTTGCAATTTCTGCGGAAAATGAACAGGAATAGCGAGAACCAATGAGAGGCTAGCTGGAGGTGTCTGGACGGGCAAATTTAACTCTCATTTCCCACCAGGAAGAGGAATTAACCAAAGGCTCAGCGTGCCGGGCCGGATCAAGATTAGGGCCTGAAGCCATCCTGCAGTGTTGCGGTCAGGTCACAAGAAAGCGAGTTGAAGAAAGGAGCTCAGGGGCACTGTAATTCACAAACCTGCAGAGTTATAAATGACAGCTATCGTCCAAAAATAGACTGAAGTAAGGCTGCCAAGAGGACTTGAAAGCATGGCAGAATTGCAGGAAACCGATTTCAGGAGGTAGACTGGAATTGCATTGAAAGCATAGGAAAAGAGGCAGAACGTCCACAATGATGCACTTGGCCAAAAAGGGCGTATGCGTTTTTTCCTGAATATATTCAGGAAAAAACGCATACGCCCTTTTTGGCCAAACAAGCAAGCTTGCAAAGGAAATCTGCACTACAATGAAGTCTCACTTCCCCCCGGTCAAAAGGGCCATCTGAGAAAAGTGTAAAATCCAGAAAGGCAGGACAGGCCATGGAGAACTGGGAGCCTTGTTATGCTGATGGGCGGGATGTAAATTGCCAACAACCACTGGGGAGAAGTGTATGGTGTTTCCTGAAACATCTAAAAAACAAAGCAACAGAACCTAGGGCACTTCCACTTATGGTCCTATAGCTTAGGGAAATTAAAATCAAAAAGACACAGCCACCCCAAAGTTTGGGACGCCTCCGTTAACAAGAACCTCGTTTACCGTACAAGTTCAATATCACAGAAAGTGAAAAATGGATAAAGAACTTGTGGTACTTACCTACAATGCAGTATCACTCAGCAATGAAATCTATGTCATCAGGCCCGTAGCAGCATAATGAGTGGATTCAGGTACGATGATTCTAACTGAAATAAGTCACACAGAAAAAGAAACATCATAAGATATCACTAATACACGGAATGTAAACTTGGCTACACAGGAACTGCATTCCAAAACAGAACAGGGTCTCAAATTTAGAAAACCAACTTATGCTTGCTTAAGGGGAAAGGTGAGTTGGGGTGCTGCATAAAACCAGAGATTGAAATGAGCACAGATAAAGTTCCTTAAGCCAAATATGGAATAGACAAGAGCTACTCCTTGCTCAACGAAATGGACTCAACACCGCATATTAAACGCCTAAGAATGTACCTGACTAGTAAGTATCTTAAAACCTATGGATTGCTATGTCTCCGAAAGAGAATCAAGCATGTGTACAGGGGCATAAACGCAGCAGTGATAGGATTGGAGAGGTTCGGTGAGCAAATGAAGACCCTTTGAAGTCATATTGCATGGTACCCATTCCACGGGTTTCAAATACCCAGGTTTAAGGTATTCTTCCTTCAGCTAAAACATGCATGTGGAACCTAGAGTATGATCAACCATGTGATCGGGAGACGTGTTCAAACATGTCTCAGTTTTCCTCCCCTGGTACTCGGGTGCAACATTCCAGACGCTTTACTAACACTCTCCCGACTTGGAGAGTCAGCGCCTTTAACCTCCTGTTTGGCCCAGTTTGCAATTTCTGCGGAAGATGAACAGGAATAGCGAGAACCAATGAGAGACTAGCTGCAGGTGTCTGGACGGGCAAATTTAACTCTCATTTCCCACCAGGAAGAGGAATTAACCAAAGGCTCAGCGTGCCGTGCCGGAACCAGATTAGGGCCTGAAGCCATCCTGCGGTGTTGCGGCCAGGTCACAAGAAAGCGAGTTGAAGAAAGGAGCTCAGGGGCACTGTAATTCACAAACCTGCAGAGTTATAAATGACAGCTATCGTCCAAAAATAGACTGAAGTAAGGCTGCCAAGAGGACTTGAAAGCGGGGCAGAATTGCAGGAAACCGATTTCAGGAGGTAGACTGGAATTGCATTGAAAGCATAGGAAAAGAGGCAGAACGTCCACAATGATGCACTTGGCCAAAAAGGGCGTATGCGTTTTTTCCTGAATATATTCAGGAAAAAACGCATACGCCCTTTTTGGCCAACCAAGCAAGCTTGCAAAGGAAATCTGCACTACAATGAAGTCTCACTTCCCCCCGGTCAAAAGGGCCATCTGAAAAAAGTGTAAAATCCAGAAAGGCAGGACAGGCCATGGAGAACTGGGAGCCTTGTTATGCTGATGGGCGGGATGTAAATTGCCAACAACCACTCGGGAGAAGTGTATGGTGTTTCCTGAAACATCTAAAATACAAAGCAACAGAGCCTAGGGCACTTCCACTTATGGTCCTATAGCTTAGGGAATTTAAAATCAAAAAGACACAGCCACCCCAAAGTTTGGAACGGCTCTGTTTACAAGAACCTCGTTTACAGTACAAGTTCAACATCGCAGAAATTGAAAAATGGATAAAGAAGTTGTGGTATTTACTTACAAAGCAATATCACTCAGCAATGAAATCTGTGTCATCAGGCCCTTAGCAGCACAATGAGTGGATTCAGGTATGATGATTCTAACTGAAATAAGTCACACAGAAAAAGAAACATCATAAGATATCACTAATACACGGTATGTAAACTTGGCTACACAGGAACTGAATTACAGAACAGAACAGGGTCTCAAATTTAGAAAACCAACTTATGCTTGCTTAAGGGGAAAGGTGAGTTGGGGTGCTGCATAAAACCAGAGATTGAAATGAGCACAGATAAAGTTCCTTAAGCCAAATATGGAATAGACAAGAGCTACTCCTTGCTCAACGAAATGGACTCAACACCGCATATTAAACGCCTAAGAATGTACCTGACTAGTAAGTATCTTAAAACCTATGGATTGCTATGTCTCCGAAAGAGAATCAAGCATGTGTACAGGGGCATAAACGCAGCAGTGATAGGATTGGAGAGGTTCGGTGAGCAAATGAAGACCCTTTGAAGTCATATTGCATGGTACCCATTCCACGGGTTTCAACCACCCAGGTTTAAGGTATTCTTCCTTCAGCTAAAACATGCATGTGGAACCTAGAGTATGATCAACCATGTGATCGGGAGACGTGTTCAAATATGTCTCAGTTTTCGTACCCTGGTACTCGGGTGCAACATTCCAGACGCTTTACTGACACTCTCCCGACTTGGAGAGTCAATCCCTTTAACCCCCTGTTTGGCCCAGTTTGCAATTTCTGCGGAAGATGAACAGCAATAGCGAGAACCAATGAGAGACTAGCTGGAGGTGTCTGGACGGGCAAATTTAACTCTCATTTCCCACCAGGAAGAGGAATTAACCAAAGGCTCAGCGTGCCGTGCCGGAACCAGATTAGGGCCTGAAGCCATCCTGCGGTGTTGCGGCCAGGTCACAAGAAAGCGAGTTGAAGAAACGAGCTCAAGGGCACTGTAATTCACAAACCTGCAGAGTTATAAATTAGAGCTATCGTCCAAAAATAGACTGAAGTAAGGCTGCCAAGAGGACTTGAAAGCGGGGCAGAATTGCAGGAAACCGATTTCAGGAGGTAGACTGGAATGGCATTGAAAGCATAGGAAAAGAGGCAGAACGTCCACAATGATGCACTTGGCCAAAAAGGGCGTATGCGTTTTTTCCTGAATATATTCAGGAAAAAACGCATACGCCCTTTTTGGCCAACCAAGCAAGCTTGCAAAGGAAATCTGCACTACAATGAAGTCTCACTTCCCCCCGGTCAAAAGGGCCATCTGAAAAAAGTGTAAAATCCAGAAAGGCAGGACAGGCCATGGAGAACTGGGAGCCTTGTTATGCTGATGGGCGGGATGTAAATTGCCAAGAACCACTCGGGAGAAGTGTATGGTGTTTCCTGAAACAACTAAAAAACAAAGCAACAGAACCTAGGGCACTTCCACTTATGGTCCTATAGCTTAGGGAAATTAAAATGAAAAAGACACAGCCACCCCAAAGTTTGGAACGGCTCTGTTTACAAGAACCTCGTTTACAGTACAAGTTCAACATCGCAGAAAGTGAAAAATGGAGAAAGAAGTTGTGGTATTTACTTACAAAGCAATATCACTCAGCAATGAAATCTGTGTCATCAGGCCCTTAGCAGCACAATGAGTGGATTCAGGTATGATGATTCTAACTGAAATAAGTCACACAGAAAAAGAAACATCATAAGATATCACTAATACACGGAATGTAAACTTGGCTACACAAGAACTGCATTCCAAAACAGAACAGGGTCTCAAATTTAGAAAACCAACTTATGCTTGCTTAAGGGGAAAGATGAGTTGGGATGCTGCATAAAACCAGAGATTGAAATGAGCACAGATAAAGTTCCTTAAGCCAAATATGGAATAGACAAGAGCTACTCCTTGCTCAACGAAATGGACTCAACACCCCATATTAAACGCCTAAGAATGTACCTGACTAGTAAGTATCTTAAAACCTATGGATTGCTATGTCTCCAAAAGAGAATCAAGCATGTGTACAGGGGCATAACCACAGCAGTGATAGGATTGGAGAGGTTCGTTGAGCATATGAAGACCCTTTGAAGTCATATTGCATGGTACCCATTACACGGGTCTCAACTCTCCAGGTTTAAGGTATTCTTCCTTCAGCTAAAACATGCATGTGGAACCCAAGTATGATCAACCATGTGAACGGGAGACGTGTTCAAATATGTCTCAGTTTTCCTCCCCTGGTACTCGGGTGCAACATTCCAGACGCTTTACTAACACTCTCCCCACTTGGAGAGTCAGTCCCTTTAACCTCCTGTTTGGCCCAGTTTGCAATTTCTGCGGAAGATGAACAGGAATATGCGAGAACCAATGAGAGACTAGCTGGAGGTGTCTGGATGGGCAAATTTAACTCTCATTTCCCACCAGGAAGAGGAATTAACCAAAGGCTCAGCGTGCCGTGCCAGAACCAGATTAGGGCCTGAAGACATCCTGCGGTGTTGCGGCCAGGTCACAAGAAAGCGAGTTGAAGAAAGGAGCTCAGGGGCACTGTAATTCACAAACCTGCAGAGTTATAAATGACAGCTATCGTCCAAAAATAGACTGAAGTAAGGCTGCCAAGAGGACTTGAAAGCGGGGCAGAATTGCAGGAAACCGATTTCAGGAGGTAGACTGGAATTGCATTGAAAGCATAGGAAAAGAGGCAGAACGTCCACAATGATGCACTTGGCCAAAAAGGGCGTATGCGTTTTTTCCTGAATATATTCAGGAAAAAACGCATACGCCCTTTTTGGCCAACCAAGCAAACTTGCAAAGGAAATCTGCACTACAATGAAGTCTCACTTCTCCCCGGTCAAAAGGGCCATCTGAAAAAAGTGTAAAATCCAGAAAGGCAGGACAGGCCATGGAGAACTGGGAGCCTTGTTATGCTGATGGGCGGGATGTAAATTGCCAACAGACACTCAGGAGAAGTGTATGGTGTTTCCTGAAACATCTAAAAAACAAAGCAACAGAGCCTAGGGCACTTCCACTTATGGTCCTATAGCTTAGGGAAATTAAAATCAAAAAGACACAGCCACCCCAAAGTTTGGGACGCCTCCGTTTACAAGAACCTCGTTTACCGTACAAGTTCAATATCACAGAAAGTGAAAAATGGATAAAGAACTTGTGGTACTTACGTACAATGCAGTATATCACTCAGCAATGAAATCTATGTCATCAGGCCCTTAGCAGCACAATGAGTGGATTCAGGTATGATGATTCTAACTGAAATAAGTCACACAGAAAAAGAAACATCATAAGATATCACTAATACACGGAATGTAAACTTGGCTACACAGGAACTGCATTCCAAAACAGAACAGGGTCTCAAATTTAGAAAACCAACTTAATCTTGCTTAAGGGGAAAGGTGAGTTGGGGTGCTGCATAAAACCAGAGATTGAAATGAGCACAGATAAAGTTCCTTAAGCCAAATATGGAATAGACAAGAGCTACTCCTTGCTCAACGAAATGGTCTCAAAACCCCATATTAAACGTCTAAGAATGTACCTGACTAGTAAGTATCTTAAAACCTATGGATTGCTATGTCTCCAAAAGAGAATCAAGCGTGTGTACAGGGGCATAAACGCAGCAGTGATAGGATTGGAGAGGTTCGGTGAGCAAATGAAGACCCTTTGAAGTCATATTGCATGGTACCCATTACATGGGTCTCAACTCTCCAGGTTTAAGGTATTCTTCCTTCAGCTAAAACATGCATGTGGAACCCAGAGTATGATCAACCATGTGAACGGGAGACGTGTTCAAATATGTCTCAGTTTTCCTCCCCTGGTACTCGGGTGCAACATTCCAGACGCTTTACTAACACTCTCCCGACTTGGAGAGTCAGTCCCTTTAACCTCCTGTTTGGCCCAGTTTGCAATTTCTGCGGAAAATGAACAGGAATAGCGAGAACCAATGAGAGGCTAGCTGGAGGTGTCTGGACGGGCAAATTTAACTCTCATTTCCCACCAGGAAGAGGAATTAACCAAAGGCTCAGCGTGCCGGGCCGGATCAAGATTAGGGCCTGAAGCCATCCTGCAGTGTTGCGGCCAGGTCACAAGAAAGCGAGTTGAAGAAAGGAGCTCAGGGGCACTGTAATTCACAAACCTGCAGAGTTATAAATGACAGCTATCGTCCAAAAATAGACTGAAGTAAGGCTGCCAAGAGGACTTGAAAGCATGGCAGAATTGCAGGAAACCGGTTTCAGGAGGTAGACTGGAATTGCATTGAAAGCATAGGAAAAGAGGCAGAACGTCCACAATGATGCACTTGGCCAAAAAGGGCGTATGCGTTTTTTCCTGAATATATTCAGGAAAAAACGCATACGCCCTTTTTGGCCAAACAAGCAAGCTTGCAAAGGAAATCTGCACTACAATGAAGTCTCACTTCCCCCCGGTCAAAAGGGCCATCTGAAAAAAGTGTAAAATCCAGAAAGGCAGGACAGGCCATGGAGAACTGGGAGCCTTGTTATGCTGATGGGCGGGATGTAAATTGCCAACAACCACTGGGGAGAAGTGTATGGTGTTTCCTGAAACATCTAAAAAACAAAGCAACAGAACCTAGGGCACTTCCACTTATGGTCCTATAGCTTAGGGAAATTAAAATCAAAAAGACACAGCCACCCCAAAGTTTGGGACGCCTCCGTTAACAAGAACCTCGTTTACCGTACAAGTTCAATATCACAGAAAGTGAAAAATGGATAAAGAACTTGTGGTACTTACCTACAATGCAGTATCACTCAGCAATGAAATCTATGTCATCAGGCCCGTAGCAGCATAATGAGTGGATTCAGGTACGATGATTCTAACTGAAATAAGTCACACAGAAAAAGAAACATCATAAGATATCACTAATACACGGAATGTAAACTTGGCTACACAGGAACTGCATTCCAAAACAGAACAGGGTCTCAAATTTAGAAAACCAACTTATGCTTGCTTAAGGGGAAAGGTGAGTTGGGGTGCTGCATAAAACCAGAGATTGAAATGAGCACAGATAAAGTTCCTTAAGCCAAATATGGAATAGACAAGAGCTACTCCTTGCTCAACGAAATGGACTCAACACCGCATATTAAACGCCTAAGAATGTACCTGACTAGTAAGTATCTTAAAACCTATGGATTGCTATGTCTCCGAAAGAGAATCAAGCATGTGTACAGGGGCATAAACGCAGCAGTGATAGGATTGGAGAGGTTCGGTGAGCAAATGAAGACCCTTTGAAGTCATATTGCATGGTACCCATTCCAAGGGTTTCAACCACCCAGGTTTAAGGTATTCTTCCTTCAGCTAAAACATGCATGTGGAACCTAGAGTATGATCAACCATGTGATCGGGAGACGTGTTCAAATATGTCTCAGTTTTCGTACCCTGGTACTCGGGTGCAACATTCCAGACGCTTTACTGACACTCTCCCGACTTGGAGAGTCAATCCCTTTAACCCCCTGTTTGGCCCAGTTTGCAATTTCTGCGGAAGATGAACAGCAATAGCGAGAACCAATGAGAGACTAGCTGGAGGTGTCTGGACGGGCAAATTTAACTCTCATTTCCCACCAGGAAGAGGAATTAACCAAAGGCTCAGCGTGCCGTGCCGGAACCAGATTAGGGCCTGAAGCCATCCTGCGGTGTTGCGGCCAGCTCACAAGAAAGCGAGTTGAAGAAAGGAGCTCAGGGGCACTGTAATTCACAAACCTGCAGAGTTATAAATGACAGCTATCGTCCAAAAATAGACTGAAGTAAGGCTGCCAAGAGGACTTGAAAGCGGGGCAGAATTGCAGGAAACCGATTTCAGGAGGTAGACTGGAATTGCATTGAAAGCATAGGAAAAGAGGCAGAACGTCCACAATGATGCACTTGGCCAAAAAGGGCGTATGCGTTTTTTCCTGAATATATTCAGGAAAAAACGCATACGCCCTTTTTGGCCAACCAAGCAAGCTTGCAAAGGAAATCTGCACTACAATGAAGTCTCACTTCCCCCCGGTCAAAAGGGCCATCTGAAAAAAGTGTAAAATCCAGAAAGGCAGGACAGGCCATGGAGAACTGGGAGCCTTGTTATGCTGATGGGCGGGATGTAAATTGCCAACAACCACTCGGGAGAAGTGTATGGTGTTTCCTGAAACATCTAAAATACAAAGCAACAGAGCCTAGGGCACTTCCACTTATGGTCCTATAGCTTAGGGAATTTAAAATCAAAAAGACACAGCCACCCCAAAGTTTGGAACGGCTCTGTTTACAAGAACCTCGTTTACAGTACAAGTTCAACATCGCAGAAATTGAAAAATGGATAAAGAAGTTGTGGTATTTACTTACAAAGCAATATCACTCAGCAATGAAATCTGTGTCATCAGGCCCTTAGCAGCACAATGAGTGGATTCAGGTATGATGATTCTAACTGAAATAAGTCACACAGAAAAAGAAACATCATAAGATATCACTAATACACGGTATGTAAACTTGGCTACACAGGAACTGAATTACAGAACAGAACAGGGTCTCAAATTTAGAAAACCAACTTATGCTTGCTTAAGGGGAAAGGTGAGTTGGGGTGCTGCATAAAACCAGAGATTGAAATGAGCACAGATAAAGTTCCTTAAGCCAAATATGGAATAGACAAGAGCTACTCCTTGCTCAACGAAATGGACTCAACACCGCATATTAAACGCCTAAGAATGTACCTGACTAGTAAGTATCTTAAAACCTATGGATTGCTATGTCTCCGAAAGAGAATCAAGCATGTGTACAGGGGCATAAACGCAGCAGTGATAGGATTGGAGAGGTTCGGTGAGCAAATGAAGACCCTTTGAAGTCATATTGCATGGTACCCATTCCAAGGGTTTCAACCACCCAGGTTTAAGGTATTCTTCCTTCAGCTAAAACATGCATGTGGAACCTAGAGTATGATCAACCATGTGATCGGGAGACGTGTTCAAATATGTCTCAATTTTCGTACCCTGGTACTCGGGTGCAACATTCCAGACGCTTTACTGACACTCTCCCGACTTGGAGAGTCAATCCCTTTAACCCCCTGTTTGGCCCAGTTTGCAATTTCTGCGGAAGATGAACAGGAATAGCGAGAACCAATGAGAGGCTAGCTGGAGGGGTCTGGACGGGCAAATTTAACTCTCATTTCCCACCAGGAAGAGGAAATAACCAAAGGCTCAGTATGCCGTGCCGGACCAGATTAGGGCCTGAAGCCATCCTGCAGTGTTGTGGCCAGCTCAAAAGAAAGCGAGTTGAAGAAAGGAGCTCAGGGGCACTGTAATTCACAAACCTGCAGAGTTATAAATGACAGCTATCGTCCAGAAAGAGACTGAAGTAAGGCTGCCAAGAGGACTAGAAAGGGTGGCAGAATTGCAGGAAACCGATTTCAGGAGGTAGACTGGAATTGCATTGAAAGCATAGGAAAAGAGGCAGAACGTCCACAATGATGCACTTGGCCAAAAAGGGCGTATGCGTTTTTTCCTGAATATATTCAGGAAAAAACGCATACGCCCTTTTTGGCCAACCAAGCAAGCTTGCAAAGGAAATCTGCACTACAATGAAGTCTCACTTCCCCCCGGTCAAAAGGGCCATCTGAAAAAAGTGTAAAATCCAGAAAGGCAGGACAGGCCATGGAGAACTGGGAGCCTTGTTATGCTGAAGGGCGGGATGTAAATTGCCAACAAACACTCGGGAGAAGTGTATGGTGTTTCCTGAAACATCTAAAAAACAAAGCAACAGAGCCTAGGGCACTTCCACTTATGGTCCTATAGCTTAGGGAATTTAAAATCAAAAAGACACAGCCACCCCAAAGTTTGGAACGGCTCTGTTTACAAGAACCTCGTTTACAGTACAAGTTCAACATCGCAGAAAGTGAAAAATGGATAAAAAAGTTGTCGTATTTACTTACAAAGCAATATCACTCAGCAATGAAATCTGTGTCATCAGGCCCATAGCAGCACAATGAGTGGATTCAGGTATGATGATTCTAACTGAAATAAGTCACACAGAAAAAGAAACATCATAAGATATCAGTAATACACGGAATGTAAACTTGGCTACACAGGAACTGAATTACAGAACAGAACAGGGTCTCAAATTTAGAAAACCAACTTATGCTTGCTTAAGGGGAAAGGTGAGTTGGGGTGCTGCATAAAACCAGAGATTGAAATGAGCACAGATAAAGTTCCTTAAGCCAAATATGGAATAGACAAGAGCTACTCCTTGCTCAACGAAATGGACTCAACACCGCATATTAAACGCCTAAGAATGTACCTGACTAGTAAGTATCTTAAAACCTATGGATTGCTATGTCTCCGAAAGAGAATCAAGCATGTGTACAGGGGCATAAACGCAGCAGTGATAGGATTGGAGAGGTTCGGTGAGCGAATGAAGACCCTTTGAAGTCATATTGCATGGTACCCATTCCACGGGTTTCAACTACCCAGGTTTTAGGTATTCTTCCTTCAGCTAAAACATGCATGTGGAACCCAAGTATGATCAAATATGTGAACGGGAGACGTGTTCAAATATGTCTCAGTTTTCCTCCCCAGGTACTCGGGTGCAACATTCCAGACGCTTTACTAACACTCTCCCCACTTGGAGAGTCAGTGCCTTTAACCTCCTGTTTGGCCCAGTTTGCAATTTCTGCGGAAGATGAACAGGAATAGCGAGAACCAATGAGAGACTAGCTGGAGGTGTCTGGACGGGCAAATTTAACTCTCATTTCCCACCAGGAAGAGGAAATAACCAAAGGCTCAGCGTGCCGTGCCGGAACCATATTAGGGCCTGAAGACATCCTGCGGTGTTGCGGCCAGCTCACAAGAAAGCGAGTTGAAGAAAGGAGCTCAGGGGCACTGTAATTCACAAACCTGCAGAGTTATAAATGACAGCTATCGTCCAAAAATAGACTGAAGTAAGGCTGCCAAGAGGACTTGAAAGCGGGGCAGAATTGCAGGAAACCGATTTCAGGAGGTAGACTGGAATTGCATTGAAAGCATAGGAAAAGAGGCAGAACGTCCACAATGATGCACTTGGCCAAAAAGGGCGTATGCGTTTTTTCCTGAATATATTCAGAAAAAAACGCATACGCTCTTTTTAGCCAACCAAGCAAGCTTGCAAAGGAAATCTGCACTACAATGAAGTCTCACTTCCCCCCAGTCAAAAGGGCCATCTGAAAAAAGTGTAAAATCCAGAAAGGCAGGACAGGCCATGGAGAACTGGGAGCCTTGTTATGCTGATGGGCGGGATGTAAATTGCCAACAACCACTCGGGAGAAGTGTATGGTGTTTCCTGAAACATCTAAAAAACAAAGCAACAGAACCTAGGGCACTTCCACTTATGGTCCTATAGCTTAGGGAAATTAAAATCAAAAAGACACAGCCACCCCAAAGTTTGGAACGGCTCTGTTTACAAGAACCTCGTTTACAGTACAAGTTCAACATCGCAGAAAGTGAAAAATGGATAAAGAAGTTGTGGTATTCACTTACAAATCAATATCACTCAGCAATGAAATCTATGTCATCAGGCCCTTAGCAGCACAATGAGTGGATTCAGGTATGATGATTCTAACTGAAATAAGTCACACAGAAAAAGAAACATCATAAGATATCAGTAATACACGGAATGTAAACTTGGCTACACAGGAACTGAATTACAGAACAGAACAGGGTCTCAAATTTAGAAAACCAACTTATGCTTGCTTAAGGGTAAAGGTGAGTTGGGGTGCTGCATAAAACCAGAGATTGAAATGAGCACAGATAAAGTTCCTTAAGCCAAATATGGAATAGACAAGAGCTACTCCTTGCTCAACGAAATGGACTCAACACCGCATATTAAACGCCTAAGAATGTACCTGACTAGTAGGTATCTTAAAACCTATGGATTGCTATGTCTCCGAAGGAAATCAAGCATGTGTACAGGGGCATAAATGCAGCAGTGATAGGATTGGAGAGGTTCAGTGAGCAAATGAAGGCCCTTTGAAGTCATATTGCATGGTACCCATTACACGGGTTTCAACTACCCAGGTTTAAGGTATTCTTCCTTCATCTAAAACATGCATGTGGAACCTAGAGTATGATCAACCATGTGATCGGGAGACGTGTTCAAATATGTCTCAGTTTTCGTACCCTGGTACTCGGGTGCAACATTCCAGACGCTTTACTAACACTCTCCCCACTTGGAGAGTCAGCGCCTTTAACCACCTATTTGGCCCAGTTTGCAATTTCTGCGGAAGATGAACAGGAATAGCGAGAACCAATGAGAGACTAGCTGGAGGTGTCTGGACGGGCAAATTTAACTCTCATTTCCCACCAGGAAGAGGAATTAACCAAAGGCTCAGCGTGCCGTGCCGGAACCATATTAGGGCCTGAAGCCATCCTGCGGTGTTGCGGCCAGGTCACAAGAAAGCGAGTTGAAGAAAGGAGCGCAGGGGCACTGTAATTCACAAACCTGCAGAGTTATAAATGACAGCTATCGTCCAAAAATAGACTGAAGTAAGGCTGCCAAGAGGACTTGAAAGCGGGGCAGAATTGCAGGAAACCGATTTCAGGAGGTAGACTGGAATTGCATTGAAAGCATAGGAAAAGAGGCAGAACGTCCACAATGATGCACTTGGCCAAAAAGGGCGTATGCGTTTTTTCCTGAATATATTCAGGAAAAAACGCATACGCCCTTTTTGGCCAACCAAGCAAGCTTGCAAAGGAAATCTGCACTACAATGAAGTCTCACTTCCCCCTGGTCAAAAGGGCCATCTGAAAAAAGTGTAAAATCCAGAAAGGCAGGACAGGCCATGGAGAACTGGGAGCCTTGTTATGCTGATGGGCGGGATGTAAATTGCCAACAACCACTCGGGAGAAGTGTATGGTGTTTCCTGAAACATCTAAAATACAAAGCAACAGAGCCTAGGGCACTTCCACTTATGGTCCTATAGCTTAGGGAATTTAAAATCAAAAAGACACAGCCACCCCAAAGTTTGGAACGGCTCTGTTTACAAGAACCTCGTTTACAGTACAAGTTCAACATCGCAGAAATTGAAAAATGGATAAAGAAGTTGTGGTATTTACTTACAAAGCAATATCACTCAGCAATGAAATCTGTGTCATCAGGCCCTTAGCAGCACAATGAGTGGATTCAGGTATGATGATTCTAACTGAAATAAGTCACACAGAAAAAGAAACATCATAAGATATCAGTAATACACGGAATGTAAACTTGGCTACACAGGAACTGAATTACAGAACAGAACAGGGTCTCAAATTTAGAAAACCAACTTATGCTTGCTTAAGGGGAAAGGTGAGTTGGGGTGCTGCATAAAACCAGAGATTGAAATGAGCACAGATAAAGTTCCTTAAGCCAAATATGGAATAGACAAGAGCTACTCCTTGCTCAACGAAATGGACTCAACACCGCATATTAAATGCCTAAGAATGTACCTGACTAGTAAGTATCTTAAAACCTATGGATTGCTATGTCTCCGAAAGAGAATCAAGCATGTGTACAGGGGCATAAACGCAGCAGTGATAGGATTGGAGAGGTTCGGTGAGCAAATGAAGACCCTTTGAAGTCATATTGCATGGTACCCATTCCACGGGTTTCAAATACCCAGGTTTAAGGTATTCTTCCTTCAGCTAAAACATGCATGTGGAACCTAGAGTATGATCAACCATGTGATCGGGAGACGTGTTCAAATATGTCTCAGTTTTCGTACCCTGGTACTCGGGTGCAACATTCCAGACGCTTTACTAACACTCTCCCGACTTGGAGAGTCAGTCCCTTTAACCCCCTGTTTGGCCCAGTTTGCAATTTCTGCGGAAGATGAACAGGAATAGCGAGAACCAATGAGAGACTAGCTGGAGGTGTCTGGACGGGCAAATTTAATTCTCATTTCCCACCAGGAAGAGGAATTAACCAAAGGCTCATCGTGCCGTGCCGGAACCAGATTAGGGCCTGAAGCCATCCTGCGGTGTTGCGGCCAGGTCACAAGAAAGCGAGTTGAAGAAAGGAGCTCAGGGGCACTGTAATTCACAAACCTGCAGAGTTATAAATGACAGCTATCGTCCAAAAATAGACTGAAGTAAGGCTGCCAAGAGGACTTGAAAGCGGGGCAGAATTGCAGGAAACCGATTTCAGGAGGTAGACTGGAATTGCATTGAAAGCATAGGAAAAGAGGCAGAACGTCCACAATGATGCACTTGGCCAAAAAGGGCGTATGCGTTTTTTCCTGAATATATTCAGGAAAAAACGCATACGCCCTTTTTGGCCAACCAAGCAAGCTTGCAAAGGAAATCTGCACTACAATGAAGTCTCACTTCCACCCGGTCAAAAGGGCCATCTGAAAAAAGTGTAAAATCCAGAAAGGCAACAGGCCATTGAGAACTGGGAGCCTTGTAATGCTGATGGGCGGGATGTAAATTGCCAACAGACACTTGGGAGAAGTGTATGGTGTTTCCTGAAACATCTAAAAAACAAAGCAACAGAGCCTAGGTCACTTCCACTTACGGACCTATAGTTTAGGGAAATTAAAATCAAAAAGACACAGCCACCCCAAAGTTTGGGATGCCTCTGTTTACAAGAACCTCGTTTACAGTACAAGTTCAACATCGCAGAAAGTGAAAAATGGATAAAGAAGTTGTGGTATTCACTTACAAAGCAATATCACTCAGCAATGAAATCTATGTCATCAGGCCCTTAGCAGCACAATGAGTGGATTCAGGTATGATGATTCTAACTGAAATAAGTCACACAGAAAAAGAAACATCATATGATATCAGTAATACACGGAATGGAAACTTGGCTACACAGGAACTGAATTACAGAACAGAACAGGGTCTCAAATTTAGAAAACCAACTTATGCTTGCTTAAGGGTAAAGGTGAGTTGGGGTGTTGCATAAAACCAGAGATTGAAATGAGCACAGATAAAGTTCCTTAAGCCAAATATGGAATAGACAAGTGCTACTCCTTGCTCAACGAAATGTACTCAACACCGCATATTAAACGCCTAAGAATGTACCTGACTAGTAAGTATCTTAAAACCTATGGATTTCTATGTCTCCGAAGGAGAATCAAGCATCTGTACAGGGGCATAAACGCAGCAGTGATAGGATTGGAGAGGTTCGGTGAGCAAATGAAGGCCCTTTGAAGTCATATTGCATGGTACCCATTACACGGGTTTCAACTACCCAGGTTTTAGGTATTCTTCCTTCAGCTAAAACATGCATGTGGAACCTAGAGTATGATCAACCATGTGATCGGGAGACGTGTTCAAATATGTCTCAGTTTTCCTCCCCTGGTACTCGGGTGCAACATTCCAGACTCTTTACTAACACTCTCCCCACTTGGAGAGTCAGTCCCTTTAACCTCCTGTTTGGCCCAGTTTGCAATTTCTGCGGAAGATGAACAGGAATAGCGAGAACCAATGAGAGGCTAGCTGGAGGTGTCTGGACGGGCAAATTTAACTCTCATTTCCCACCAGGAAGAGGAAATAACCAAAGGCTCAGCATGCCGTACCGGAACCAGATTAGGGCCTGAAGCCATCCTGCGGTGTTGCGGCCAGCTCAAAAGAAAGCGAGTTGAAGAAAGGAGCTCAGGGGCACCGTAATTCACAAACCTGCAGAGTTATAAATGACAGCTATCGTCCAAAAATAGACTGAAGTAAGGCTGCCAAGAGGACTTGAAAGCGGAGCAGAATTGCAGGAAACCGATTTCAGGAGGTAGACTGGAATTGCATTGAAAGCATAGGAAAAGAGGCAGAACGTCCACAATGATGCACTTGGCCAAAAAGGGCGTATGCGTTTTTTCCTGAATATATTCAGGAAAAAACGCATACGCCCTTTTTGGCCAACCAAGCAAGCTTGCAAAGGAAATCTGCACTACAATGAAGTCTCACTTCCACCCGGTCAAAAGGGCCATCTGAAAAAAGTGTAAAATCCAGAAAGGCAGGACAGGCCATGGAGAACTGGGAGCCTTGTTATGCTGAAGGGCGGGATGTAAATTGCCAACAACCACTCGGGAGAAGTGTATGGTGTTTCCTGAAACATCTAAAAAACAAAGCAACAGAGCCTAGGGCACTTCCACTTATGGTCCTATAGCTTAGGGAATTTAAAATCAAAAAGACATAGCCACCCCAAAGTTTCGAACGGCTCTGTTTACAAGAACCTCGTTTACCGTACAAGTTCAATATCACAGAAAGTGAAAAATGGATAAAGAAGTTGTGGTACTCATGTACAAAGCAATATCACTCAGCAATGAAATCTATGTCACCAGGCCCGTAGCAGCATAATGAGTGGATTCGGGTATGGTGATTCTAACTGAAATAAGTCTAACAGAAAAAGAAACATCAAAAAATATCACTAATACGTGGAATTTAAACTTGGCTACAGAGAAACTGAATTACAAAACAGAACAGGGTCTCAAATTTAGAAAACCAACTTATGCTTGCTTAAGTGGAAAGGTGAGTTGGGGTGCTTTATAAAACCAGAGACTGAAATGAGCACAGATAAAGTTCCTTAAGCCAAATATGGAATAGACAGGAGCTACTCCTTGCTCAACGAAATGGACTCCAAACCCCATATTAAACGCCTAAGAATATACCAGACTAGTTAGTATCTTAAAACCTATGGAATGCTATGTCTCCAAAAGAGAATCAAGCGTGTGTACAAGGGTCATAAACGCAGCAGTGATAGGATTAGAGAGGTTCGGTGAGCAAATGAAGACCCTTTGAAGTCATATTGCATGGTACCCATTCCACGGGTCTCAACTCTCCAGGTTTAAGGTATTCTTTCTTCAGCTAAAACATGCATGTGGAACCCAGAGTATGATCAACCGTGTGATCGGGAGACATGTTCAAATATGTCTCAGTTTTCGTCCCCTGGTACTTCGGTGCAACATTCCAGACGCTTTACTAACACTCTCCCCACTTGGAGAGTCAGTCCCTTTAACCTCCTGTTTGGCCCAGTTTGCAATTTCTGCGGAAGATGTACAGGAATAGGGAGAACCAATGAGAGACAAGCGGGAGGTGTCTGGATTGGCAAATTTAACTCTAATTTCCCACCAGGATGAGGAATTAACCAAAGGCTCAGCGTGCCGTGCCGGAACCAGATTAGGGCCTGAAGCCATCCTGCGGTGTTGCGGCCAGGTCACAAGAAAGCGAGTTGAAGAAAGGAGCTCAGGGGCACTGTAATTCACAAACCTGCAGAGTTATAAATGACAGCTATCATCCAAAAATACACTGAAGTAAGGCTGCCAAGAGGACTTGAAAGCGGGGCAGTATTGCAGGAAACCGATTTCAGGAGGTAGACTGGAATTGCATTGAAAGCATAGGAAAAGAGGCAGAACGTCCACAATGATGCACTTGGCCAAAAAGGGCGTATGCGTTTTTTCCTGAATATATTCAGGAAAAAACGCATACGCCCTTTTTGGCCAACCAAGCAAGCTTGCAAAGGAAATCTGCACTACAATGAAGTCTCACTTCCCCCCTGTCAAAAGGGCCATCTGAAAAAAGTGTAAAATCCAGAAAGGCAGGACAGGCCATGGAGAACTGGGAGCCTTGTTATTGCTGATGGGCGGGATGTAAATTGCCAACAGCCACTAGGGAGAAGTGTATGGTGTTTCCTGAAACATCTAAAAAACAAAGCAACAGAGCCTAGGGCACTTCCACTTATGGTCCTATAGCTTAGGGAAATTAAAATCAAAAAGACACAGCCACCCCAAAGTTTGGGACGGCTCTGTTTACAAGAACCTCGTTTACAGTACAAGTTCAACATCGCAGAAAGTGAAAAATGGATAAAGAAGTTGTGGTATTCACTTACAAAGCAATATCACTCAGCAATGAAATCTATGTCATCAGGCCCTTGGCAGCACAATGAGTGGATTCAGGTATGATGATTCTAACTGAAATAAGTCACACAGAAAAAGAAACATCATATGATATCAGTAATACACGGAATGTAAACTTGGCTACACAGGAACTGAATTAAAGAACAGAACAGGGTCTCAAATTTAGAAAAGCAACTTATGCTTGCTTAAGGGGAAAGGTGAGTTGGGGTGCTGCATAAAACCAGAGATTGAAATGAGCACAGATAAAGTTCCTTAAGCCAAATATGTAATAGACAAGAGCTACTCCTTGCTCAATGAAATGGACTCAACACCGCATATTAAACGCCTAAGAATGTACCTGACTAGTAAGTATCTTAAAACCTATGGATTGCTATGTCTCCGAAAGAGAATCAAGCATGTGTACAGGGGCATAAATGCAGCAGTGATAGGATTGGAGAGGTTCGGTGAGCAAATGAAGACCCTTTGAAGTCATATTGCATGGTACCCATTCCACGGGTTTCAACTACCCAGGTTTAAGGTATTCTTCCTTCAGCTAAAACATGCATGTGGAACCCAGAGTATGATCAACCGTGTGATCGGGAGACGTGTTCAAATATGTCTCAGTTTTCATACCCTGGTACTCGGGTGCAACATTCCAGACGCTTTACTAACACTCTCCCGACTTGGACAGTCAGTGCCTTTAACCTCCTGTTTGGCCCAGTTTGCAATTTCTGCGGAAGATGAACACGAATAGGGAGAACCAATGAGAGACTAGCTGGAGGTGTCTGGACGGGCAAATTTAACTCTCATTTCCCACTAGGAAGAGGAATTAACCAAAGGCTCAGCGTGCCGTGGCGGAAACAGATTAGGGCCTGAAGCCATCCTGCGGTGTTGCGGCCAGCTCACAAGAAAGTGAGTTGAAGAAAGGAGCTCAGGGGCTCTGTAATTCACAAACCTGCAGAGTTATAAATGACAGCTATCGTCCAAAAATATACTGAAGTAAGGCTGCCAAGAGGACTTGAAAGTGGGGCAGAATTGCAGGATACCGATTTCAGGAGGTAGACTGGAATTGCATTGAAAGCGTAGGAAAAGAGGCAGAACGTCCACAATGATGCACTTTGCCAAAAGGGCATATGCGTTTTTTCCTGAATATATTCAGGAAAAAACGCATACGCCCTTTTTGGCCAACCAAGCAAGCTTGCAAAGGAAATCTGCACTACAATGAAGTCTCACTGCCCCCCGGTCAAAAGGGCCATCAGAATAAAGTGTAAAATCCAGAAAGGCAGGACAGGCCATGGAGAACTGGGAGCCTTGTTATGCTGATGGGCGGGATGTAAATTGCCAACAGACACTCGGGAGAAGTGTATGGTGTTTCCTGAAACATCTAAAAAACAAAGCAACAGAGCCTAGGGCACTTCCACTTATGGTCCTATAGCTTAGGGAAATTAATATCAAAAAGACACAGCAACCCCAAAATTTGGGACGGCTCTTTTTACAGGAATCTCTTCTACGGCACAAGTTAAATATCCCAGAGAGCAAATAATGGATAAAGAAGTTGCGGTACTTATGTACAACAGAATACCACTCAGCAATGAAATCTATGTCACCAGGCCCGTACCAGCATAATGAGTGGATTGAGGCACGATGATTCTAAGTGAAATACGTCACACAGAAAAAGAAACATCATAAGGTATCACTAATACACGGAATGTGAACTTGGCTACACATGAACTGAATTACAAAACAGAACAGGGTCTCAAGTTTAGAAAACCAACTTATGCCTGCTTAAGGGGGAAGGTGAGTTGGGGTGCTGCATAAAAGCAGAGTTTGCAATTAGCACAGATACCGTTCCATAAGCCAAATATGTAATAGACAAGAGCTACCCCTTGCTCAACGAAATGGATTCAACAATGAGGTATCACCTCACACCTGGTAGAATAGGCATCATTGAAAATCTACAAACAAAAAATGCTGGAAAGGGTGTGGAGAAAAGGAACCCTCTTCCACTATTGTTGGGAATATAAATTGATACAGTCATTATGGAGAACAATATGGAATTTCTTAAGAAACTAACAATAGAATTACCATAGGATACAGCAATCCCAGTACTGGACATATACCCAGACAAAACCATAAATCAAAAAGAGTCATTCACCGCAATGTTCATTGCATCACTATTTACAATATCGAGGTAATGGAAGCAACCTAAATGCCCACAGACAGACGAATGCATAAAGCTGTGGTACATATATAAAATGGAATATTACTAAGCCATGAAAAGGAATGAAATTGGGTCATTTGTAGAGACGTCGATGGATCTAGAGACTGTCATACAGAGTGAAGTAAGTCAGAAAGAGAAAAACAAATCTTGTATATTCATGCATATATGTGGAACCTAGAAAAACTGTACAGATTAACCATTTTGCAAGGCATAAATAGAGCAACAGATGTAGACAACAAACGTATGGACAACAAGGGGGGAAAGCTGTTGGGGGGGTGGTGGTGGGAGGAGTTGAGAGACTGGGATTGGCATGTATACATTTATATGTATAAAATAGATAACCAATAAGAACCTGCTGTATAAAAATATAAAATAAAATTCAAAATTAAAAAGAAATAAAATTTAAAAAATAAAACAGAAAAAACAATTATTCCCTGCACATACATGTATTTATATGAATAAATTATTTCCATGCTTATATCTGTAAATACAAAACAGAGGAATAAAATCTACCTTGAACCAAAAACGAAAAAGAGAAAAAAAACACAGAACCCACCAGTTACACAGAGGAAAACCGTATCAGGGCACTTGCTCCAGTTGTAAACAATTCTGAAGTTGGTCAGTGGTGGGGAATCGTCTCCCATTCAGCCAGCAGCCCCCACGCAACAAGCATCCTCATTGCAAAGCTGGGGCACCGTGCCGAGGCATCTGTGAGTAAACGTGAGCTGAGCCCCAGGCCAGTTGCTGCTGAAGTATTCCCACCCGTCCCAGGTAAAACACCTGAATATATACAAGGACTTGAAAGCCTAGAGGAAGGGCCATAGAGCCACACGAGTGACAGCATGCCGGCCGACTTGGTGCCTGCAGGCCAGCCAGGATGGTCCTGGCCCTGGGTGCTCTTCTGGAAGATTTCCATTTCCCTGCCTGAGATACCCGTCCTGTCCCTGCCCCCACTGCTTTTTTCCTTCCTCACCTCTGCCCAGGGAGAAATTCCAGCAGCAGGTATGGGTGACACATCCTCTTCTTTAGCAGGTGGCAGCCTGGCAACTGCTGCAGAAAGTCCAGCAGAGCCCCACTCACACTGGGCCACCCACAAAGCTGTGGCCTCTCACTCCCTCCCACCAGCCCAGCCCCGAGACTGCTGACAGGGCAGAGAAAATGGCGTCAGGCACGGCTGCAGGGGCTCTTGCTGCCTGGAGTGGTATTTATATTGATCTCAACCCAGGCACACCTGGGGAGGGCTGGCCGGCACGGTAAGGCTGCCCAGGTCAGCCAATCATCACCCCTCAGGGGCTCACAGTTGCAGAAAATGGAACTTGCTGAACCGGCCAGGTCCAAGGAACAGGTGTGGGCTCCTGAGAGTCAGGATAGACAAGGGGCTGCAGCTTTGGCTTGTTTTCTAATCATTTTATCTGGCCCATGAGTGGGAGACAACTTCAAGAAAACCCTCTCCTAATGAGAGGAACCCAGGAGTCAGGGAGAGGAGGGGTGGGTGGTGGTTGGAGACAGAGGCCTGGTGCCCCGGGTGCAGTGGAAGTCTCTGGAAGACCAGGTGGAGGGAGGCCTCATGGAGTGATGCCCAGGGTCACAGACCTGTCGCAGCTGCTGTTTGTTAGTTCAAGTCCTGCTCTGAGGTGCTCTGTGTCAGCTCTGAGCGACAGGTGAGCTGGGGGTGCTCTGCAATGAGGGCTATGTGCACGGTTCCTGTGTGCCCAGCCCTGCCACGGTACCTGCAAGGGTAGCTCTGTATCCTGGGAGGGGCCTGACCACGAGAGCCCCGTGGGCTGGGGTGGGGGTGGGGTACCTGCCCAGGTGAGCTCCATATTCTGGGATTGGTCTGACCACGAGAGCCCCATGGGCTGCTGGGGACCTGGTAAAGGATGTCAGGACAGTCAGTGAAGCCACCGAGGATATACCTCCAGTTGCTCCTAATTCCTACACCCTGCTGGTCATTCTACCAACCACCAGGACATGGTATTCTGTATTAGTCTTCAATGATGCCTTCTTTTGTATTCCATTAGTCCCAGAGTCACAAGAAATTTTGGCTTGTGAGTGGCAGGACTCCACATACAACTAAAACAATACTTCCGGGCCGTCTGGCCCCAAGGGTGCAAAAATTCCCACACCATCTTTGGGGAAAGCTTAGCTAAAGACCTAAAAGTTCTACCTCTGGAAAAGGAAACCCTCCTTCAATATGCAGACGACATTCTGATCACCAGCCCTACTAAGGAGGCCTCTGAACTACCAAGCCAATAAAGGATAGAAGTTGTCCAAGAAAAAGCTCAAATATCACAGACTGCGGTGACCTGCCTGGGCTTCATTCTCACAGAAGGTCAGAGAAGCCCATCCCAGGAAAGGGAAGAAACCATTTTCAGCCTTACCCCTTTCTAAAACTAGAAGACAGCTTAGGGGTTCCTGGGGAGGCCAGGGTTTGCTGCTTCTGGATCCCTAACCACAGTCTACTACCTGGGCCTCTATATGAAACACTGAAAGGAAAAGATGATGATCCTTTTGAATAGAATCCAGAAGTGGCCTTTCAAGAATGGAAAGAGCAGTCAATTCAGACCCTTGCCCTGGAACTCCCTAATTTAGCTAAACCCTTTGACCTTTACATTCCCGGTGAAAGGTGAATCGCCATTGGAGAATTAGTGCAAAAACTGGGACCACTTGAAATGGAACAATGCAAGAATGCCATCCAGGTAGGATAAACTACGGTCACTAAGGGGCTTGGCCCACTGCCACATCTGGCCAAGATACTGGCGGTATCTAAAAACCTGGAAATCAGCAGCCCAAAAGGCCACCTCCCTCCTAAGGGAAAAGGACCCCACGTGGTGATCCTAACCACCAACCATGCCCTGAAGTTGCAGGGTTCGCTCCGTGGGCACACCGACCTCGAGTGAGGAGGCCCTCCAACTCCAACATCCAGAGAGATAACCGGGGGCAACAGGGCACCATGACGACTCGTGTGAACATCACTTGACCTGGAGTTTCTCTCATAAAACAACAAGAGTGTGTCCCAAAAGAGTAGACTACTGCTTGCAGGACTTACTGCACCCAGAGGGGAGCTAATAATCTTGGCGGGGGAACAGTATACCACACTGTCACCATAGAAAAGCCTACAGACACCGTGATGATGGTGGCCAATAAGACCGGCTGGACTCCTGTTTACTTCAAAAGGCTGTTGACTCAGTAGCCATCATGGTCCTTGGTCACCACTGACCCTGGACTGTCTGGGAGTTGAGCGGGCAGGGCTCTGACACCTGGTGCTGTTTGTACGTTAATTCAGGGGCCTAATTGAAGAAAGCGCAGACTACTGGTCAGAGCATCTAGGCTGGCAGAGACGGTCAGCCTAAGGTGGCCGAACAAATGTGGGGCGGGGTGAAACCGGCCCCCACAGCGTCTCTGCACATCTCTTTCCTGGACCCTTAAAGGTCATTAGAATCTATAACACTTCCAATGCTGGTGCTCAGGTGGACGAGCAGGGAGGCAGGGGTCCTGGGGACAATCAACGTCACCGGGAGGCTGCTGGGGAGAAGCTCTGACCCTCGCCCCAGGGTATGAGGGCTCCCAACTCAGCACTCAGCAGTTACAGAAGAAGGGTCTGCACCCTCAGCACTCCAAGAATGAGGAACGGGACAAAAGGCAGAGGAGGGGTTTGTCCCCAGCAAAGCCCATTAAAAATCCCTGGGAGATAAAAATAGAATCTGGGCAATAAAGTCAAGTCTAACCTTTTTTATCCTTTGTGCTTTGTCTAATTTCACGTGCTCCTAGGGTCCCGCATGCAGAGGTTCCACACCCGGCACTTCAGACCAGATTTCCTAGTGCAGAATGGCTGGGTCGACACCTCAGCTCCTGGGGCCCAGTGCAGACTCCACGATATAGAGCCTGAGCTACAGCCAACCCGGCCCTCGAGAGCTCCGCCGCCTCCCTCCCTCCCACTGACTCTGACAGGATCTCTACACAGCAGCCCAGCCCACAGCCCACGGGGTAGTGCATGCTCTCACCTCTCCATTCTCTGATCAAAATATAAAGTTTCCTTTGCTTGTGAACCAAACTCAGTCTCGATCTGTTGGCCCCAATGACACTGGGCAGGGGGACACTTGTTGGGGTCCACTCTGGAGGATTAGTAACAGAAATTGAGACTATTGTAACCTCAATGAACAGATGTGTGAGCCAAACTGTAGTTAACATAGAACAGTGTATAAGGCTCGGGTAAAATAAGATGTTTTTAACACTTCCATTTGATATTTCCATCACTTTTTATAAGCAAGTTCAGTGAAAAGGTTTGTCTTATTTGTCAGGTCAATATTAGAGAAACGAAGTGATTTCTTTCCAAGGATGTACAGCTAATAATCTTGGTTAAACCTTCAATCTTGTTTTAAATGCTTTTCCATTGAAAATGATACCTCTCTTTCAGCTCCCCCATTTCTGAGAAGTATAAAATCTTATAATTTATTATTACCAAAGGGGAAAGGTGGGAGGAGGGATAAATTAACAGTTTGGAATGAACACATACACACTGCTATGTATAAAATAGATCATCAACAAGGAACTACTGTATAGCACAGGGAACTACACTCAACATTTTGCAATAACCTATAAGGGGAAATAATCTGAAAAAGAATAGATATTTTTATTGACATCATCTATCAATGACAGTTAAAGTGTAGCCTAAGGGAAGCTGGTGGTGAGTGCTTTTGACCCTGAAGACTTCAATCATCTAAAGTTTGGACTCTGCCTACTTCCCAAGGCCCTTAATGAACATATGTGTAGCCGTAGCTTAAAAACTTCCCCAGTTTGGGTTTCGGGGAGACACTGATTTTGAAAAAGCCCTGGTGTTCTCCTTACATGAATGGGACTCTTCCTACTGCTAAAACATGTCTGTCACACCCAGAGGATGGTATACCGTCTGATCGGGAAGAGTTTGGAAAAGGCATCTCATCTCCTCATCTCCTGGTGCTCGGGTTCACCCCTCCAGCGTCTTTACTAACAGTCTCCCCACTTGGAGATGTCAGCACTGTCAACATCCTGTTGCGTACAGTTTGGAATTTGTCCAGAGGATGAAGCGGAAGGATGAGGAACAATGAGAGACAAGTCCTAGGTGTTCAGACAGGCACATGTCACTCTAATTTCCAATCAGGAAGACGAATTGACCAAAGGCTAGGGTTGCCCATGGAAACAGTATAGGGCTTGAGGAAATCCCGCTGCTTTGTGGCCAGTTCCCATAAACACGAGTTGAACAATGGAACTCAGGGGCAGTAAAATTCACAAAACTGCAGAGTTGAAAATATCCATCACTGAAAAATGTCTTGAGGAAAGTCAGAGAAAAGGACTTGTAAGCAAGGGAGAATGGCAGGAAAGGGATTTGAGGAGGTAGAAAGGACTCGCCATTAAGCACAAGAAAAGGAGCTGAACATTGCCAACATTGCAGTTGGCCAAAAAGGGTGTATGCGTTCTTTTCTGTATATATTCAAGAAAAGGGCATACACTTTTTTAGCCAACCAAACAGGTGGGCACTGGAAGTCAATACTACAAAAGATATCACTTCGCATCAGTCAGAAGAGCCATCCTCATAAAGCGTAAACAACAGAAATGCAGGACAGGGCAACGAGAAGAGGGAGCCCTGTGAGACTTATAGTGGAAATGTATATTGCCAACGGCCATTCTGGAGAAGTGTATTGTGTTTACTAAAGCATCTAAAAAATGAGCTACAGAGCATAGGGCACTTGCACTCATGGGCGTATATCTTGGGAAAAACAAAAATCGAGAGGACACAGGCACCCCAATGTTTACCCCCTCTCTGTTTAAAAGATCCTCGACTAGGATATAACTTAAATGTCTCTGGAGGGGAAAAATGGATAGAGATGTGGTACTTAGGTAGAGTGGAATATTATTCAGCCTGGAAATCAATGAAATATGGCCAGTTGTAACAACTCCGGAGGAGTTACGTATGATCATTCTAAGTGACAGAATTCAAAAAGAAAAAGACACATATCATAAGATATCACTTAAAGGTGGAATCCAAAATGGCTACACATGAAATAAATTACAAAACAAAAACATAGTCAAATATGTAGAAAACACGCATAAGGCTGCTAAACGGGAAAGGTGGGGAGGGGTGAGGCATCATCCAGGAGGTTGAAATTAGCAAAGATACCATTCCAAATACCAAACTGATAATCAACAAGGCCTACACGGTAGCTAAAAGAACTGCACTCAGCACACTCAAGTCACCGGAAAAGAATATATACGACTGGTAAGAATCTGAAAAAGAATTTATTGATGTCTCTCTGTACGCGAATCAAGTGGATGTACAGCAGCAAGAAACAGAGCTTTGAAAATCAGCTGTAACCAATATAGTAATAAATTGAAAAAAATAAACGACAGAGAGACAGAGAAAACCTCTTACAACTTTTCCTCAGGGACGGTGATGCAACATGGATTGAACACATCTAGACCCACAGCAGGATGAGACATAAGGCTGGAAACTGTTTGCGCTAAGAGAAATGTGAGGTTGGGTGAGGAAATGCACACCCTTTAAAGTAATACTACCTGGTACCCATTCAATGGGTCCCAAATCTGCAGGTTCAAGGGATCTTCCTACAGCTAAAACATGCATGGAAAACCCAGAGGACTGTACACCATGTGATCGGGAGATGTGTCTAAAATGCACCTCATTTATCCTCTCCTGGTGCTCCTGTTCACCATTCCAGCCACGCTACTTAGAATCTCCCCACTTGGAGAATCAGCACATTTAAACTTCTGTTTCACACATTTTGCAAATTGTGAGGAGGATGAACGGGAAGAGGGGGAACCAATGAGAGAAGAGTTGTAGGGGTTTGGACGGGCACATATCACTCTAATTTCCCATTAAGAATAAGAATTAAAGAAAGGCTCAGCCTGCCTCGCCGGAGCCAAAATAGGGCCTGAAGCAATCCTGCGGGTTTGAGGCCAGCTCACAAAAGAGCAACTTAAAAAATGGAGCTCAGGGTCACTGCAATTCACAAACCTGCAGAGTTATAAATGAAAACTAACGTCCAAAAATATGTTGAGGTAAGGCAAAGAAGAGGATCTGAATGCAAGACAGAATTGCAAGAAACAGATTTCAAGAGATAGATTGGACTCGTCTTTAACGCACATGAAAAGCGGCAGAATTTCGACAATGATGCAGTTGGCCCAAAAGGGCGTATGCGTTTTTTCCTGATTATATCCAGGAAAAAGCGCATACGCTCTTTATGGGCAACGAAGCAAGCAAGCAATGCAAATGTGCACAACAAAGAAGTCTCACTTCCCACCGGTCAAAAGGGTCATCCTAAAAAATTGTAAAAACCAGAAATGCAGGACAGGCCATGGAGAACAGGGAGCCTTTATACGCTGATGGGCAGTGTGTGAACTGCCGAGAGCCACTCTGGAGAAGCGTATGGTGGTTCCTAAATCATCTAAAAAACAGAGCTACAGAGCATAGGACACTTCCAATCATGGGAGTATATCTAGGGAAGTCTAAAAATCAACAAGACACAAGCACACCACAGTTTAGGGCTACTCTGTTTACAAGAACCTCAACTTCAGTACACCTTAAATATCCCAGGAAAGAGAACAATGGATAAAGAAGATGTGGTACTTATGTACAATGGAATATCTCTTCACCATGAAATCAATGTAATAAGGCTAGTAGAAGGATAAAGAGTGGATTTAGGTCCGATAATACTACTTGAAATAAGTCAAACAGAAAAAGAAACATATCATAAGATATCACTTATAGAGGGAGGGTAAATATGGCTGCACAAGAAATGAATTACAGAACAGAACAGTGTCTCACATTTAGAAAACACACTTATGTCAGCTTAAGGGGAAAGGAGAGGTGGGGTGATGCATAAAACCAGAGTTTGAAATTAGCACAGATACCGTTCAATAAACCAAATAGGTATTAGACAAGATCTACACCTTGCTCAATGAACTGGCCTCAACACACCCTATACACCGCAGAGAAATATATCTGAGGAATAAGAATCTTAAAACCCATGTATTGATATATCTCCATAAGGGAATCAAGTGTGTGCAGAGCGGCACAAACACAGCAGTGAAAAGGAGCTAAACCCCATTATAGAAATAAATTTTAAAAACAAAACGCTGAAACAATGAAAGAGAGAAAAATTCTTACAAAATTCGCTCAGGGGCTGTGATGCAACCTGGATTGACCACATGTAAACCCACAGCTGGATAAGACATAAGGCTGGACACTTGGGGCTGACAGGATTGGTGAGCTTTGGTGAGCAACTGCCGAAAGTTTAATGCAATACTTCATGCTACTCAGTCCAAGGGTCCCAACACTCCAGGTTGAAGGGAATCTTCCTACAGCTAAACCATGCTTGGGAAACCCAGCGACTGGTATACCATATGATCGGGAAAGGTTTCTAAAACGCACCTCATTTTTCCTCTCCTGGGGCTCCGGATCGACATTCCAGCCGCTTTACTAACAACATCCCCACATGGAGTCAATGCCTTTAAGTTCTGGTATCGCACAGTCTGCAGTTAGTGCAGAGGATGAATGGGAATAGGGGGAACCAGTGAGAAACTAGCTGTAGCGGTTTCAATGGGCACATGTCACTCTAATATCACATCAGTAAGAAGAATTAACCAAAGGCACAGCAAGGTGCCCCAGAAGAAAAATAGGGCTTCAAGGAATCCTGTGGTTATGGGGCAAGACCACAAAAATAAGAGCTAAAAAATGGAGCTAAGGGCCACTGCAATTCAAAAACCTGCAGAGTTATAAAGGCCAACTATTTTTAAAAATATATTGAGGTAAGGCAATGAAGAGGCATTGAAAGCAAGGCAGAATTGCAGGAAACCGATTTCAGGAGGTAGACTGGAATTGCATTGAAAGCATATGAAGAGAGTCAGAAACTCGACAATGATGCACTTGGCCAAAAAGGGCGTATGCGTTTTTTCCTGAATATATTCAGGAAAAAACGCATACGCCCTTTTTGGCCAACCAAGCAAGCTTGCAAAGGAAATCTGCACTACAATGAAGTCTCACTTCCACCCGGTCAAAAGGGCCATCTGAAAAAAGTGTAAAATCCATAAAGGCACGACAGGCCATGGAGAACTGGGAGCCTTCTTACGCTGATGGGCGGGATGTAAATTGCCAACAGCCACTCTGGAGAAGTGTATGGTGTTTCCTGAAACATCTAAAAAACAAAGCAACAGAGCCTAGGGCACTTCCACTTATGGTCCTATAGCTTAGGGAAATTAAAATCAAAAAGACACAGCCACCCCAAAGTTTGGGACGGCTCTGTTTACAAGAACCTCGTTTACGGTACAAGTTCAATATCGCAGAAAGTGAAAAATGGATAAAGAACCTGTGGTACTTACGTACAATGCAATATCACTCAGCAATGAAATCTATGTCATCAGGCCCGTAGCAGCATAATGAGTGGATTCAGGTATGATGATTCGAACTGAAATAAGTCACACAGAAAAGAAACATCATAAGGTATCACTAATACACAGAATGTGAACTTGGCTACACATGAACTGAATTACAAAACAGAACAGTGTCTCAAGTTTAGAAAACCAACTTACGCTTGCTTAAGGGGGAAGGTGAGTTGGGGTGCTGCATAAAACCAGAGATTGAAATGAGCACAGATAAAGTTCCTTAAGCCAAATATGGAATAGACAAGAGCTACTCCTTGCTCAACGAAATGGACTCAACACCGCATATTAAACGCCTAAGAATGTACCTGACTAGTAAGTATCTTAAAACCTATGGATTGCTATGTCTCCGAAAGAGAATCAAGCGTGTGTACAGGGGCATAAACGCAGCAGTGATAGGATTGGAGAGGTTCGGTGAGCAAATGAAGACCCTTTGAAGTCATATTGCATGGTACCCATTCCACGGGTCTCAACTCTCCAGGTTTAAGGTATTCTTCCTTCAGCTAAAACATGCATGTGGAACCCAGAGTATGATCAACCGTGTGAACGGGAGACGTGTTCAAATATGTCTCAGTTTTCCTCCCCTGGTACTCGGGTGCAACATTCCAGACCCTTTACTAACACTCTCCCCACTTGGAGAGTCAGCGCCTTTAACCTCCTTTTTGGCCCAGTTTGCAATTTCTGCGGAAGATGAACAGGAAGAGCGAGAACCAATGAGAGAATAGCTGGAGGTGTCTGGACGGGCAAATTTAACTCTCATTTCCCACCAGGAAGAGGAATTAACCAAAGGCTCAGCGTGCCGTGCCGGAACCAGATTAGGGCCTGAAGCCATCCTGCGGTGTTGCGGCCAGGTCACAAGAAAGCGAGTTGAAGAAAGGAGCTCAGGGGCACTGTAATTCACAAACCTGCAGAGTTATAAATGACAGCTATCGTCCAAAAATAGACTGAAGTAAGGCTGCCAAGAGGACTTGAAAGTGGGGCAGAATTGCAGGAAACCGATTTCAGGAGGTAGACTGGAATTGCATTGAAAGCATAGGAAAAGAGGCAGAACGTCCACAATGATGCACTTGGCCAAAAAGGGCGTATGCGTTTTTTCCTGAATATATTCAGGAAAAAACGCATACGCCCTTTTTGGCCAACCAAGCAAACTTGCAAATGAAATCTGCACTACAATGAAGTCTCACTTCTCCCCGGTCAAAAGGGCCATCTGAAAAAAGTGTAAAATCCAGAAAGGCAGGACAGGCCATGGAGAACTGGGAGCCTTGTTATGCTGATGGGCGGGATGTAAATTGCCAACAGACACTCAGGAGAAGTGTATGGTGTTTCCTGAAACATCTAAAAAACAAAGCAACAGAGACTAGGGCACTTCCACTTATGGTCCTATAGCTTAGGGAAATTAAAATCAAAAAGACACAGCCACCCCAAAGTTTGGGACGCCTCCGTTTACAAGAACCTCGTTTACCGTACAAGTGCAATATCACAGAAAGTGAAAAATGGATAAAGAACTTGTGGTACTTACGTACAATGCAGTATCACTCAGCAATGAAATCTATGTCATCAGGCCCGTAGCAGCATAATGAGTGGATTCAGGTATGATGATTCTAACTGAAATAAGTCACACAGAAAAAGAAACATCATAAGATATCACTAATACACGGAATGTAAACTTGGCTACACAGGAACTGCATTCCAAAACAGAACAGGGTCTCAAATTTAGAAAACCAACTTATGCTTGCTTAAGGGGAAAGGTGAGTTGGGGTGCTGCATAAAACCAGAGATTGAAATGAGCACAGATAAAGTTCCTTAAGCCAAATATGGAATAGACAAGAGCTACTCCTTGCTCAACGAAATGGACTCAACACCCCATATTAAACGCCTAAGAATGTACCTGACTAGTAAGTATCTTAAAACCTATGGATTGCTATGTCTCCGAAAGAGAATCAAGCATGTGTACAGGGGCATAAACGCAGCAGTGATAGGATTGCAGAGGTTCGGTGAGCAAATGAAGACCCTTTGAAGTCATATTGCATGGTACCCATTCCACGGGTTTCAACTACCCAGGTTTAAGGTATTCTTCCTTCAGCTAAAACATGCATGTGGAACCCAGAGTATGATCAACCATGTGATCGGGAGACGTGTTCAAATATGTCTCAGTTTTCGTACCCTGGTACTCGGGTGCAACATTCCAGACGCTTTACTAACACTCTCCCGACTTGGAGAGTCAGTCCCTTTAACCTCCTGTTTGGCCCAGTTTGCAATTTCTGCGGAAGATGAACAGGAATAGCGAGAACCAATGAGAGACTAGCTGGAGGTGTCTGGACGGGCAAATTTAACTCTCATTTCCCACCAGGAAGAGGAAATAACCAAAGGCTCAGCGTGCCGTACCGGAACCAGATTAGGGCCTGAAGCCATCCTGCGGTGTTGCGGCCAGCTCAAAAGAAAGCGAGTTGAAGAAAGGAGCTCAGGGGCACTGTAATTCACAAACCTGCAGAGTTATAAATGACAGCTATCGTCCAAAAATAGACTGAAGTAAGGCTGCCAAGAGGACTTGAAAGCGGGGCAGAATTGCAGGAAACCGATTTCAGGAGGTAGACTGGAATTGCATTGAAAGCATAGGAAAAGAGGCAGAACGTCCACAATGATGCACTTGGCCAAAAAGGGCGTATGCGTTTTTTCCTGAATATATTCAGGAAAAAACGCATACGCCCTTTTTGGCCAACCAAGCAAACTTGCAAAGGAAATCTGCACTACAATGAAGTCTCACTTCCCCCCGGTCAAAAGGGCCATCTGAAAAAAGTGTAAAATCCAGAAAGGCAGGACAGGCCATGGAGAACTGGGAGCCTTGTTATGCTGATGGGCGGGATGTAAATTGCCAACAACCACTCGGGAGAAGTGTATGGTGTTTCCTGAAACATCTAAAAAACAAAGCAACAGAACCTAGGGCACTTCCACTTATGGTCCTATAGCTTAGGGAAATTAAAATCAAAAAGACACAGCCACCCCAATGTTTGGGACGCCTCTGTTTACAAGAACCTCATTTACCGTACAAGTTCAATATCACAGAAAGTGAAAAATGGATAAAGAACTTGTGGTACTTACGTACAATGCAGTATCACTCAGCAATGAAATCTATGTCATCAGGGCCGTAGCAGCATAATGAGTAGATTCAGGTACGATGATACTAACTGAAATAAGTCACATAGAAACAGAAACATGATAAGATATCACTAATACACGGAATGTAAACTTGGCTACACAGGAACTGAATTCCAAAACAGAACAGGTTCTCAAATTTAGAAAACCAACTTATGCTTGCTTAAGGGGAAAGGTGAGTTGGGGTGCTGCATAAAACCAGAGATTGAAATGAGCACAGATAAAGTTCCTTAAGCCAAATATGGAATAGACAAGAGCTACTCCTTGCTCAACGAAATGGACTCAACACCGCATATTAAACGCCGAAGAATGTACCTGACTAGTAAGTATCTTAAAACCTAGGGATTGCTATGTCTCCGAAAGAGAATCAAGCATGTGTACAGGGGCATAAACGCAGCAGTGATAGGATTGGAGAGGTTCGGTGAGCAAATGAAGACCCTTTGAAGTCATATTGCATGGTACCCATTCCACGGGTTTCAACTACCCAGGTTTTAGGTATTCTTCCTTCAGCTGAAACATGCATGTGGAACCCAGAGTATGATCAACCATGTGATCGGGAGACGTGTTCAAATATGTCTCAGTTTTCCTCCCCTGGTACTCGGGTGCAACATTCCAGACACTTTACTAACACTCTCCCCACTTGGAGAGTCAGCGCCTTTAACCTCCTGTTTAGCACAGTTTGCAATTTCTGCGGAAGATGAACAGGAATAGCGAGAACCAATAAGCGGTTAGCTGGAGGTGTCTGAACGGGCAAATTTAACTCTCATTTCCCACCAGGAAGAGGAAATAACCAGAGGCTCAGCGTGCCGTGCCGGAACCAGATTAGGGCCTGAAGCCATCCTGCGGTGTTGCGGCCAGGTCACAAGAAAGCAAGTTGAAGAAAGGAGCTCAGGGACACTGTAATTCACAAACTTGCAGAGTTATAAATGACAGCTATCGTCCAAAAATAGACTGAAGTAAGGCTGCCAAGAGGACTTGAAAGCGGGGCAGAATTGCAGGAAACCGATTTCAGGAGGTAGACTGGAATTGCATTGAAAGCATAGGAAAAGAGGCAGAACGTCCAGAATGATGCACTTGGCAAAAAAGGGCGTATGCGTTTTTTCCTGAATATATTCAGGAAAAAACGCATACGCCCTTTTTGGCCAACCAAGCAAGCTTGCAAAGGAAATCTGCACTACAATGAAGTCTCACTTCCCCCCGGTCAAAAGGGCCATCTGAAAAAAGTGTAAAATCCAGAAAGGCAGGACAGGCCATGGAGAACTGGGAGCCTTGTTATGCTGATGGGCGGGATGTAAATTGCCAACAGACACTCGGGAGAAGTGTATGGTGTTTCCTGAAACATCTAAAAAACAAAGCAACAGAGCCTAGGGCACTTCCACTTATGGTCCTATAGCTTAGGGAAATTAAAATCAAAAAGACACAGCCACCCCAAAGTTTGGGACGCCTCTGTTTACAAGAACCTCATTTACCGTACAAGTTCAATATCACAGAAAGTGAAAAATGGATAAAGAACTTGTGGTACTTACGTACAATGCAGTATCACTCAGCAATGAAATCTATGTCATCAGGGCCGTAGCAGCATAATGAGTAGATTCAGGTACGATGATACTAACTGAAATAAGTCACATAGAAACAGAAACATGATAAGATATCACTAATACACGGAATGTAAACTTGGCTACACAGGAACTGAATTCCAAAACAGAACAGGTTCTCAAATTTAGAAAACCAACTTATGCTTGCTTAAGGGGAAAGGTGAGTTGGGGTGCTGCATAAAACCAGAGATTGAAATGAGCACAGATAAAGTTCCTTAAGCCAAATATGGAATAGACAAGAGCTACTCCTTGCTCAACGAAATGGACTCAACACCGCATATTAAACGCCGAAGAATGTACCTGACTAGTAAGTATCTTAAAACCTAGGGATTGCTATGTCTCCGAAAGAGAATCAAGCATGTGTACAGGGGCATAAACGCAGCAGTGATAGGATTGGAGAGGTTCGGTGAGCAAATGAAGACCCTTTGAAGTCATATTGCATGGTACCCATTCCACGGGTTTCAACTACCCAGGTTTTAGGTATTCTTCCTTCAGCTGAAACATGCATGTGGAACCCAGAGTATGATCAACCATGTGATCGGGAGACGTGTTCAAATATGTCTCAGTTTTCCTCCCCTGGTACTCGGGTGCAACATTCCAGACACTTTACTAACACTCTCCCCACTTGGAGAGTCAGCGCCTTTAACCTCCTGTTTAGCACAGTTTGCAATTTCTGCGGAAGATGAACAGGAATAGCGAGAACCAATAAGCGGTTAGCTGGAGGTGTCTGAACGGGCAAATTTAACTCTCATTTCCCACCAGGAAGAGGAAATAACCAAAGGCTCAGTGTGCCGTACCGGAACCAGATTAGGGCCTGAAGCCATCCTGCGGTGTTGCGGCCAGCTCAAAAGAAAGCGAGTTGAAGAAAGCAGCTCAGGGGCACTGTAATTCACAAACCTGCAGAGTTATAAATGACAGCTATCGTCCAAAAATAGACTGAAGTAAGGCTGCCAAGAGGACTTGAAAGCGGGGCAGAATTGCAGGAAACCGATTTCAGGAGGTAGACTGGAATTGCGTTGAAAGCATAGGAAAAGAGGCAGAACGTCCACAATGATGCACTTGGCCAAAAAGGGCGTATGCGTTTTTTCCTAAATATATTCAGGAAAAAACGCATACGAACTTTTTGGCCAACCAAGCAAGCTTGCAAAGGAAATCTGCACTACAATGAAGTCTCACTTCCCCCCGGTCAAAAGGGCCATCTGAAAAAAGTGTAAAATCCAGAAAGGCAGGACAGGCCATGGAGAACTGGGAGCCTTGTTATGCTGATGGGCGGGATGTAAATTGCCAACAACCACTCGGGAGAAGTGTATGGTGTTTCCTGAAACATCTAAAATACAAAGCAACAGAGCCTAGGGCACTTCCACTTATGGTCCTATAGCTTAGGGAATTTAAAATCAAAAAGACACAGCCACCCCAAAGTTTGGAACGGCTCTGTTTACAAGAACCTCGTTTACAGTACAAGTTCAACATCGCAGAAATTGAAAAATGGATAAAGAAGTTGTGGTATTTACTTACAAAGCAATATCACTCAGCAATGAAATCTGTGTCATCAGGCCCTTAGCAGCACAATGAGTGGATTCAGGTATGATGATTCTAACTGAAATAAGTCACACAGAAAAAGAAACATCATAAGATATCAGTAATACACGGAATGTAAACTTGGCTACACAGGAACTGAATTACAGAACAGAACAGGGTCTCAAATTTAGAAAACCAACTTATGCTTGCTTAAGGGTAAAGGTGAGTTGGGGTGCTGCATAAAACCAGAGATTGAAATGAGCACAGATAAAGTTCCTTAAGCCAAATATGGAATAGACAAGAGCTACTCCTTGCTCAACGAAATGGACTCAAAACCCCATATTAAATGCCTAAGAATGTACCTGACTAGTAAGTATCTTAAAACCTATGGATTGCTATGTCTCCAAAAGAGAATCAAGCATGTGTACAGGGGCATAAATGCAGCAGTGATAGGATTGGAGAGGTTCGGTGAGCAAATGAAGACCCTTTGAAGTCATATTGCACGGTACCCATTCCACGGTCTCAACTCTCCAGGTTTAAGGTATTCTTCCTTCAGCTAAAACATGCATGTGGAACACAGAGTATGATCAACCATGTGAACGGGAGACGTGTTCAAATATGTCTCAGTTTTCCTACCCTGGTACTCAGGTGCAACATTCCAGACGCTTTACTAACACTCTCCCGACTTGGAGAGTCAGTCCCTTTAACCTCCTGTTTGGCCCAGTTTGCAATTTCTGTGGAAGATGAACAGGAATAGCGAGAACCAATGAGAGGCTAGCTGCAGGTGTCTTGACGGGCAAATTTAACTCTCATTTCCCACCAGTAAGAGGAATTAACCAAAGGCTCAGCATGCCGGGCCGGAACCAGATTAGGGCCTGAAGCCATCCTGCGGTGTTGCGGCCAGCTCAAAAGAAAGCGAGTTGAAGAAAGGAGCTCAGGGGCACTGTAATTCACAAACCTTTAGAGTTATAAATGACAGCTATCGTCCAAAAATAGACTGAAGTAAGGCTGCCAAGAGGACTTGAAAGCGGGGCAGAATTGCAGGAAACCGATTTCAGGAGGTAGACTGGAATTGCATTGAAAGCATAGGAAAAGAGGCAGAACGTCCACAATGATGCACTTGGCCAAAAAGGGCGTATGCGTTTTTTCCTGAATATATTCAGGAAAAAACGCATACGCCCTTTTTGGCCAACCAAGCAAGCTTGCAAAGGAAATCTGCACTACAATGAAGTCTCACTTCCCCCCGGTCAAAAGGGCCATCTGAAAAAAGTGTAAAATCCAGAAAGGCAGGACAGGCCATGGAGAACTGGGAGCCTTGTTATGCTGATGGGCGGGATGTAAATTGCCAACAACCACTCGGGAGAAGTTTATGGTGTTTCCTGAAACATCTAAAAAACAAAGCAACAGAACCTAGGGCACTGCCACTTATGGTCCTATAGCTTAGGGAATTTAAAATCAAAAAGACACAGCCACCCCAAAGATTCGGACGCCTCCGTGTACAAGAACCTCGTTTACCGTACAAGTTCAATATCACAGAAAGTGAAAAATGGATAAAGAACTTGTGGTACTTACGTACAATGCAGTATCACTCAGCAATGAAATCTATGTCATCAGGCCCGTAGCAGCATAATGAGTGGATTCAGGTACGATGATTCTAACTGAAATAAGTCACACAGAAAAAGAAACATCATAAGATATCACTAATACACGGAATGTAAACTTGGCTACACAGGAACTGCATTCCAAAACAGAACAGGGTCTCAAATTTAGAAAACCAACTTATGCTTGCTTAAGGGGAAAGGTGAGTTGGGGTGCTGCATAAAACCAGAGATTGAAATGAGCACAGATAAAGTTCCTTAAGCCAAATATGGAATAGACAAGAGCTACTCCTTGCTCAACGAAATGGACTCAAAACCCCATATTAAACGCCTAAGAATGTACCTGACTAGTAAGTATCTTAAAACCTATGGATTGCTATGTCTCCAAAAGAGAATCAAGCGTGTGTACAGGGGCATAAATGCAGCAGTGATAGGATTGGAGAGGTTCAGTGAGCAAATGAAGACCCTTTGAAGTCATATTGCATGGTACCCATTCCACGGGTCTCAACTATCCAGGTTTAAGGTATTCTTCCTTCAGCTAAAACATGCATGTGGAACCCAAGTATGATCAACCATGTGATCGGGAGACGTGTTCAAATATGTCTCAGTTTTCCTCCCCTGGTACTCGGGTGCAACATTCCAGACGCTTTACTAACACTCTCCCCACTTGGAGAGTCAGCGCCTTTAACCTCCTGTTTGGCACAGTTTGCAATTTCTGCGGAAGATGAACAGGAATAGCGAGAACCAATGAGAGGCTAGCTGGAGGTGTCTGAACGGGCAAATTTAACTCTCATTTCCCACCAGGAAGAGGAAATAACCAAAGGCTCAGTGTGCCGTACCGGAACCAGATTAGGGCCTGAAGCCATCCTGCGGTGTTGCGGCCAGCTGAAAAGAAAGCGAGTTGAAGAAAGGAGCTCAGGGGCACTGTAATTCACAAACCTGCAGAGTTATAAATGACAGCTATCGTCCAAAAATAGACTGAAGTAAGGCTGCCAAGAGGACTTGAAAGCGAGGCAGAATTGCAGGAAACCGATATCAGGAGGTAGACTGGAATTGCATTGAAAGCATAGGAAAAGAGGCAGAACGTCCACAATGATGCACTTGGCCAAAAAGGGCGTATGCGTTTTTTCCTGAATATATTCAGGAAAAAACGCATACGCCCTTTTTGGCCAACCAAGCAAGCTTGCAAAGGAAATCTGCACTACAATGAAGTATCACTTCCCCCCGGTCAAAAGGGCCATCTGAAAAAAGTGTAAAATCCAGAAAGGCAGGACAGGCCATGGAGAACTGGGAGCCTTGTTATGCTGATGGGCGGGATGTAAATTGCCAACAACCACTAGGGAGAAGTGTATGGTGTTTCCTGAAATATCTAAAAAACAAAGCAACAGAACCTAGGGCACTTCCACTTATGGTCCTATAGCTTAGGGAAATTAAAATCAAAAAGACACAGCCACCCCAAAGTTTGGAACGGTTCTGTTTACAAGAACCTCGTTTACAGTACAAGTTCAACATCGCAGAAAGTGAAAAATGGATAAAGAAGTTGTGGTATTTACTTACAAAACAATATCACTCAGCAATGAAATCTGTGTCATCAGGCCCTTAGCAGCACAATGAGTGGATTCAGGTATGATGATTCTAACTGAAATAAGTCACACAGAAAAAGAAACATCATAAGATATCAGTAATACACGGAATGGAAACTTGGCTACACAGGAACTGAATTACAGAACAGAACAGGGTCTCAAATTTAGAAAACCAACTTATGCTTGCTTAAGGGTAAAGGTGAGTTGGGGTGCTGCATAAATCCAGAGATTGAAATGAGCACAGATAAAGTTCCTTAAGCCAAATATGGAATAGACAAGAGCTACTCCTTGCTCAACAAAATGGACTCAAAACCCCATATTAAATGCCTAAGAATGTACCTGACTAGTAAGTATCTTAAAACCTATGGATTGCTATGTCTCCAAAAGAGAATCAAGCGTGTGTACAGGGGCATAAATGCAGCAGTGATAGGATTGGAGAGGTTCGGTGAGCAAATGAAGACCCTTTGAAGTCATATTGCACGGTACCCATTCCACGGGTCTCAACTCTCCAGGTTTAAGGTATTCTTCCTTCAGCTAAAACATGCATGTGGAACCCAGAGTATGATCAACCATGTGAACGGGAGACGTGTTCAAATATGTCTCAGTTTTCCTACCCTGGTACTCGGGTTCAACATTCCAGACGCTTTACTAACACTCTCCCGACTTGGAGAGTCAGTCCCTTTAACCTCCTGTTTGGCCCAGTTTGCAATTTCTGCGGAAGATGAACAGGAATAGCGAGAACCAATGAGAGGCTAGCTGCAGGTGTCTTGACGGGCAAATTTAACTCTCATTTCCCACCAGGAAGAGGAATTAACCAAAGGCTCAGCATGCCGGGCCGGAACCAGATTAGGGCCTGAAGCCATCCTGCGGTGTTGCGGCCAGGTCACAAGAAAGCGAGTTGAAGAAAGGAGTTCAGGGGCACTGTAATTCACAAACCTGCAGAGTTATAAATGACAGCTATAATCCAAAAATAGACTGAAGTAAGGCTGCCAAGAGGACTTGAAAGCGGGGCAGAATTGCAGGAAACCGATTTCAGGAGGTAGACTGGAATTGCATTGAAAGCATAGGAAAAGAGGCAGAACGTCCACAATGATGCACTTGGCCAAAAAGGGCGTATGCGTTTTTTCCTGAATATATTCAGGAAAAAACGCATACGCCCTTTTTGGCCAACCAAGCAAGCTTGCAAAGGAAATCTGCACTACAATGAAGTCTCACTTCCCCCCGGTCAAAAGGGCCATCTGAAAAAAGTGTAAAATCCAGAAAGGCAGGACAGGCCATGGAGAACTGGGAGCCTTGTTATGCTGATGGGCGGGATGTAAATTGCCAACAGACACTCGGGAGAAGTGTATGGTGTTTCCTGAAACATCTAAAAAACAAAGCAACAGAGCCTAGGGCACTGCCACTTATGGTCCTATAGCTTAGGGAAATTAAAATCAAAAAGACACAGCCACCCCAAAGTTTCGGACGCCTCTGTTTACAAGAACCTCGTTTACCGTACAAGTTCAATATCACAGAAAGTGAAAAATGGATAAAGAACTTGTGGTACTTACGTACAATGCAGTATCACTCAGCAATGAAATCTATGTCATCAGGCCCGTAGCAGCATAATGAGTGGATTCAGGTACGATGATTCTAACTGAAATAAGTCACACAGAAAAAGAAACATCATAAGATATCAGTAATACACGGAATGTAAACTTGGCTACACAGGAACTGCATTCCAAAACAGAACAGGGTCTCAAATTTAGAAAACCAACTTATGCTTGCTTAAGGGGAAAGGTGAGTTGGGGTGCTGCATAAAACCAGAGATTGAAATGAGCACAGATAAAGTTCCTTAAGCCAAATATGGAATAGACAAGAGCTACTCCTTGCTCAACGAAATGGACTCAACACCGCATATTAAACGCCTAAGAATGTACCTGACTAGTAAGTATCTTAAAACCTATGGATTGCTATGTCTCCGAAAGAGAATCAAGCATGTGTACAGGGGCATAAACGCAGCAGTGATAGGATTGGAGAGGTTCGTGAGCAAATGAAGACCCTTTGAAGTCATATTGCATGGTACCCTATCCACGTGTTTCAACTACCCAGGTTTAAGGTATTCTTCCTTCAGCTAAAACATGCATGTGGAACCTAGAGTATGATCAACCATGTGATCGGGAGACGTGTTCAAATATGTCTCAGTTTTTGTACCCTGGTACTCGGGTGCAACATTCCAGACGCTTTACTAACACTCTCCCCACTTGGAGAGTCAGTCCCTTTAACCTCCTGTTTGGCCTAGTTTGCAATTTCTGTGGAAGATGAACAGGAATAGCGAGAACCAATGAGAGACTAGCTGGAGGTGTCTGGATGGGCAAATTTAACTCTCATTTCCCACCAGGAAGAGGAATTAACCAAAGGCTCAGCGTGCCGTGCCGGAACCAGATTAGGGCCTGAAGACATCCTGCGGTGTTGCGGCCAGGTCACAAGAAAGCGAGTTGAAGAAAGGAGCTCAGGGGCACTGTAATTCACAAACCTGCAGAGTTATAAATGACAGCTATCGTCCAAAAATACACTGAAGTAAGGCTGCCAAGAGGACTTGAAAGCGGGGCAGAATTGCAGGAAACCGATTTTAGGAGGTAGACTGGAATTGCATTGAAAGCATAGGAAAAGAGGCAGAACGTCCACAATGATGCACTTGGCCAAAAATGGCGTATGCGTTTTTTCCTGAATATATTCAGGAAAAAACGCATACGCCCTTTTTGGCCAACCAAGCAAACTTGCAAAGGAAATCTGCACTAAAATGAAGTCTCACTTCCCCCCGGTCAAAAGGGCCATCTGAAAAAAGTGTAAAATCCAGAAAGGCAGGACAGGCCATGGAGAACTGGGAGCCTTGTTATGCTGATGGGCGGGATGTAAATTGCCAACAGACACTCGGGAGAAGTGTATGGTGTTTCCTGAAACATCTAAAAAACAAAGCAACAGAACCTAGGGCACTTCCACTTATGGTCCTATAGCTTAGGGAAATTAAAATCAAAAAGACACAGCCACCCCAAAGTTTGGGACGGCTCTGTTTACAAGAACCTCGTTTACCGTACAAGTTCAATATCACAGAAAGTGAAAAATGGATAAAGAACTTGTGGTACTTACGTACAATGCAGTATCACTCAGCAATGAAATCTATGTCATCAGGCCCGTAGCAGCATAATGAGTGATTTCAGGTACGATGATTCTAACTGAAATAAGTCACACAGAAAAAGAAACATCATAAGATATCACTAATACACGGAATGTAAACTTGGCTACACAGGAACTGAATTACAGAACAGAACAGGTTCTCAAATTTAGAAAACCAACTTATGCTTGCATAAGGGTAAAGGTGAGTTGGGGTGCTGCATAAAACCAGAGATTGAAATGAGCACAGATAAAGTTCCTTAAGCCAAATATGGAATAGACAAGAGCTACTCCTTGCTCAACGAAATGGACTCAACACCGCATATTAAACGCCTAAGAATGTACCTGACTAGTAAGTATCTTAAAACCTATGGATTGCTATGTCTCCGAAAGAGAATCAAGCATGTGTACAGGGGCATAAACGCAGCAGTGATAGGATTGGAGAGGTTCGGTGAGCAAATGAAGACCCTTTGAAGTCATATTGCATGGTACCCATTCCACGGGTTTCAACTATCCAGGTTTTAGGTATTCTTCCTTCAGCTAAAACATGCATGTGGAACCCAGAGTATGATCAACCATGTGATCGGGATACGTGTTCAAATATGTCTCAGTTTTCGTACCCTGGTACTCGGGTGCAACATTCCAGACGCTTTACTAACACTCTCCCCACTTGGAGAGTCAGCGCCTTTAACCTCCTGTTTGGCACAGTTTGCAATTTCTGCGGAAGATGAACAGGAATAGCGAGAACCAATGAGAGGCTAGCTGGAGGTGTCTGGACGGGCAAATTTAACTCTCATTTCCCACCAGGAAGAGGAAATAACCAAAGGCTCAGCGTGCCGTACCGGAACCAGATTAGGGCCTGAAGCCATCCTGCGGTGTTGCGGCCAGCTCAAAAGAAAGCGAGTTGAAGAAAGGAGCTCAGGGGCACTGTAATTCACAAACCTGCAGAGTTATAAATGACAGCTATCGTCCAAAAATAGACTGAAGTAAGGCTGCCGAGAGGACTTGAAAGCGGGGCAGAATTGCAGGAAACCGATTTCAGGAGGTAGACTGGAATTGCATTGAAAGCATAGGAAAAGAGGCAGAACGTCCACAATGATGCACTTGGCCAAAAAGGGCGTATGCATATTTTCCTGAATATATTCAGGAAAAAACGCATACGCCCTTTTTGGCCAACCAAGCAAGCTTGCAAAGGAAATCTGCACTACAATGAAGTCTCACTTCCCCCCGGTCAAAAGGGCCATCTGAAAAAAGGGTAAAATCCAGAAAGGCAGGACAAGCCATGGAGAACTGGGAGCCTTGTTATGCTGATGGGCGGGATGTAAATTGCCAACAGACACTCCGGAGAAGTGTATGGTGTTTCCTTAAACATCTAAAAAACAAAGCAACAGAGCCTAGGGCACTGCCACTTATGGTCTTATAGCTTAGGGAAATTAAAATCAAAAAGACACAGCCACCCCACAGTTTGGAACGGCTCTGTTTACAAGAACCTCGTTTACAGTACAAGTTCAACATCGCAGAAAGTGAAAAATGGATAAAGAAGTTGTGGTATTTACTTACAAAGCAATATCACTCAGCAATGAAATCTGTGTCATCAGGCCCTTAGCAGCACAATGAGTGGATTCAGGTATGATGATTCTAACTGAAATAAGTCACACAGAAAAAGAAACATCATAAGATATCAGTAATACACGGAATGTAAACTTGGCTACACAGGAACTGAATTACAGAACAGAACAGGGTCTCAAATTTAGAAAACCAACTTATGCTTGCTTAAGGGGAAAGGTGAGTTGGGGTGCTGCATAAAACCAGAGATTGAAATGAGCACAGATAAAGTTCCTTAAGCCAAATATGGAATAGACAAGAGCTACTCCTTGCTCAACGAAATGGACTCAACACCGCATATTAAACGCCTTAGAATGTACCTGACTAGTAAGTATCTTAAAACCTATGGATTGCTATGTCTCCGAAAGAGAATCAAGCATGTGTACAGGGGCATAAACGCAGCAGTGATAGGATTGGAGAGGTTCGGTGAGCAAATGAAGACCCTTTGAAGTCATATTGCATGGTACCCATTCCACGGGTTTCACCTACCCAGGTTTAAGGTATTCTTCCTTAAGTTAAAACATGCATGTGGAACCTAGAGTATGATCAACCATGTGATCGGGAGACGTGTTCAAATATGTCTCAGTTTTCGTACCCTGGTACTCGGGTGCAACATTCCAGACGCTTTACTAACACTCTCCTGACTTGGAGAGTCAGTCCCTTTAACCTCCTTTTTGGCCCAGTTTGCAATTTCTGCGGAAGATGAACAGGAATAGCGAGAACCAATGAGAGACTAGCTGGAGGTGTCTGAACGGGCAAATTTAACTCTCATTTCCCACCAGGAAGAGGAATTAACCAAAGGCTCAGCGTGCCGTGCCGGAACGAGATTAGGGCCTGAAGCCATCCTGCGGTGTTGCGGCCAGGTCACAAGTAAGCGAGTTGAAGAAAGGAGCTCAGGGGCACTGTAATTCACAAACCTGCAGAGTTATAAATGACAGCTATCGTCCAAAAATAGACTGAAGTAAGGCTGCCAAGAGGACTTGAAAGCGGGGCAGAATTGCAGGAAACCGATTTCAGGAGGTAGACTGGAATTGCATTGAAAGCATAGGAAAAGAGGCAGAATGTCCACAATGATGCACTTGGCCAAAAAGGACGTATGCGTTTTTTCCTGAATATATTCAGGAAAAAACGCATACGCCCTTTTTGGCCAACCAAGCAAGCTTGCAAAGGAAATCTGCACTACAATGAAGTCTCACTTCCCCCCGGTCAAAAGGGCCATCTGAAAAAAGTGTAAAATCCAGAAAGGCAGGACAGGCCATGGAGAACTGGGAGCCTTGTTATGCTGATGGGCGGGATGTAAATTGCCAACAACCACTCGGGAGAAGTGTATGGTGTTTCCTGCAACATCTAAAAAACAAAGCAACAGAACCTAGGGCACTTCCACTTATGGTCCTATAGCTTAGGGAAATTAAAATCAAAAAGACACAGCCACCTCAAAGTTTGGGACGCCTCCGTTTACAAGAACCTCGTTTACCGTACAAGTTCAATATCACAGAAAGTGAAAAATGGATAAAGAACTTGTGGTACTTATGTACAATGCAGTATCACTCAGCAATGAAATCTATGTCATCAGGCCCGTAGCAGCATAATGAGTGGATTCAGGTACGATGATTCTAACTGAAATAAGTCACACAGAAAAAGAAACATCATAAGATATCACTAATACACGGAATGTAAACTTGGCTACACAGGAACTGCATTCCAAAACAGAACAGGGTCTCAAATTTAGAAAACCAACTTATGCTTGCTTAAGGGGAAAGGTGAGTTGGGGTGCTGCATAAAACCAGAGATTGAAATGAGCACAGATAAAGTTCCTTAAGCCAAATATGGAATAGACAAGAGCTACTCCTTGCTCAACGAAATGGACTCAACACCCCATACTAAACGCCTAAGAATGTACCTGACTAGTAAGTATCTTAAAACCTATGGATTGCTATGTCTCCAAAAGAGAATCAAGCGTGTGTACAGTGGCATAAACGCAACAGTGATAGGATTGGAGAGGTTCGGTGAGCAAATGAAGACCCTTTGAAGTCATATTGCATGGTACCCATTCCACGGGTCTCAACTCTCCAGGTTTAAGGTATTCTTCCTTCAGCTAAAACATGCATGTGGAACCCAGAGTATGATCAACCATGTGAACGGGAGACGTGTTCAAATATGTCTCAGTTTTCCTCCCCTGGTACTCGGGTGCAACATTCCAGACGCTTTACTAACACTCTCGCGACTTGGAGAGTCAGTCCCTTTAACCTCCTGTTTGGCCCAGTTTGCAATTTCTGCGGAAGATGAACAGGAATAGCGAGAACCAATGAGAGGCTAGCTGGAGGTGTCTGGACGGGCAAATTTAACTCTCATTTCCCACCAGGAAGAGGAATTAACCAAAGGCTCAGCATGCCAGGCCGGAACCAGATTAGGGCCTGAAGCCATCCTGCGGTGTTGCGGCCAGGTCACAAGAAAGCGAGTTGAAGAAAGGAGCTCAGGGGCACTGTAATTCACAAACCTGCAGAGTTATAAATGACAGCTATCGTCCAAAAATAGACTGAAGTAAGGCTGCCAAGAGGACTTGAAAGCGGGGCAGAATTGCAGGAAACCGATTTCAGGAGGTAGACTGGAATTGCATTGAAAGCATAGGAAAAGAGGCAGAACGTCCACAATGATGCACTTGGCCAAAAAGGGCGTATGCGTTTTTTCCTGAATATATTCAGGAAAAAACGCATACGCCCTTTTTGGCCAACCAAGCAAGCTTGCAAAGGAAATCTGCACTACAATGAAGTCTCACTTCCCCCCGGTCAAAAGGGCCATCTGAAAAAAGTGTAAAATCCAGAAAGGCAGGACAGGCCATGGAGAACTGGGAGCCTTGTTATGCTGATGGGCGGGATGTAAATTGCCAACAGCCACTCGGATGAAGTGTATGGTGTTTCCTGAAACATCTAAAAAACAAAGCAACAGAACCTAGGGCACTTCCACTTATGGTCCTATAGCTTAGGGAAATTAAAATCAAAAAGACACAGCCACCCCAAAGTTTCGAATGGCTCTGTTTACAAGAACCTCGTTTACAGTACAAGTTCAACATCGCAGAAAGTGAAAAATGGATAAAGAAGTTGTGGTATTTACTTACAAAGCAATATCACTCAGCAATGAAATCTGTGTCATCAGGCCCTTAGCAGCACAATGAGTGGATTCAGGTATGATGATTCTAACTGAAATAAGTCACACAGAAAAAGAAACATCATAAGATATCACTAATACACGGAATGTAAACTTGGCTACACAGGAACTGAATTACAGAACAAAACAGGGTCTCAAATTCAGAAAACCAACTTATGCTTGCTTAAGGGTAAAGGTGAGTTGGGGTGCTGCATAAAACCAGAGATTGAAATGAACACAGATAAAGTTCCTTAAGCCAAATATGGAATAGACAAGAGCTACTCCTTGCTCAACGAAATGGACTCAACACCGCATATTAAACGCCTAAGAATGTACCTGACTAGTAAGTATCTTACAACCTATGGATTGCTATGTCTCCGAAAGAGAATCAAGCATGTGTACAGGAGCATAAACGCAGCAGTGATAGGATTGGAGAGGTTCGGTGAGCAAATGAAGACACTTTGAAGTCATATTGCATGGTACCCATTCCACGGGTTTCACCTACCCAGGTTTAAGGTATTCTTCCTTCAGCTAAAACATGCATGTTGAACCCAAGTATGATCAACCATGTGAACGGGAGATGTGTTCAAATATGTCTCAGTTTTCCTCCCCTGGTACTCGGGTGCAACATTCCAGACGCTTTACTAACACTCTCCCGACTTGGAGAGTCAGTCCCTTTAAACTCCTGTTTGGCCCAGTTTGCAATTTCTGTGGAAGATGAACAGGAATAGCGAGAACCAATGAGAGACTAGCTGGAGGTGTCTGGATGGGCAAATTTAACTCTCATTTCCCACCAGGAAGAGGAATTAACCAAAGGCTCAGCATGCCGTGCCAGAACCAGATTAGGGCATTAAGACATCCTGCGGTGTTGCGGCCAGGTCACAAGAAAGCGAGTTGAAGAAAGGAGCTCAGGGGCACTGTAATTCACAAACCTGCAGAGTTATAAATGACAGCTATCGTCCAAAAATAGACTGAAGTAAGGCTGCCAAGAGGACTTGAAAGCGGGGCAGAATTGCAGGAAACCGATTTCAGGAGGTAGACTGGAATTGCATTGAAAGCATAGGAAAAGAGGCAGAACGTCCACAATGATGCACTTGGCCAAAAAGGGCGTATGCGTTTTTTCCTGAATATATTCAGGAAAAAACGCATACGCCCTTTTTGGCCAACCAAGCAAACTTGCAAAGGAAATCTGCACTACAATGAAGTCTCACTTCCCCCCGGTCAAAAGGGCCATCTGAAAAAAGTGTAAAATCCAGAAAGGCAGGACAGGCCATGGAGAACTGGGAGCCTTGTTATGCTGATGGGCGGGATGTAAATTGCCAACAGACACTCAGGAGAAGTGTATGGTGTTTCCTGAAACATCTAAAAAACAAAGCAACAGAGCCTAGGGCACTTCCACTTATGGTCCTATAGCTTAGGGAAATTAAAATCAAAAAGACACAGCCACCCCAAAGTTTGGGACGCCTCCGTTTACAAGAACCTCGTTTACCGTACAAGTTCAATATCACAGAAAGTGAAAAATGGATAAAGAACTTGTGGTACTTACGTACAATGCAGTATCACTCAGCAATGAAATCTATGTCATCAGGCCCGTAGCAGCATAATGAGTGGATTCAGGTACGATGATTCTAACTGAAATAAGTCACACAGAAAAAGAAACATCATAAGATATCACTAATACACGGAATGTAAACTTGGCTACACAGGAACTGCATTCCAAAACAGAACAGGGTCTCAAATTTAGAAAACCAACTTATGCTTGCTTAAGGGGAAAGGTGAGTTGGGGTGCTGCATAAAACCAGAGATTGAAATGAGCACAGATAAAGTTCCTTAAGCCAAATATGGAATAGACAAGAGCTACTCCTTGCTCAACAAAATGGACTCAAAACCCCATATTAAACGCCTAAGAATGTATCTGACTAGTAATTATCTTAAAACCTATGGATTGCTATGTCTCCAAAAGAGAATCAAGCGTGTGTACAGGGGCATAAACGCAGCAGTGATAGGATTGGAGAGGTTCGGTGAGCAAATGAAGACCCTTTGAAGTCATATTGCATGGTACCCATTACACGGGTCTCAGCTCTCCAGGTTTAAGGTATTCTTCCTTCAGCTAAAACATGCATGTGGAACCCAGAGTATGATCAACCATGTGAACGGGAGACGTGTTCAAATATGTCTCAGTTTTCATACCCTGGTACTCGGGTGCAACATTCCAGACGCTTTACTAACACTCTCCCGACTTGGAGAGTCAGTCCCTTTAACCTACTGTTTGGCCCAGTTTGCAATTTCTGCGGAAGATGAACAGGAATAGCGAGAACCAATGAGAGGCTAGCTGGAGGTGTCTGGACGGGCAAATTTAACTCTCATTTCCCACCAGGAAGAGGAATTAACCAAAGGCTCAGCATGCCGGGCCGGAACCAGATTAGGGCCTGAAGCCATCCTGCGGTGTTGCGGCCAGGTCACAAGAAATCGAGTTGAAGAAAGGAGCTCAGGGGCACTGTAATTCACAAACCTGCAGAGTTATAAATGAGAGCTATCGTGCAAAAATAGACTGATGTAAGGCTGCCAAGAGGACTTGAAAGCGGGGCAGAATTGCAGGAAACCGATTTCAGGAGGTAGACTGGAATTGCATTGAAAGCATAGGAAAAGAGGCAGAACGTACACAATGATGCACTTGGCCAAAAAGGGCGTATGCGTTTTTTCCTGAATATATTCAGGAAAAAACGCATACGCCCTTTTTGGCCAACCAAGCACGCTTGCAAAGGAAATCTGCACTACAATGAAGTCTCACTTCCCCCCGGTCAAAAGGGACATCTGAAAAACGTGTAAAATCCAGAAACGCAACAGGCATTGAGAACTGGGAGCCTTGTTATGCTGATGGGCGGGATGTAAATTGCCAACAGACACTCAGGAGAAGTGTATGGTGTTTCCTGAAACATCTAAAAAACAAAGCAACAGAGCATAGGGCACTTCCACTTATGGTCCTATAGCTTAGGGAAATTAAAATCAAAAAGACACAGCCACCCCAAAGTTTGGGACGCCTCCATTTACAAGAACCTCGTTTACCGTACAAGTTCAATATCACAGAAAGTGAAAAATGGATAAAGAAGTTGTGGTACTCATGTACAAAGCAATATCACTCAGCAATGAAATCTATGTCACCAGGCCCGTAGCAGCATAATGAGTGGATTCGGGTATGGTGATTCTAACTGAAATAAGTCTAACAGAAAAAGAAACATCAAAAAATATCACTAATACATGGAATTTAAACTTGGCTACAGAGGAACTGAATTACAAAACAGAACAGGGTCTCAAATTTAGAAAACCAACTTATGCTTGCTTAAGTGGAAAGGTGAGTTGGGGTGCTGCATAAAACCAGAGACTGAAATGAGCACAGATAAAGTTCCTTAACCCAAATATGGAATAGACAAGAGCTACTCCTTGCTCAGCGAATGGACTCCACACCCCATATTAAACGCCTAAGATTATACCAGACTAGTAAGTATCTTAAAACCTATGGAGTGCTATGTCTCCAAAAGAGAATCAAGCATGTGTACAAGGGTCATAAACGCAGCAGTGATAGGATTGGAGAGATTCGGTGAGCAAATGAAGACCCTTTGAAGTCATATTGCATGGTACCCATTCCACGGGTCTCAACTCTCCAGGTTTAAGGTATTCTTTCTTCAGCTAAAACATGCATGTGGAACCCAGAGTATGATCAACCGTGTGTTCGGGAGACATGTTCAAATATGTCTCAGTTTTCGTCCCCTGGTACTTCGGTGCAACATTCCAGCTGCTTTACTAACACTCTCCCCACTTGGAGAGTCAGTGCCTTTAACCTCCTGTTTGGCCCAGTTTGCAATTTCTGCGGAAGATGTACAGGAATAGGGAGAACCAATGAGAGACAAGCGGGAGGTTTCTGGATTGACAAATTTAACTCTAATTTCCCACCAGGATGAGGAATTAACCAAAGGCTCAGCGTGCCGTGCCGGAACCAGATTAGGGCCTGAAGCCATCCTGCGGTGTTGCGGCCAGGTCACAAGAAAGCGAGTTGAAGAAAGGAGCTCAGGGGCACTGTAATTCACAAACCTGCAGAGTTATAAATGACAGCTATCATCCAAAAATACACTGAAGTAAGGCTGCCAAGAGGACTTGAAAGCGGGGCAGAATTGCAGGAAACCGATTTCAGGAGGTAGACTGGAATTGCATTGAAAGCATAGGAAAAGAGGCAGAACGTCCACAATGATGCACTTGGCCAAAAAGGGCGTATGCGTTTTTTCCTGAATATATTCAGGAAAAAGCGCATACGCCCTTTTTGGCCAACCAAGCAAGCTTGCAAAGGAAATCTGCACTACAATGAAGTCTCACTTCCCCCCGGTCAAAAGGGCCATCTGAAAAAAGTGTAAAATCCAGAAAGGCAGGACAGGCCATGGAGAACTGGGAGCCTTGTTATGCTGATGGGCGGGATGTAAATTGCCAACAGACACTCAGGAGAAGTGTATGGTGTTTCCTGAAACATCTAAAAAACAAAGCAACAGAGCCTAGGGCACTTCCACTTATGGTCCTATAGCTTAGGGAAATTAAAATCAAAAAGACACAGCCACCCCAAAGTTTGGGACGGCTCTGTTTACAAGAACCTCGTTTACGGTACAAGTTCAATATCGCAGAAAGTGAAAAATGGATAAAGAACTTGTGGTACTTACGTACAATGCAATATCACTCAGCAATGAAATCTATGTCATCAGGCCCGTAGCAGCATAATGAGTGGATTCAGGTATGATGATTCGAACTGAAATAAGTCACACAGAAAAGAAACATCATAAGGTATCACTAATACACAGAATGTGAACTTGGCTACACATGAACTGAATTACAAAACAGAACAGTGTCTCAAGTTTAGAAAACCAACTTACGCTTGCTTAAGGGGGAAGGTGAGTTGGGGTGCTGCATAAAACCAGAGATTGAAATGAGCACAGATAAAGTTCCTTAAGCCAAATATGGAATAGACAAGAGCTACTCCTTGCTCAATGAAATGGACTCAACACCCCATATTAAACGCCTAAGAATGTACCTGACTAGTAAGTATCTTAAAACCTTTGGATTGCTATGTCTCCGAAAGAGAATCAAGCGTGTGTACAGGGGCATAAACGCAGCAGTGATAGGATTGGAGAGGTTCGGTGAGCAAATGAAGACCCTTTGAAGTCATATTGCATGGTACCCATTCCACGGGTCTCAACTCTCCAGGTTTAAGGTATTCTTCCTTCAGCTAAAACATGCATGTGGAACCCAGAGTATGATCAACCATGTGAACGGGAGACGTGTTCAAATATGTCTCAGTTTTCCTCCCCTGGTACTCGGGTGCAACATTCCAGACCCTTTACTAACACTCTCCCAACTTGGAGAGTCAGCGCCTTTAACCTCCTGTTTGGCCCAGTTTGCAATTTCTGCGGAAGATGAACAGGAATAGGGAGAACCAATGAGAGACTAGCTGGAGGTGTCTGGACGGGCAAATTTAACTCTCATTTCCCACCAGGAAGAGGAAATAACCAAAGGCTCAGCGTGCCGTGCCGGAACCAGATTAGGGCCTGAAGCCATCCTGCGGTGTTGCGGCCAGCTCAAAAGAAAGCGAGTTGAAGAAAGGAGCTCAGGGTCTCTGTAATTCACAAACCTGCAGAGTTATAAATGACAGCTATCGTCCAAAAATATACTGAAGTAAGGCTTCCAAGAGGACTTGAAAGTGGGGCATTATTGCAGGATACCGATTTCAGGAGGTAGACTGGAATTGCATTGAAAGCGTAGGAAAAGAGGCAGAACGTCCACAATGATGCACTTTGCCAAAAGGGCATATGCGTTTTTTCCTGAATATATTCAGGAAAAAACGCATACGCCCTTTTTGGCCAACCAAGCAAGCTTGCAAAGGAAATCTGCACTACAATGAAGTCTCACTTCCCCCCGGTCAAAAGGGCCATCAGAATAAAGTGTAAAATCCAGAAAGGCAGGACAGGCCATGGAGAACTGGGAGCCTTGTTATGCTGATGGGCGGGATGTAAATTGCCAACAGACACTCGGGAGAAGTGTATGGTGTTTCCTGAAACATCTAAAAAACAAAGCAATAGAACCTAGGGCACTTCCACTTATGGTCCTATAGCTTAGGGAAATTAATATCAAAAAGACACAACAACCCCAAAATTTGGGACGGCTCTTTTTACAGGAATCTCTTCTACGGCACAAGTTAAATATCCCAGAGAGCAAATAATGGATAAAGAAGTTGCGGTACTTCTGTACAACAGAATACCACTCAGCAATGAAATCTATGTCACCAGGCCCGTACCAGCATAATGAGTGGATTGAGGCACGATGATTCTAAGTGAAATAAGTCACACAGAAAAAGAAACATCATAAGGTATCACTAATACACGGAATGTGAACTTGGCTACACATGAACTGAATTACAAAACAGAACAGGGTCTCAAGTTTAGAAAACCAACTTATGCCTGCTTAAGGGGGAAGGTGAGTTGGGGTGCTGCATAAAAGCAGAGTTTGCAATTAGCACAGATAGCTTTCCATAAGCCAAATATGTAATAGACAAGAGCTACCCCTTGCTCAACGAAATGGATTCAACAATGAGGTATCACCTCACACCTGGTAGAATAGGCATCATTGAAAATCTACAAACAAAAAATGCTGGAAAGGGTGTGGAGAAAAGGAACCCTCTTCCACTATTGTTGGGAATATAAATTGATACAGTCATTATGGAGAACAATATGGAATTTCTTAAGAAACTAACAATAGAATTACCATAGGATACAGCAATCCCAGTACTGGACATATACCCAGACAAAACCATAAATCAAAAAGAGTCATTCACCGCAATGTTCATTGCATCACTATTTACAATACCGAGGTAATGGAAGCAACCTAAATGCCCACAGACAGACGAATGCATAAAGCTGTGGTACATATATAAAATGGAATATTACTAAGCCATGAAAAGGAATGAAATTGGGTCATTTGTAGAGACGTCGATGGATCTAGAGACTGTCATACAGAGTGAAGTAAGTCAGAAAGAGAAAAACAAATCTTGTATATTCATGCATATATGTGGAACCTAGAAAAACTGTACAGATTAACCATTTTGCAAGGCATAAACAGAGCAACAGATGTAGACAACAAACGTATGGACAACAAGGGGGGAAAGCTGTTGGGGGGGTGGTGGTGGGAGGAGTTGAGAGACTGGGATTGGCATGTATACATTTATATGTATAAAATAGATAACCAATAAGAACCTGCTGTATAAAAATATAAAATAAAATTCAAAATTAAAAAGAAGTAAAATTTAAAAAATAAAACAGAAAAAACAATTATTCCCTGCACATACATGTATTTATATGAATAAATTATTTCCATGCTTATATCTGTAAATACAAAAAAGAGGAATAAAATCTACCTTGAACCAAAAACGAAAAAGAGAAAAAAAACACAGAACCCACCAGTTACACAGAGGAAAACCGTATCAGGGCACTTGCTCCAGTTGTAAACAATTCTGAAGTTGGTCAGTGGTGGGGAATCGTCTCCCATTCAGCCAGCAGCCCCCACGCAACAAGCGTCCTCATTGCAAAGCTGGGGCACCGTGCCGAGGCATCTGTGAGTAAACGTGAGCTGAGCCCCAGGCCAGTTGCTGCTGAACTATTCCCACCCGTCCCAGGTAAAACACCTGAATATATACAAGGACTTGAAAGCCTAGAGGAAGGGCCATAGAGCCACACGAGTGACAGCATGCCAGCCGACTTGGTGCCTGCAGGCCAGCCAGGATGGTCCTGGCCCTGGGTGCTCTTCTGGAAGATTTCCATTTCCCTGCCTGAGATACCTGTCCTGTCCCTGCCCCCACTGCTTTTTTCCTTCCTCACCTCTGCCCAGGGAGAAATTCCAGCAGCAGGTATGGGTGACACATCCTCTTCTTTAGCAGGTGGCAGCCTGGCAACTGCTGCAGAAAGTCCAGCAGAGCCCCACTCACACTGGGCCACCCACAAAGCCGTGGCCTCTCACTCCCTCCCACCAGCCCAGCCCCGAGACTGCTGACAGGGCAGAGAAAATGGCGTCAGGCACGGCTGCAGGGGCTCTTGCTGCCTGGAGTGGTATTTATATTGATCTCAACCCAGGCACACCTGGGGAGGGCTGGCCGGCACGGTAAGGCTGCCCAGGTCAGCCAATCATCACCCCTCAGGGGCTCACAGTTGCAGAAAATGGAACTTGCTGAACCGGCCAGGTCCAAGGAACAGGTGTGGGCTCCTGAGAGTCAGGATAGACAAGGGGCTGCAGCTTTGGCTTGTTTTCTAATCATTTTATCTGGCCCATGAGTGGGAGACAACTTCAAGAAAACCCTCTCCTAATGAGAGGAACCCAGGAGTCAGGGAGAGGAGGGGTGGGTGGTGGTTGGAGACAGAGGCCTGGTGCCCCGGGTGCAGTGGAAGTCTCTGGAAGACCAGGTGGAGGGAGGCCTCACGGAGTGATGCCCAGGGTCACAGACCTGTCGCAGCTGCTGTTTGTTAGTTCAAGTCCTGCTCTGAGGTGCTCTGTGTCAGCTCTGAGCGACAGGTGAGCTGGGGGTGCTCTGCAATGAGGGCTATGTGCACGGTTCCTGTGTGCCCAGCCCTGCCACGGTACCTGCAAGGGTAGCTCTGTATCCTGGGAGGGGCCTGACCACGAGAGCCCCGTGGGCTGGGGTGGGGGTGGGGTACCTGCCCAGGTGAGCTCCATATTCTGGGATTGGTCTGACCACGAGAGCCCCATGGGCTGCTGGGGACCTGGTAAAGGATGTCAGGACAGTCAGTGAAGCCACCGAGGATATACCTCCAGTTGCTCCTAATTCCTACACCCTGCTGGTCATTCTACCAACCACCAGGACATGGTATTCTGTATTAGTCTTCAATGATGCCTTCTTTTGTATTCCATTAGTCCCAGAGTCACAAGAAATTTTGGCTTGTGAGTGGCAGGACTCCACATACAACTAAAACAATACTTCCGGGCCGTCTGGCCCCAAGGGTGCAAAAATTCCCACACCATCTTTGGGGAAAGCTTAGCTAAAGACCTAAAAGTTCTACCTCTGGAAAAGGAAACCCTCCTTCAATATGCAGACGACATTCTGATCACCAGCCCTACTAAGGAGGCCTCTGAACTACCAAGCCAATAAAGGATAGAAGTTGTCCAAGAAAAAGCTCAAATATCACAGACTGCGGTGACCTGCCTGGGCTTCATTCTCACAGAAGGTCAGAGAAGCCCATCCCAGGAAAGGGAAGAAACCATTTTCAGCCTTACCCCTTTCTAAAACTAGAAGACAGCTTAGGGGTTCCTGGGGAGGCCAGGGTTTGCTGCTTCTGGATCCTTAACCACAGTCTACTACCTGGGCCTCTATATGAAACACTGAAAGGAAAAGATGATGATCCTTTTGAATAGAATCCAGAAGTGGCCTTTCAAGAATGGAAAGAGCAGTCAATTCAGACCCTTGCCCTGGAACTCCCTAATTTAGCTAAACCCTTTGACCTTTACATTCCCGGTGAAAGGTGAATCGCCATTGGGGAATTAGTGCAAAAACTGGGACCACTTGAAATGGAACAATGCAAGAATGCCATCCAGGTAGGATAAACTACGGTCACTAAGGGGCTTGGCCCACTGCCACATCTGGCCAAGATACTGGCGGTATCTAAAAACCTGGAAATCAGCAGCCCAAAAGGCCACCTCCCTCCTAAGGGAAAAGGACCCCACGTGGTGATCCTAACCACCAACCATGCCCTGAAGTTGCAGGGTTCGCTCCGTGGGCACACCGACCTCGAGTGAGGAGGCCCTCCAACTCCAACATCCAGAGAGATAACCGGGGGCAACAGGGCACCATGACGACTCGTGTGAACATCACTTGACCTGGAGTTTCTCTCATAAAACAACAAGAGTGTGTCCCAAAAGAGTAGACTACTGCTTGCAGGACTTACTGCACCCAGAGGGGAGCTAATAATCTTGGCGGGGGAACAGTATACCACACTGTCACCATAGAAAAGCCTACAGACACCGTGATGATGGTGGCCAATAAGACCGGCTGGACTCCTGTTTACTTCAAAAGGCTGTTGACTCAGTAGCCATCATGGTCCTTGGTCACCACTGACCCTGGACTGTCTGGGAGTTGAGCGGGCAGGGCTCTGACACCTGGTGCTGTTTGTACGTTAATTCAGGGGCCTAACTGAAGAAAGCGCAGACTACTGGTCAGAGCATCTAGGCTGGCAGAGACGGTCAGCCTAAGGTGGCCGAACAAATGTGGGGCGGGGTGAAACCGGCCCCCACAGCGTCTCTGCACATCTCTTTCCTGGACCCTTAAAGGTCATTAGAATCTATAACACTTCCAATGCTGGTGCTCAGGTGGACGAGCAGGGAGGCAGGGGTCCTGGGGACAATCAACGTCACCGGGAGGCTGCTGGGGAGAAGCTCTGACCCTCGCCCCAGGGTATGAGGGCTCCCAACTCAGCACTCAGCAGTTACAGAAGAAGGGTCTGCACCCTCAGCACTCCAAGAATGAGGAACGGGACAAAAGGCAGAGGAGGGGTTTGTCCCCAGCAAAGCCCATTAAAAATCCCTGGGAGATAAAAATAGAATCTGGGCAATAAAGTCAAGTCTAACCTTTTTTATCCTTTGTGCTTTGTCTAATTTCACGTGCTCCTAGGGTCCCGCATGCAGAGGTTCCACACCCGGCACTTCAGACCAGATTTCCTAGTGCAGAATGGCTGGGTCGACACCTCAGCTCCTGGGGCCCAGTGCAGACTCCACGATATAGAGCCTGAGCTACAGCCAACCCGGCCCTCGAGAGCTCCGCCGCCTCCCTCCCTCCCACTGACTCTGACAGGATCTCTACACAGCAGCCCAGCCCACAGCCCACGGGGTAGTGCATGCTCTCACCTCTCCATTCTCTGATCAAAATATAAAGTTTCCTTTGCTTGTGAACCAAACTCAGTCTCGATCTGTTGGCCCCAATGACACTGGGCAGGGGGACACTTGTTGGGGTCCACTCTGGAGGATCAGTAACAGAAATTGAGACTATTGTAACCTCAATGAACAGATGTGTGAGCCAAACTGTAGTTAACATAGAACAGTGTATAAGGCTCGGGTAAAATAAGATGTTTTTAACACTTCCATTTGATATTTCCATCACTTTTTATAAGCAAGTTCAGTGAAAAGGTTTGTCTTATTTGTCAGGTCAATATTAGAGAAACGAAGTGATTTCTTTCCAAGGATGTACAGCTAATAATCTTGGTTAAACCTTCAATCTTGTTTTAAATGCTTTTCCATTGAAAATGATACCTCTCTTTCAGCTCCCCCATTTCTGAGAAGTATAAAATCTTATAATTTATTATTACCAAAGGGGAAAGGTGGGAGGAGGGATAAATTAACAGTTTGGAATGAACACATACACACTGCTATGTATAAAATAGATCATCAACAAGGAACTACTGTATAGCACAGGGAACTACACTCAACATTTTGCAATAACCTATAAGGGGAAATAATCTGAAAAAGAATAGATATTTTTATTGACATCATCTATCAATGACAGTTAAAGTGTAGCCTAAGGGAAGCTGGTGGTGAGTGCTTCTGACCCTGAAGACTTCAATCATCTAAAGTTTGGACTCTGCCTACTTCCCAAGGCCCTTAATGAACATATGTGTAGCCGTAGCTTAAAAACTTCCCCAGTTTGGGTTTCGGGGAGACACTGATTTTGAAAAAGCCCTGGTGTTCTCCTTACATGAATGGGACTCTTCCTACTGCTAAAACATGTCTGTCACACCCAGAGGATGGTATACCATCTGATCGGGAAGAGTTTGGAAAAGGCATCTCATCTCCTCATCTCCTGGTGCTCGGGTTCACCCCTCCAGCGTCTTTACTAACAGTCTCCCCACTTGGAGATGTCAGCACTGTCAACATCCTGTTGCGTACAGTTTGGAATTTGTCCAGAGGATGAAGCGGAAGGATGAGGAACAATGAGAGACAAGTCCTAGGTGTTCAGACAGGCACATGTCACTCTAATTTCCAATCAGGAAGACGAATTGACCAAAGGCTAGGGTTGCCCATGGAAACAGTATAGGGCTTGAGGAAATCCCGCTGCTTTGTGGCCAGTTCCCATAAACACGAGTTGAACAATGGAACTCAGGGGCAGTAAAATTCACAAAACTGCAGAGTTGAAAATATCCATCACTGAAAAATGTCTTGAGGAAAGTCAGAGAAAAGGACTTGTAAGCAAGGGAGAATGGCAGGAAAGGGATTTGAGGAGGTAGAAAGGACTCGCCATTAAGCACAAGAAAAGGAGCTGAACATTGCCAACATTGCAGTTGGCCAAAAAGGGTGTATGCGTTCTTTTCTGTATATATTCAAGAAAAGGGCATACACTTTTTTAGCCAACCAAACAGGTGGGCACTGGAAGTCAATACTACAAAAGATATCACTTCGCATCAGTCAGAAGAGCCATCCTCATAAAGCGTAAACAACAGAAATGCAGGACAGGGCAACGAGAAGAGGGAGCCCTGTGAGACTTATAGTGGAAATGTATATTGCCAACGGCCATTCTGGAGAAGTGTATTGTGTTTACTAAAGCATCTAAAAAATGAGCTACAGAGCATAGGGCACTTGCACTCATGGGCGTATATCTTGGGAAAAACAAAAATCGAGAGGACACAGGCACCCCAATGTTTACCCCCTCTCTGTTTAAAAGATCCTCGACTAGGATATAACTTAAATGTCTCTGGAGGGAAAAAATGGATAGAGATGTGGTACTTAGGTAGAGTGGAATATTATTCAGCCTGGAAATCAATGAAATATGGCCAGTTGTAACAACTCCGGAGGAGTTACGTATGATCATTCTAAGTGACAGAATTCAAAAAGAAAAAGACACATATCATAAGATATCACTTAAAGGTGGAATCCAAAATGGCTACACATGAAATAAATTACAAAACAAAAACATAGTCAAATATGTAGAAAACACGCATAAGGCTGCTAAACGGGAAAGGTGGGGAGGGGTGAGGCATCATCCAGGAGGTTGAAATTAGCAAAGATACCATTCCAAATACCAAACTGATAATCAACAAGGCCTACACGGTAGCTAAAAGAACTGCACTCAGCACACTCAAGTCACCGGAAAAGAATATATACGACTGGTAAGAATCTGAAAAAGAATTTATTGATGTCTCTCTGTACGCGAATCAAGTGGATGTACAGCAGCAAGAAACAGAGCTTTGAAAATCAGCTGTAACCAATATAGTAATAAATTGAAAAAAATAAACGACAGAGAGACAGAGAAAACCTCTTACAACTTTTCCTCAGGGACGGTGATGCAACATGGATTGAACACATCTAGACCCACAGCAGGATGAGACATAAGGCTGGAAACTGTTTGCGCTAAGAGAAATGTGAGGTTGGGTGAGGAAATGCACACCCTTTAAAGTAATACTACCTGGTACCCATTCAATGGGTCCCAAATCTGCAGGTTCAAGGGATCTTCCTACAGCTAAAACATGCATGGAAAACCCAGAGGACTGTACACCATGTGATCGGGAGATGTGTCTAAAATGCACCTCATTTATCCTCTCCTGGTGCTCCTGTTCACCATTCCAGCCACGCTACTTAGAATCTCCCCACTTGGAGAATCAGCACATTTAAACTTCTGTTTCACACATTTTGCAAATTGTGAGGAGGATGAACGGGAAGAGGGGGAACCAATGAGAGAAGAGTTGTAGGGGTTTGAACGGGCACATATCACTCTAATTTCCCATTAAGAATAAGAATTAAAGAAAGGCTCAGCCTGCCTCGCCGGAGCCAAAATAGGGCCTGAAGCAATCCTGCGGGTTTGAGGCCAGCTCACAAAAGAGCAACTTAAAAAATGGAGCTCAGGGTCACTGCAATTCACAAACCTGCAGAGTTATAAATGAAAACTAACGTCCAAAAATATGTTGAGGTAAGGCAAAGAAGAGGATCTGAATGCAAGACAGAATTGCAAGAAACAGATTTCAAGAGATAGATTGGACTCGTCTTTAACGCACATGAAAAGCGGCAGAATTTCGACAATGATGCAGTTGGCCCAAAAGGGCGTATGCGTTTTTTCCTGATTATATCCAGGAAAAAGCGCATACGCACTTTATGGGCAACGAAGCAAGCAAGCAATGCAAATGTGCACAACAAAGAAGTCTCACTTCCCACCGGTCAAAAGGGCCATCCTAAAAAATTGTAAAAACCAGAAATGCAGGACAGGCCATGGAGAACAGGGAGCCTTTATACGCTGATGGGCAGTGTGTGAACTGCCGAGAGCCACTCTGGAGAAGCGTATGGTGGTTCCTAAATCATCTAAAAAACAGAGCTACAGAGCATAGGACACTTCCAATCATGGGAGTATATCTAGGGAAGTCTAAAAATCAACAAGACACAAGCACACCACAGTTTAGGGCTACTCTGTTTACAAGAACCTCAACTTCAGTACACCTTAAATATCCCAGGAAAGAGAACAATGGATAAAGAAGATGTGGTACTTATGTACAATGGAATATCTCTTCACCATGAAATCAATGTAATAAGGCTAGTAGAAGGATAAAGAGTGGATTTAGGTCCGATAATACTACTTGAAATAAGTCAAACAGAAAAAGAAACATATCATAAGATATCACTTATAGAGGGAGGGTAAATATGGCTGCACAAGAAATGAATTACAGAACAGAACAGTGTCTCACATTTAGAAAACACATTTATGTCAGCTTAAGGGGAAAGGAGAGGTGGGGTGATGCATAAAACCAGAGTTTGAAATTAGCACAGATACCGTTCAATAAACCAAATAGGTATTAGACAAGATCTACACCTTGCTCAATGAACTGGCCTCAACACACCCTATACACCGCAGAGAAATATATCTGAGGAATAAGAATCTTAAAACCCATGTATTGATATATCTCCATAAGGGAATCAAGTGTGTGCAGAGCGGCACAAACACAGCAGTGAAAAGGAGCTAAACCCCATTATAGAAATAAATTTTAAAAACAAAACGCTGAAACAATGAAAGAGAGAAAAATTCTTACAAAATTCGCTCAGGGGCTGTGATGCAACCTGGATTGACCACATATAAACCCACAGCTGGATAAGACATAAGGCTGGACACTGGGGCTGACAGGATTGGTGAGCTTTGGTGAGCAACTGCCGAAAGTTTAATGCAATACTTCATGCTACTCAGTCCAAGGGTCCCAACACTCCAGGTTGAAGGGAATCTTCCTACAGCTAAACCATGCTTGGGAAACCCAGCGACTGGTATACCATATGATCGGGAAAGGTTTCTAAAACGCACCTCATTTTTCCTCTCCTGGGGCTCCGGATCGACATTCCAGCCGCTTTACTAACAACATCCCCACATGGAGTCAATGCCTTTAAGTTCTGGTATCGCACAGTCTGCAGTTAGTGCAGAGGATGAATGGGAATAGGGGGAACCAGTGAGGAACTAGCTGTAGCGGTTTCAATGGGCACATGTCACTCTAATATCACATCAGTAAGAAGAATTAACCAAAGGCACAGCAAGGTGCCCCAGAAGAAAAATAGGGCTTCAAGGAATCCTGTGGTTACGGGGCAAGACCACAAAAATAAGAGCTAAAAAATGGAGCTAAGGGCCACTGCAATTCAAAAACCTGCAGAGTTATAAAGGCCAACTATTTTTAAAAATATATTGAGGTAAGGCTATGAAGAGGCATTGAAAGCAAGGCAGAATTGCAGGAAACCGATTTCAGGAGGTAGACTGGAATTGCATTGAAAGCATATGAAGAGAGTCAGAAACTCGACAATGATGCACTTGGCCAAAAAGGGCGTATGCGTTTTTTCCTGAATATATTCAGGAAAAAACGCATACGCCCTTTTTGGCCAACCAAGCAAGCTTGCAAAGGAAATCTGCACTACAATAAAGTCTCACTTCCACCCGGTCGAAAGGGCCATCTGAAAAAAGTGTAAAATCCATAAAGGCACGACAGGCCATGGAGAACTGGGAGCCTTCTTATGCTGATGGGCGGGATGTAAATTGCCAACAGCCACTCTGGAGAAGTGTATGGTGTTTCCTGAAACATCTAAAAAACAAAGCAACAGAGCCTAGGGCACTTCCACTTACGGTCCTATAGCTTAGGGAAATTAAAATCAAAAAGACACAGCCACCCCAAAGTTTGGGACGGCTCTGTTTACAAGAACCTCGTTTACGGTACAAGTTCAATATCGCAGAAAGTGAAAAATGGATAAAGAACCTGTGGTACTTACGTACAATGCAATATCACTCAGCAATGAAATCTATGTCATCAGGCCCGTAGCAGCATAATGAGTGGATTCAGGTATGATGATTCGAACTGAAATAAGTCACACAGAAAAGAAACATCATAAGGTATCACTAATACACAGAATGTGAACTTGGCTACACATGAACTGAATTACAAAACAGAACAGTGTCTCAAGTTTAGAAAACCAACTTACGCTTGCTTAAGGGGGAAGGTGATTTGGGGTGCTGCATAAAACCAGAGATTGAAATGAGCACAGATAAAGTTCCTTAAGCCAAATATGGAATAGACAAGAGCTACTCCTTGCTCAACGAAATGGACTCAACACCGCATATTAAACGCCTAAGAATGTACCTGACTAGTAAGTATCTTAAAACCTATGGATTGCTATGTCTCCGAAAGAGAATCAAGCGTGTGTACAGGGGCATAAACGCAGCAGTGATAGGATTGGAGAGGTTCGGTGAGCAAATGAAGACCCTTTGAAGTCATATTGCATGGTACCCATTCCACGGGTCTCAACTCTCCAGGTTTAAGGTATTCTTCCTTCAGCTAAAACATGCATGTGGAACCCAGAGTATGATCAACCGTGTGAACGGGAGACGTGTTCAAATATGTCTCAGTTTTCCTCCCCTGGTACTCGGGTGCAACATTCCAGACCCTTTACTAACACTCTCCCAACTTGGAGAGTCAGCGCCTTTAACCTCCTGTTTGGCCCAGTTTGCAATTTCTGCGGAAGATGAACAGGAATAGCGAGAACCAATGAGAGACTAGCTGGAGGTGTCTGGACGGGCAAATTTAACTCTCATTTCCCACCAGGAAGAGGAAATAACCAAAGGCTCAGCGTGCCGTGCCGGAACACGATTAGGGCCTGAAGCCATACTGCGGTGTTGCGGCCAGCTCAAAAGAAAGCGAGTTGAAGAAAGGAGCTCAGGGGCACTGTAATTCACAAACCTGCAGAGTTATAAATGACAGCTATCGTCCAAAAATAGACTGAAGTAAGGCTGCCAAGAGGACTTGAAAGCGGGGCAGAATTGCAGGATACCGATTTCAGGAGGTAGACTGGAATTGCATTGAAAGCATAGGAAAAGAGGCAGAACGTCCACAATGATGCACTTGGCCAAAAAGGGCGTATGCGTTTTTTCCTGAATATATTCAGGAAAAAACGCATACGCCCTTTTTGGCCAACCAAGCAAGCTTGCAAAGGAAATCTGCACTACAATGAAGTTTCACTTCCCCCGGGTCAAAAGGGCCATCTGAAAAAAGTGTAAAATCTAGAAAGGCAGGACAGGCCATGGAGAACTGGGAGCCTTGTTATGCTGATGGGCGGGATGTAAATTGCGAACAGACACTCGGGAGAAGTGTATGGTGTTTCCTGAAACATCTAAAAAACAAAGCAACAGAGCCTAGGGCACTTCCACTTATGGTCCTATAGCTTAGGGAAATTAAAATCAAAAAGACACAGCCACCCCAAAGTTTGGGACGCCTCCGTTTACAAGAACCTCGTTTACCGTACAAGTTCAATATCACAGAAAGTGAAAAATGGATAAAGAACTTGTGGTACTTACGTACAATGCAGTATCACTCAGCAATGAAATCTATGTCATCAGGCCCGGAACAGCATAATGAGTGGATTCAGGTACGATGATTCTAACTGAAATAAGTCACACAGAAAAAGAAACATCATAAGATATCACTAATACACGGAATGTAAACTTGGCTACACAGGAACTGCATTCCAAAACAGAACAGGGTCTCAAATTTAGAAAACCAACTTATGCTTGCTTAAGGGGAAAGGTGAGTTGGGGTGCTGCATAAAACCAGAGATTGAAATGAGCACAGATAAAGTTCCTTAAGCCAAATATGGAATAGACAAGAGCTACTCCTTGCTCAACGAAATGGACTCAACACCCCATATTAAACGCCTAAGAATGTACCTGACTAGTAAGTATCTTAAAACCTATGGATTGCTATGTCTCCAAAAGAGAATCAAGCGTGTGTACAGGGGCATAAACGCAGCAGTGATAGGATTGGAGAGGTTTGGTGAGCAAATGAAGACCCTTTGAAGTCATATTGCATGGTACCCATTACACGGGTCTCAACTCTCCAGGTTTAAGGTATTCTTCCTTCAGCTAAAACATGCATGTGGAACCCAGAGTATGATCAACCATGTGATCGGGAGACGTGTTCAAATATGTCTCAGTTTTCCTCCCCTGGTACTCGGGTGCAACATTCCAGACGCTTTACTAACACTCTCCCGACTTGGAGAGTCAGTCCCTTTAACCTCCTGTTTGGCCCAGTTTGCAATTTCTGCGGAAGATGAACAGGAAGAGCGAGAACCAATGAGAGAATAGCTGGAGGTGTCTGGACGGGCAAATTTAACTCTCATTTCCCACCAGGAAGAGGAATTAACCAAAGGCTCAGCGTGCCGTGCCGGAACCAGATTAGGGCCTGAAGCCATCCTGCGGTGTTGCGGCCAGCTCACAAGAAAGCGAGTTGAAGAAAGGAGCTCAGGGGCACTGTAATTCACAAACCTGCAGAGTTATAAATGACAGCTATCGTCCAAAAATAGACTGAAGTAAGGCTGCCAAGAGGACTTGAAAGCGGGGCAGAATTGCAGGAAACCGATTTCAGGAGGTAGACTGGAATTGCATTGAAAGCATAGGAAAAGAGGCAGAACGTCCACAATGATGCACTTGGCCAAAAAGGGCGTATGCGTTTTTTCCTGAATATATTCAGGAAAAAACGCATACGCCCTTTTTGGCCATCCAAGCAAGCTTGCAAACGAAATCTGCACTACAATGAAGTCTCACTTCCCCCCGGTCTAAAGGGCCATCTGAAAAAAGTGTAAAATCCAGAAAGGCAACAGGCCATTGAGAACTGGGAGCCTTGTTATGCTGATGGGCGGGATGTAAATTGCCAACAGACACTCGGGAGAAGTGTATGGTGTTTCCAGAACCATCTAAAAAACAAAGCAACAGAACCTCGGGCACTTCCACTTATGGTCCTATAGCTTAGGGAAATTAAAATCAAAAAGACACAGCCACCCCAAAGTTTGGAACGGCTCTGTTTACAAGAACCTCGTTTACAGTACTAGTTCAACATCGCAGAAAGTGAAAAATGGATAAAGAAGTTGTGGTATTTACTTACAAAACAATATCACTCAGCAATGAAATCTATGTCATCAGGCCCTTAGCAGCACAATGAGTGGATTCAGGTATGATGATTCTAACTGAAATAAGTCACACAGAAAAAGAAACATCATAAGATATCAGTAATACACGGAATGTAAACTTGGCTACACAGGAACTGAATTACAGAACAGAACAGGGTCTCAAATTTAGAAAACCAACTTATGCTTGCTTAAGGGGAAAGGTGAGTTGGGGTGCTGCATAAAACCAGAGATTGAAATGAGCACAGATAAAGTTCCTTAAGCCAAATATGGAATAGACAAGAGCTACTCCTTGCTCAACGAAATGGACTCAACACCGCATATTAAACGCCTAAGAATGTACCTGACTAGTAAGTATCTTAAAACCTATGGATTGCTATGTCTCCGAAAGAGAATCAAGCATGTGTACAGGGGCATAAACGCAGCAGTGATAGGATTGGAGAGGTTCAGTGAGCAAATGAAGACCCTTTGAAGTCATATTGCATGGTACCCATTCCACGGGTTTCAACTACCTAGGTTTAAGGTATTCTTCCTTCAGCTAAAACATGCATGTGGAACCTAGAGTATGATCAACCATGTGATCAGGAGACGTGTTCAAATATGTCTCAGTTTTCGTACCCTGGTACTCGGGTGCAACATTCCAGACGCTTTACTAACACTCTCCCGACTTGGAGAGTCAGTCCCTTTAACCTCCTGTTTGGCCCAGTTTGCAATTTCTGCGGAAGATGAACAGGAATAGCGAGAACCAATGAGAGACTAGCTGCAGGTGTCTGGACGGGCAAATTTAACTCTCATTTCCCACCAGGAAGAGGAATTAACCAAAGGCTCAGCGTGCCGTGCCAGAATCAGATTAGTGCCTGAAGACATCCTGCGGTGTTGCGACCAGGTCACAAGAAAGCGAGTTGAAGAAAGGAGCTCAGGGGCACTGTAATTCACAAACCTGCAGAGTTATAAATGACAGCTATCGTCCAAAAATATACTGAAGTAAGGCTGCCAAGAGGACTTGAAAGTGGGGCAGAATTGCAGGAAACCGATTTCAGGAGGTAGACTGGAATTGCATTGAAAGCATAGGAAAAGAGGCAGAACGTCCACAATGATGCACTTGGCCAAAAAGGGCGTATGCGTTTTTTCCTGAATATATTCAGGAAAAAACGCATACGCCCTTTTTGGCCAACCAAGCAAACTTGCAAATGAAATCTGCACTACAATGAAGTCTCACTTCTCCCCGGTCAAAAGGGCCATCTGAAAAAAGTGTAAAATCCAGAAAGGCAGGACAGGCCATGGAGAACTGGGAGCCTTGTTATGCTGATGGGCGGGATGTAAATTGCCAACAGACACTCAGGAGAAGTGTATGGTGTTTCCTGAAACATCTAAAAAACAAAGCAACAGAGCCTAGGGCACTTCCACTTATGGTCCTATAGCTTAGGGAAATTAAAATCAAAAAGACACAGCCACCCCAAAGTTTGGGACGCCTCCGTTTACAAGAACCTCGTTTACCGTACAAGTGCAATATCACAGAAAGTGAAAAATGGATAAAGAACTTGTGGTACTTACGTACAATGCAGTATCACTCAGCAATGAAATCTATGTCATCAGGCCCGTAGCAGCATAATGAGTGGATTCAGGTATGATGATTCTAACTGAAATAAGTCACACAGAAAAAGAAACATCATAAGATATCACTAATACACGGAATGTAAACTTGGCTACACAGGAACTGCATTCCAAAACAGAACAGGGTCTCAAATTTAGAAAACCAACTTATGCTTGCTTAAGGGGAAAGGTGAGTTGGGGTGCTGCATAAAACCAAAGATTGAAATGAGCACAGATAAAGTTCCTTAAGCCAAATATGGAATAGAGAAGAGCTACTCCTTGCTCAAAGAAATGGACTCAAAACCCCATATTAAACGCCTAAGAATGTACCTGACTAGTAAGTATCTTAAAACCTATGGATTGCTATGTCTCCAAAAGAGAATCAAGCGTGTGTACAGTGGCATAAACGCAACAGTGATAGGATTGGAGAGGTTCGGTGAGCAAATGAAGACCCTTTGAAGTCATATTGCATGGTACCCATTCCACGGGTCTCAACTCTCCAGGTTTAAGGTATTCTTCCTTCAGCTAAAACATGCATGTGGAACCCAGAGTATGATCAACCATGTGAACGGGAGACGTGTTCAAATATGTCTCAGTTTTCCTCCCCTGGTACTCGGGTGCAACATTCCAGACGCTTTACTAACACTCTCGCGACTTGGAGAGTCAGTCCCTTTAACCTCCTGTTTGGCCCAGTTTGCAATTTCTGCGGAAGATGAACAGGAATAGCGAGAACCAATGAGAGGCTAGCTGGAGGTGTCTGGACGGGCAAATTTAACTCTCATTTCCCACCAGGAAGAGGAATTAACCAAAGGCTCAGCATGCCGGGCCAGAACCAGATTAGGGCCTGAAGCCATCCTGCGGTGTTGCGGCCAGGTCACAAGAAAGCGAGTTGAAGAAAGGAGCTCAGGGGCACTGTAATTCACAAACCTGCAGAGTTATAAATGACAGCTATCGTCCAAAAATAGACTGAAGTAAGGCTGCCAAGAGGACTTGAAAGCGGGGCAGAATTGCAGGAAACCGATTTCAGGAGGTAGACTGGAATTGCATTGAAAGCATAGGAAAAGAGGCAGAACGTCCACAATGATGCACTTGGCCAAAAAGGGCGTATGCGTTTTTTCCTGAATATATTCAGGAAAAAACGCATACGCCCTTTTTGGCCAACCAAGCAAGCTTGCAAAGGAAATCTGCACTACAATGAAGTCTCACTTCCCCCCGGTCAAAAGGGCCATCTGAAAAAAGTGTAAAATCCAGAAAGGCAGGACAGGCCATGGAGAACTGGGAGCCTTGTTATGCTGATGGGCGGGATGTAAATTGCCAACAGACACTCGGGAGAAGTGTATGGTGTTTCCTGAAACATCGAAAAAACAAAGCAACAGAGCCTAGGGCACTTCCACTTATGGTCCTATAGCTTAGGGAAATTAAAATCAAAAAGACACAGCCACCCCAAAGTTTGGGACGCCTCTGTTTACAAGAACCTCGTTTACAGTACAAGTTCAACATCGCAGAAAATGAAAAATGGATGAAGAAGCTGTGGTATTTACTTACAAAGCAATATCACTCAGCAATGAAATCTATGTCATCAGGCCCTTAGCAGCACAATGAGTGGATTCAGGTATGATGATTCTAACTGAAATAAGTCACACAGAAAAAGAAACATCATAAGATATCACTAATACACGGAATGGAAACTTGGCTACACAGGAACTGAATTACAGAACAGAACAGGGTCTCAAATTTAGAAAACCAACTTATGCTTGCTTAAGGGTAAAGGTGAGTTGGGGTGCTGCATAAAACCAGAGATTGAAATGAACACAGATAAAGTTCCTTAAGCCAAATATGGAATAGACAAGAGCTACTCCTTGCTCAACGAAATGGACTCAACACCGCATATTAAACGCCTAAGAATGTACCTGACTAGTAAGTATCTTAAAACCTATGGATTGCTATGTCTCCGAAAGAGAATCAAGCATGTGTACAGGGGCATAAACGCAGCAGTGATAGGATTGGAGAGGTTCGGTGAGCAAATGAAGACCCTTTGAAGTCATATTGCATGGTACCCATTCCACGGGTTTCAACTACCCAGGTTTAAGGTATTCTTCCTTCAGCTAAAACATGCATGTGGAACCCAGAGTATGATCATCCGTGTGAACGGGAGACGTGTTCAAATATGTCTCAGTTTTCTTCCCCTGGTACTCGGGTGCAACATTCCAGACGCTTTACTAACACTCTCCCGACTTGGAGAGTCAGTGCCTTTAACCTCCTGTTTGGCCCAGTTTGGAATTTCTGCGGAAGATGAACAGGAATAGCGAGAACCAATGAGAGACTAGCTGGAGGTGTCTGAATGGGCAAATTTAACTCTCATTTCCCACCAGGAAGAGGAATTAACCAAAGGCTCAGCATGCCGGGCCGGAACCAGATTAGGGCCTGAAGCCATCCTGCGGTGTTGCGGCCAGGTCACAAGAAAGCGAGTTGAAGAAAGGATCTCAGGGACACTGTAATTCACAAACCTGCAGAGTTATAAATGACAGCTATCGTCCAAAAATACACTGAAGTAAGGCTGCCAAGAGGACTTGAAAGTGGGGCAGAATTGCAGGAAACCGATTTCAGGAGGTAGACTGGAATTGCATTGAAAGCATAGGAAAAGAGGCAGAACGTCCACAATGATGCACTTGGCCAAAAAGGGCGTATGCGTTTTTTCCTGAATATATTCAGGAAAAAACGCATACGCCCTTTTTGGCCAACCAAGCAAGCTTGCAAAGGAAATCTGCACTACAATGAAGTCTCACTTCCCCCCGGTCAAAAGGGCCATCTGAAAAAAGTGTAAAATCCAGAAAGGCAAGACAGGCCATTGAGAACTGGGAGCCTTGTTATGCTGATGGGCGGGATGTAAATTGCCAACAGACACTTGGGAGAAGTGTATGGTGTTTCCTGAAACATCTAAAAAACAAAGCAACAGAGCCTAGGGCACTGCCACTTATGGTCCTATAGCTTAGGGAAATTAAAATCAAAAAGACACAGCCACCCCAAAGTTTGGAACGGCTCTGTTTACAAGAACCTCGTTTACAGTACAAGTTCAACATCGCAGAAAGTGAAAAATGGATAAAGAAGTTGTGGTATTCACTTACAAAGCAATATCACTCAGCAATGAAATCTATGTCATCAGGCCCTTAGCAGCACAATGAGTGGATTCAGGTATGATGATTCTAACTGAAATAAGTCACACAGAAAAAGAAACATCATAAGATATCAGTAATACACGGAATGGAAACTTGGCTACACAGGAACTGAATTACAGAACAGAACAGGGTCTCAAATTTAGAAAACCAACTTATGCTTGCTTAAGGGGAAAGGTGAGTTGGGGTGCTGCATAAAACCAGAGATTGAAATGAGCACAGATAAAGTTCCTTAAGCCAAATATGGAATAGACAAGAGCTACTCCTTGCTCAACGAAATGGACTCAACACCGCATATTAAACGCCTAAGAATGTACCTGAGTAGTAAGTATCTTACAACCTATGGATTGCTATGTCTCCGAAACAGAATCAAGCATGTGTACAGGAGCATAAACGCAGCAGTGATAGGATTGGAGAGGTTCGGTGAGCAAATGAAGACCCTTTGAAGTCATATTGCATGGTACCCATTCCACGGGTTTCAAATACCCAGGTTTAAGGTATTCTTCCTTCAGCTAAAACATGCATGTTGAACCCAAGTATGATCAACCATGTGAACGGGAGACGTGTTCAAATATGTCTCAGTTTTCCTCACCTGGTACTCGGGTGCAACATTCCAGACGCTTTACTAACACTCTCCCGACTTGGAGAGTCAGTCCCTTTAACCTCCTGTTTGGCCCAGTTTGCAATTTCTGTGGAAGATGAACAGGAATAGCGAGAACCAATGAGAGACTAGCTGGAGGTGTCTGGATGGGCAAATTTAACTCTCATTTCCCACCAGGAAGAGGAATTAACCAAAGGCTCAGCGTGCCGTGCCAGAACCAGATTAGGGCATTAAGACATCCTGCGGTGTTGCGGCCAGGTCACAAGAAAGCGAGTTGAAGAAAGGAGCTCAGGGGCACTGTAATTCACAAACCTGCAGAGTTATAAATGACAGCTATCGTCCAAAAATAGACTGAAGTAAGGCTGCCAAGAGGACTTGAAAGCGGGGCAGAATTGCAGGAAACCGATTTCAGGAGGTAGACTGGAATTGCATTGAAAGCATAGGAAAAGAGGCAGAACGTCCACAATGATGCACTTGGCCAAAAAGGGCGTATGCGTTTTTTCCTGAATATATTCAGGAAAAAACGCATACGCCCTTTTTGGCCAACCAAGCAAACTTGCAAAGGAAATCTGCACTACAATGAAGTCTCACTTCCCCCCGGTCAAAAGGGCCATCTGAAAAAAGTGTAAAATCCAGAAAGGCAGGACAGGCCATGGACAACTGGGAGCCTTGTTATGCTGATGGGCGGGATGTAAATTGCCAACAGACACTCAGGAGAAGTGTATGGTGTTTCCTGAAACATCTAAAAAACAAAGCAACAGAGCCTAGGGCACTTCCACTTATGGTCCTATAGCTTAGGGAAATTAAAATCAAAAAGACACAGCCACCCCAAAGTTTGGGACGCCTCCGTTTACAAGAACCTCGTTTACCGTACAAGTTCAATATCACAGAAAGTGAAAAATGGATAAAGAACTTGTGGTACTTACGTACAATGCAGTATCACTCAGCAATGAAATCTATGTCATCAGGCCCGTAGCAGCATAATGAGTGGATTCAGGTACGATGATTCTAACTGAAATAAGTCACACAGAAAAAGAAACATCATAAGATATCAGTAATACACGGAATGTAAACTTGGCTACACAGGAACTGCATTCCAAAACAGAACAGGGTCTCAAATTTAGAAAACCAACTTATGCTTGCTTAAGGGGAAAGGTGAGTTGGGGTGCTGCATAAAACCAGAGATTGAAATGAGCACAGATAAAGTTCCTTAAGCCAAATATGGAATAGACAAGAGCTACTCCTTGCTCAACAAAATGGACTCAAAACCCCATATTAAACGCCTAAGAATGTATCTGACTAGTAAGTATCTTAAAACCTATGGATTGCTATGTCTCCAAAAGAGAATCAAGCGTGTGTACAGGGGCATAAACGCAGCAGTGATAGGATTGGAGAGGTTCGGTGAGCAAATGAAGACCCTTTGAAGTCATATTGCATGGTACCCATTACACGGGTCTCAGCTCTCCAGGTTTAAGGTATTCTTCCTTCAGCTAAAACATGCATGTGGAATCCAGAGTATGATCAACCATGTGAACGGGAGACGTGTTCAAATATGTCTCAGTTTTCATACCCTGGTACTCGGGTGCAACATTCCAGACGCTTTACTAACACTCTCCCGACTTGGAGAGTCAGTCCCTTTAACCTACTGTTTGGCCCAGTTTGCAATTTCTGCGGAAGATGAACAGGAATAGCGAGAACCAATGAGAGGCTAGCTGCAGGTGTCTGGACGGGCAAATTTAACTCTCATTTCCCACCAGGAAGAGGAATTAACCAAAGGCTCAGCATGCCGGGCCGGAACCAGATTAGGGCCTGAAGCCATCCTGCGGTGTTGCGGCCAGGTCACAAGAAATCGAGTTGAAGAAAGGAGCTCAGGGGCACTGTAATTCACAAACCTGCAGAGTTATAAATGAGAGCTATCGTGCAAAAATAGACTGAAGTAAGGCTGCCAAGAGGACTTGAAAGCGGGGCAGAATTGCAGGAAACCGATTTCAGGAGGTAGACTGGAATTGCATTGAAAGCATAGGAAAAGAGGCAGAACGTACACAATGATGCACTTGGCCAAAAAGGGCGTATGCATTTTTTCCTGAATATATTCAGGAAAAAACGCATACGCCCTTTTTGGCCAACCAAGCACGCTTGCAAAGGAAATCTGCACTACAATGAAGTCTCACTTCCCCCCGGTCAAAAGGGACATCTGAAAAACGTGTAAAATCCAGAAACGCAACAGGCATTGAGAACTGGGAGCCTTGTTATGCTGATGGGCGGGATGTAAATTGCCAACAGACACTCAGGAGAAGTGTATGGTGTTTCCTGAAACATCTAAAAAACAAAGCAACAGAGCATAGGGCACTTCCACTTATGGTCCTATAGCTTAGGGAAATTAAAATCAAAAAGACACAGCCACCCCAAAGTTTGGGACGCCTCCATTTACAAGAACCTCGTTTACCGTACAAGTTCAATATCACAGAAAGTGAAAAATGGATAAAGAAGTTGTGGTACTCATGTACAAAGCAATATCACTCAGCAATGAAATCTATGTCACCAGGCCCGTAGCAGCATAATGAGTGGATTCGGGTATGGTGATTCTAACTGAAATAAGTCTAACAGAAAAAGAAACATCAAAAAATATCACTAATACATGGAATTTAAACTTGGCTACAGAGGAACTGAATTACAAAACAGAACAGGGTCTCAAATTTAGAAAACCAACTTATGCTTGCTGAAGTGGAAAGGTGAGTTGGGGTGCTGCATAAAACCAGAGACTGAAATGAGCACAGATAAAGTTCCTTAACCCAAATATGGAATAGACAAGAGCTACTCCTTGCTCAGCGAATGGACTCCACACCCCATATTAAACGCCTAAGAATATACCAGACTAGTAAGTATCTTAAAACCTATGGAGTGCTATGTCTCCAAAAGAGAATCAAGCATGTGTACAAGGGTCATAAACGCAGCAGTGATAGGATTGGAGAGATTCGGTGAGCAAATGAAGACCCTTTGAAGTCATATTGCATGGTACCCATTCCACGAGTCTCAACTCTCCAGGTTTAAGGTATTCTTTCTTCAGCTAAAACATGCATGTGGAACCCAGAGTATGATCAACCGTGTGATCGGGAGACATGTTCAAATATGTCTCAGTTTTCGTCCCCTGGTACTTCGGTGCAACATTCCAGACGCTTTACTAACACTCTCCCCACTTGGAGAGTCAGTGCCTTTAACCTCCTGTTTGGCCAGTTTGCAATTTCTGCGGAAGATGTACAGGAATAGGGAGAACCAATGAGAGACAAGCGGGAGGTTTCTGGATTGACAAATTTAACTCTAATTTCCCACCAGGATGAGGAATTAACCAAAGGCTCAGCGTGCCGTGCCAGAACCAGATTAGGGCCTGAAGCCATCCTGCGGTGTTGCGGCCAGGTCACAAGAAAGCGAGTTGAAGAAAGGAGCTCAGGGGCACTGTAATTCACAAACCTGCAGAGTTATAAATGACAGCTATCATCCAAAAATACACTGAAGTAAGGCTGCCAAGAGGACTTGAAAGCGGGGCAGAATTGCAGGAAACCGATTTCAGGAGGTAGACTGGAATTGCATTGAAAGCATAGGAAAAGAGGCAGAACGTCCACAATGATGCACTTGGCCAAAAAGGGCGTATGCGTTTTTTCCTGAATATATTCAGGAAAAAGCGCATACGCCCTTTTTGGCCAACCAAGCAAGCTTGCAAAGGAAATCTGCACTACAATGAAGTCTCACTTCCCCCCGGTCAAAAGGGCCATCTGAAAAAAGTGTAAAATCCAGAAAGGCAGGACAGGCCATGGAGAACTGGGAGCCTTGTTATGCTGATGGGCGGGATGTAAATTGCCAACAGCCACTCTGGAGAAGTGTATGGTGTTTCCTGAAACATCTAAAAAACAAAGCAACAGAGCCTAGGGCACTTCCACTTATGGTCCTATAGCTTAGGGAAATTAAAATCAAAAAGACACAGCCACCCCAAAGTTTGGGACGGCTCTGTTTACAAGAACCTCGTTTACGGTACAAGTTCAATATCGCAGAAAGTGAAAAATGGATAAAGAACTTGTGGTACTTACGTACAATGCAATATCACTCAGCAATGAAATCTATGTCATCAGGCCCGTAGCAGCATAATGAGTGGATTCAGGTATGATGATTCGAACTGAAATAAGTCACACAGAAAAGAAACATCATAAGGTATCACTAATACACAGAATGTGAACTTGGCTACACATGAACTGAATTACAAAACAGAACAGTGTCTCAAGTTTAGAAAACCAACTTACGCTTGCTTAAGGGGGAAGGTGAGTTGGGGTGCTGCATAAAACCAGAGATTGAAATGAGCACAGATAAAGTTCCTTAAGCCAAATATGGAATAGACAAGAGCTACTCCTTGCTCAATGAAATGGACTCAACACCCCATATTAAACGCCTAAGAATGTACCTGACTAGTAAGTATCTTAAAACCTATGGATTGCTATGTCTCCGAAAGAGAATCAAGCGTGTGTACAGGGGCATAAACGCAGCAGTGATAGGATTGGAGAGGTTCGGTGAGCAAATGAAGACCCTTTGAAGTCATATTGCATGGTACCCATTCCACGGGTCTCAACTCTCCAGGTTTAAGGTATTCTTCCTTCAGCTAAAACATGCATGTGGAACCCAGAGTATGATCAACCATGTGAACGGGAGACGTGTTCAAATATGTCTCAGTTTTCCTCCCCTGGTACTCGGGTGCAACATTCCAGACCCTTTACTAACACTCTCCCAACTTGGAGAGTCAGCGCCTTTAACCTCCTGTTTGGCCCAGTTTGCAATTTCTGCGGAAGATGAACAGGAATAGGGAGAACCAATGAGAGACTAGCTGGAGGTGTCTGGACGGGCAAATTTAACTCTCATTTCCCACCAGGAAGAGGAAATAACCAAAGGCTCAGCGTGCCGTGCCGGAACCAGATTAGGGCCTGAAGCCATCCTGCGGTGTTGCGGCCAGCTCAAAAGAAAGCGAGTTGAAGAAAGGAGCTCAGGGTCTCTGTAATTCACAAACCTGCAGAGTTATAAATGACAGCTATCGTCCAAAAATAGACTGAAGTAAGGCTGCCAAGAGGACTTGAAAGTGGGGCATTATTGCAGGATACCGATTTCAGGAGGTAGACTGGAATTGCATTGAAAGCGTAGGAAAAGAGGCAGAACGTCCACAATGATGCACTTTGCCAAAAGGGCATATGCGTTTTTTCCTGAATATATTCAGGAAAAAACGCATACGCCCTTTTTGGCCAACCAAGCAAGCTTGCAAAGGAAATCTGCACTACAATGAAGTCTCACTTCCCCCCGGTCAAAAGGGCCATCAGAATAAAGTGTAAAATCCAGAAAGGCAGGACAGGCCATGGAGAACTGGGAGCCTTGTTATGCTGATGGGCGGGATGTAAATTGCCAACAGACACTCGGGAGAAGTGTATGGTGTTTCCTGAAACATCTAAAAAACAAAGCAACAGAGCCTAGGGCACTTCCACTTATGGTCCTATAGCTTAGGGAAATTAATATCAAAAAGACACAACAACCCCAAAATTTGGGACGGCTCTTTTTACAGGAATCTCTTCTACGGCACAAGTTAAATATCCCAGAGAGCAAATAATGGATAAAGAAGTTGCGGTACTTCTGTACAACAGAATACCACTCAGCAATGAAATCTATGTCACCAGGCCCGTACCAGCATAATGAGTGGATTGAGGCACGATGATTCTAAGTGAAATAAGTCACACAGAAAAAGAAACATCATAAGGTATCACTAATACACGGAATGTGAACTTGGCTACACATGAACTGAATTACAAAACAGAACAGGGTCTCAAGTTTAGAAAACCAACTTATGCCTGCTTAAGGGGGAAGGTGAGTTGGGGTGCTGCATAAAAGCAGAGTTTGCAATTAGCACAGATACCGTTCCATAAGCCAAATATGTAATAGACAAGAGCTACCCCTTGCTCAACGAAATGGATTCAACAATGAGGTATCACCTCACACCTGGTAGAATAGGCATCATTGAAAATCTACAAACAAAAAATGCTGGAAAGGGTGTGGAGAAAAGGAACCCTCTTCCACTATTGTTGGGAATATAAATTGATACAGTCATTATGGAGAACAATATGGAATTTCTTAAGAAACTAACAATAGAATTACCATAGGATACAGCAATCCCAGTACTGGACATATACCCAGACAAAACCATAAATCAAAAAGAGTCATTCACCGCAATGTTCATTGCATCACTATTTACAATACCGAGGTAATGGAAGCAACCTAAATGCCCACAGACAGACGAATGCATAAAGCTGTGGTACATATATAAAATGGAATATTACTAAGCCATGAAAAGGAATGAAATTGGGTCATTTGTAGAGACGTCGATGGATCTAGAGACTGTCATACAGAGTGAAGTAAGTCAGAAAGAGAAAAACAAATCTTGTATATTCATGCATATATGTGGAACCTAGAAAAACTGTACAGATTAACCATTTTGCAAGGCATAAACAGAGCAACAGATGTAGACAACAAACGTATGGACAACAAGGGGGGAAAGCTGTTGGGGGGGTGGTGGTGGGAGGAGTTGAGAGACTGGGATTGGCATGTATACATTTATATGTATAAAATAGATAACCAATAAGAACCTGCTGTATAAAAATATAAAATAAAATTCAAAATTAAAAAGAAGTAAAATTTAAAAAATAAAACAGAAAAAACAATTATTCCCTGCACATACATGTATTTATATGAATAAATTATTTCCATGCTTATATCTGTAAATACAAAAAAGAGGAATAAAATCTACCTTGAACCAAAAACGAAAAAGAGAAAAAAAACACAGAACCCACCAGTTACACAGAGGAAAACCGTATCAGGGCACTTGCTCCAGTTGTAAACAATTCTGAAGTTGGTCAGTGGTGGGGAATCGTCTCCCATTCAGCCAGCAGCCCCCACGCAACAAGCATCCTCATTGCAAAGCTGGGGCACCGTGCCGAGGCATCTGTGAGTAAACGTGAGCTGAGCCCCAGGCCAGTTGCTGCTGAACTATTCCCACCCGTCCCAGGTAAAACACCTGAATATATACAAGGACTTGAAAGCCTAGAGGAAGGGCCATAGAGCCACACGAGTGACAGCATGCCAGCCGACTTGGTGCCTGCAGGCCAGCCAGGATGGTCCTGGCCCTGGGTGCTCTTCTGGAAGATTTCCATTTCCCTGCCTGAGATACCTGTCCTGTCCCTGCCCCCACTGCTTTTTTCCTTCCTCACCTCTGCCCAGGGAGAAATTCCAGCAGCAGGTATGGGTGACACATCCTCTTCTTTAGCAGGTGGCAGCCTGGCAACTGCTGCAGAAAGTCCAGCAGAGCCCCACTCACACTGGGCCACCCACAAAGCCGTGGCCTCTCACTCCCTCCCACCAGCCCAGCCCCGAGACTGCTGACAGGGCAGAGAAAATGGCGTCAGGCACGGCTGCAGGGGCTCTTGCTGCCTGGAGTGGTATTTATATTGATCTCAACCCAGGCACACCTGGGGAGGGCTGGCCGGCACGGTAAGGCTGCCCAGGTCAGCCAATCATCACCCCTCAGGGGCTCACAGTTGCAGAAAATGGAACTTGCTGAACCGGCCAGGTCCAAGGAACAGGTGTGGGCTCCTGAGAGTCAGGATAGACAAGGGGCTGCAGCTTTGGCTTGTTTTCTAATCATTTTATCTGGCCCATGAGTGGGAGACAACTTCAAGAAAACCCTCTCCTAATGAGAGGAACCCAGGAGTCAGGGAGAGGAGGGGTGGGTGGTGGTTGGAGACAGAGGCCTGGTGCCCCGGGTGCAGTGGAAGTCTCTGGAAGACCAGGTGGAGGGAGGCCTCACGGAGTGATGCCCAGGGTCACAGACCTGTCGCAGCTGCTGTTTGTTAGTTCAAGTCCTGCTCTGAGGTGCTCTGTGTCAGCTCTGAGCGACAGGTGAGCTGGGGGTGCTCTGCAATGAGGGCTATGTGCACGGTTCCTGTGTGCCCAGCCCTGCCACGGTACCTGCAAGGGTAGCTCTGTATCCTGGGAGGGGCCTGACCACGAGAGCCCCGTGGGCTGGGGTGGGGGTGGGGTACCTGCCCAGGTGAGCTCCATATTCTGGGATTGGTCTGACCACGAGAGCCCCATGGGCTGCTGGGGACCTGGTAAAGGATGTCAGGACAGTCAGTGAAGCCACCGAGGATATACCTCCAGTTGCTCCTAATTCCTACACCCTGCTGGTCATTCTACCAACCACCAGGACATGGTATTCTGTATTAGTCTTCAATGATGCCTTCTTTTGTATTCCATTAGTCCCAGAGTCACAAGAAATTTTGGCTTGTGAGTGGCAGGACTCCACATACAACTAAAACAATACTTCCGGGCCGTCTGGCCCCAAGGGTGCAAAAATTCCCACACCATCTTTGGGGAAAGCTTAGCTAAAGACCTAAAAGTTCTACCTCTGGAAAAGGAAACCCTCCTTCAATATGCAGACGACATTCTGATCACCAGCCCTACTAAGGAGGCCTCTGAACTACCAAGCCAATAAAGGATAGAAGTTGTCCAAGAAAAAGCTCAAATATCACAGACTGCGGTGACCTGCCTGGGCTTCATTCTCACAGAAGGTCAGAGAAGCCCATCCCAGGAAAGGGAAGAAACCATTTTCAGCCTTACCCCTTTCTAAAACTAGAAGACAGCTTAGGGGTTCCTGGGGAGGCCAGGGTTTGCTGCTTCTGGATCCCTAACCACAGTCTACTACCTGGGCCTCTATATGAAACACTGAAAGGAAAAGATGATGATCCTTTTGAATAGAATCCAGAAGTGGCCTTTCAAGAATGGAAAGAGCAGTCAATTCAGACCCTTGCCCTGGAACTCCCTAATTTAGCTAAACCCTTTGACCTTTACATTCCCGGTGAAAGGTGAATCGCCATTGGGGAATTAGTGCAAAAACTGGGACCACTTGAAATGGAACAATGCAAGAATGCCATCCAGGTAGGATAAACTACGGTCACTAAGGGGCTTGGCCCACTGCCACATCTGGCCAAGATACTGGCGGTATCTAAAAACCTGGAAATCAGCAGCCCAAAAGGCCACCTCCCTCCTAAGGGAAAAGGACCCCACGTGGTGATCCTAACCACCAACCATGCCCTGAAGTTGCAGGGTTCGCTCCGTGGGCACACCGACCTCGAGTGAGGAGGCCCTCCAACTCCAACATCCAGAGAGATAACCGGGGGCAACAGGGCACCATGACGACTCGTGTGAACATCACTTGACCTGGAGTTTCTCTCATAAAACAACAAGAGTGTGTCCCAAAAGAGTAGACTACTGCTTGCAGGACTTACTGCACCCAGAGGGGAGCTAATAATCTTGGCGGGGGAACAGTATACCACACTGTCACCATAGAAAAGCCTACAGACACCGTGATGATGGTGGCCAATAAGACCGGCTGGACTCCTGTTTACTTCAAAAGGCTGTTGACTCAGTAGCCATCATGGTCCTTGGTCACCACTGACCCTGGACTGTCTGGGAGTTGAGCGGGCAGGGCTCTGACACCTGGTGCTGTTTGTACGTTAATTCAGGGGCCTAATTGAAGAAAGCGCAGACTACTGGTCAGAGCATCTAGGCTGGCAGAGACGGTCAGCCTAAGGTGGCCGAACAAATGTGGGGCGGGGTGAAACCGGCCCCCACAGCGTCTCTGCACATCTCTTTCCTGGACCCTTAAAGGTCATTAGAATCTATAACACTTCCAATGCTGGTGCTCAGGTGGACGAGCAGGGAGGCAGGGGTCCTGGGGACAATCAACGTCACCGGGAGGCTGCTGGGGAGAAGCTCTGACCCTCGCCCCAGGGTATGAGGGCTCCCAACTCAGCACTCAGCAGTTACAGAAGAAGGGTCTGCACCCTCAGCACTCCAAGAATGAGGAACGGGACAAAAGGCAGAGGAGGGGTTTGTCCCCAGCAAAGCCCATTAAAAATCCCTGGGAGATAAAAATAGAATCTGGGCAATAAAGTCAAGTCTAACCTTTTTTATCCTTTGTGCTTTGTCTAATTTCACGTGCTCCTAGGGTCCCGCATGCAGAGGTTCCACACCCGGCACTTCAGACCAGATTTCCTAGTGCAGAATGGCTGGGTCGACACCTCAGCTCCTGGGGCCCAGTGCAGACTCCACGATATAGAGCCTGAGCTACAGCCAACCCGGCCCTCGAGAGCTCCGCCGCCTCCCTCCCTCCCACTGACTCTGACAGGATCTCTACACAGCAGCCCAGCCCACAGCCCACGGGGTAGTGCATGCTCTCACCTCTCCATTCTCTGATCAAAATATAAAGTTTCCTTTGCTTGTGAACCAAACTCAGTCTCGATCTGTTGGCCCCAATGACACTGGGCAGGGGGACACTTGTTGGGGTCCACTCTGGAGGATCAGTAACAGAAATTGAGACTATTGTAACCTCAATGAACAGATGTGTGAGCCAAACTGTAGTTAACATAGAACAGTGTATAAGGCTCGGGTAAAATAAGATGTTTTTAACACTTCCATTTGATATTTCCATCACTTTTTATAAGCAAGTTCAGTGAAAAGGTTTGTCTTATTTGTCAGGTCAATATTAGAGAAACGAAGTGATTTCTTTCCAAGGATGTACAGCTAATAATCTTGGTTAAACCTTCAATCTTGTTTTAAATGCTTTTCCATTGAAAATGATACCTCTCTTTCAGCTCCCCCATTTCTGAGAAGTATAAAATCTTATAATTTATTATTACCAAAGGGGAAAGGTGGGAGGAGGGATAAATTAACAGTTTGGAATGAACACATACACACTGCTATGTATAAAATAGATCATCAACAAGGAACTACTGTATAGCACAGGGAACTACACTCAACATTTTGCAATAACCTATAAGGGGAAATAATCTGAAAAAGAATAGATATTTTTATTGACATCATCTATCAATGACAGTTAAAGTGTAGCCTAAGGGAAGCTGGTGGTGAGTGCTTCTGACCCTGAAGACTTCAATCATCTAAAGTTTGGACTCTGCCTACTTCCCAAGGCCCTTAATGAACATATGTGTAGCCGTAGCTTAAAAACTTCCCCAGTTTGGGTTTCGGGGAGACACTGATTTTGAAAAAGCCCTGGTGTTCTCCTTACATGAATGGGACTCTTCCTACTGCTAAAACATGTCTGTCACACCCAGAGGATGGTATACCATCTGATCGGGAAGAGTTTGGAAAAGGCATCTCATCTCCTCATCTCCTGGTGCTCGGGTTCACCCCTCCAGCGTCTTTACTAACAGTCTCCCCACTTGGAGATGTCAGCACTGTCAACATCCTGTTGCGTACAGTTTGGAATTTGTCCAGAGGATGAAGCGGAAGGATGAGGAACAATGAGAGACAAGTCCTAGGTGTTCAGACAGGCACATGTCACTCTAATTTCCAATCAGGAAGACGAATTGACCAAAGGCTAGGGTTGCCCATGGAAACAGTATAGGGCTTGAGGAAATCCCGCTGCTTTGTGGCCAGTTCCCATAAACACGAGTTGAACAATGGAACTCAGGGGCAGTAAAATTCACAAAACTGCAGAGTTGAAAATATCCATCACTGAAAAATGTCTTGAGGAAAGTCAGAGAAAAGGACTTGTAAGCAAGGGAGAATGGCAGGAAAGGGATTTGAGGAGGTAGAAAGGACTCGCCATTAAGCACAAGAAAAGGAGCTGAACATTGCCAACATTGCAGTTGGCCAAAAAGGGTGTATGCGTTCTTTTCTGTATATATTCAAGAAAAGGGCATACACTTTTTTAGCCAACCAAACAGGTGGGCACTGGAAGTCAATACTACAAAAGATATCACTTCGCATCAGTCAGAAGAGCCATCCTCATAAAGCGTAAACAACAGAAATGCAGGACAGGGCAACGAGAAGAGGGAGCCCTGTGAGACTTATAGTGGAAATGTATATTGCCAACGGCCATTCTGGAGAAGTGTATTGTGTTTACTAAAGCATCTAAAAAATGAGCTACAGAGCATAGGGCACTTGCACTCATGGGCGTATATCTTGGGAAAAACAAAAATCGAGAGGACACAGGCACCCCAATGTTTACCCCCTCTCTGTTTAAAAGATCCTCGACTAGGATATAACTTAAATGTCTCTGGAGGGAAAAAATGGATAGAGATGTGGTACTTAGGTAGAGTGGAATATTATTCAGCCTGGAAATCAATGAAATATGGCCAGTTGTAACAACTCCGGAGGAGTTACGTATGATCATTCTAAGTGACAGAATTCAAAAAGAAAAAGACACATATCATAAGATATCACTTAAAGGTGGAATCCAAAATGGCTACACATGAAATAAATTACAAAACAAAAACATAGTCAAATATGTAGAAAACACGCATAAGGCTGCTAAACGGGAAAGGTGGGGAGGGGTGAGGCATCATCCAGGAGGTTGAAATTAGCAAAGATACCATTCCAAATACCAAACTGATAATCAACAAGGCCTACACGGTAGCTAAAAGAACTGCACTCAGCACACTCAAGTCACCGGAAAAGAATATATACGACTGGTAAGAATCTGAAAAAGAATTTATTGATGTCTCTCTGTACGTGAATCAAGTGGATGTACAGCAGCAAGAAACAGAGCTTTGAAAATCAGCTGTAACCAATATAGTAATAAATTGAAAAAAATAAACGACAGAGAGACAGAGAAAACCTCTTACAACTTTTCCTCAGGGACGGTGATGCAACATGGATTGAACACATCTAGACCCACAGCAGGATGAGACATAAGGCTGGAAACTGTTTGCGCTAAGAGAAATGTGAGGTTGGGTGAGGAAATGCACACCCTTTAAAGTAATACTACCTGGTACCCATTCAATGGGTCCCAAATCTGCAGGTTCAAGGGATCTTCCTACAGCTAAAACATGCATGGAAAACCCAGAGGACTGTACACCATGTGATCGGGAGATGTGTCTAAAATGCACCTCATTTATCCTCTCCTGGTGCTCCTGTTCACCATTCCAGCCACGCTACTTAGAATCTCCCCACTTGGAGAATCAGCACATTTAAACTTCTGTTTCACACATTTTGCAAATTGTGAGGAGGATGAACGGGAAGAGGGGGAACCAATGAGAGAAGAGTTGTAGGGGTTTGGACGGGCACATATCACTCTAATTTCCCATTAAGAGTAAGAATTAAAGAAAGGCTCAGCCTGCCTCGCCGGAGCCAAAATAGGGCCTGAAGCAATCCTGCGGGTTTGAGGCCAGCTCACAAAAGAGCAACTTAAAAAATGGAGCTCAGGGTCACTGCAATTCACAAACCTGCAGAGTTATAAATGAAAACTAACGTCCAAAAATATGTTGAGGTAAGGCAAAGAAGAGGATCTGAATGCAAGACAGAATTGCAAGAAACAGATTTCAAGAGATAGATTGGACTCGTCTTTAACGCACATGAAAAGCGGCAGAATTTCGACAATGATGCAGTTGGCCCAAAAGGGCGTATGCGTTTTTTCCTGATTATATCCAGGAAAAAACGCATACGCACTTTATGGGCAACGAAGCAAGCAAGCAATGCAAATGTGCACAACAAAGAAGTCTCACTTCCCACCGGTCAAAAGGGCCATCCTAAAAAATTGTAAAAACCAGAAATGCAGGACAGGCCATGGAGAACAGGGAGCCTTTAAACGCTGATGGGCAGTGTGTGAACTGCCGAGAGCCACTCTGGAGAAGTGTATGGTGGTTCCTAAATCATCTAAAAAACAGAGCTACAGAGCATAGGACACTTCCAATCATGGGAGTATATCTAGGGAAGTCTAAAAATCAACAAGACACAAGCACACCACAGTTTAGGGCTACTCTGTTTACAAGAACCTCAACTTCAGTACACCTTAAATATCCCAGGAAAGAGAACAATGGATAAAGAAGATGTGGTACTTATGTACAATGGAATATCTCTTCACCATGAAATCAATGTAATAAGGCTAGTAGAAGGATAAAGAGTGGATTTAGGTCCGATAATACTACTTGAAATAAGTCAAACAGAAAAAGAAACATATCATAAGATATCACTTATAGAGGGAGGGTAAATATGGCTGCACAAGAAATGAATTACAGAACAGAACAGTGTCTCACATTTAGAAAACACACTTATGTCAGCTTAAGGGGAAAGGAGAGGTGGGGTGATGCATAAAACCAGAGTTTGAAATTAGCACAGATACCGTTCAATAAACCAAATAGGTATTAGACAAGATCTACACCTTGCTCAATGAACTGGCCTCAACACACCCTATACACCGCAGAGAAATATATCTGAGGAATAAGAATCTTAAAACCCATGTATTGATATATCTCCATAAGGGAATCAAGTGTGTGCAGAGCGGCACAAACACAGCAGTGAAAAGGAGCTAAACCCCATTATAGAAATAAATTTTAAAAACAAAACGCTGAAACAATGAAAGAGAGAAAAATTCTTACAAAATTCGCTCAGGGGCTGTGATGCAACCTGGATTGACCACATATAAACCCACAGCTGGATAAGACATAAGGCTGGACACTTGGGGCTGACAGGATTGGTGAGCTTTGGTGAGCAACTGCCGAAAGTTTAATGCAATACTTCATGCTACTCATTCCAAGGGTCCCAACACTCCAGGTTGAAGGGAATCTTCCTACAGCTAAACCATGCTTGGGAAACCCAGTGACTGGTATACCATATGATCGGGAAAGGTTTCTAAAACGCACCTCATTTTTCCTCTCCTGGGGCTCCGGATCGACATTCCAGCCGCTTTACTAACAACATCCCCACATGGAGTCAATGCCTTTAAGTTCTGGTATCGCACAGTCTGCAGTTAGTGCAGAGGATGAATGGGAATAGGGGGAACCAGTGAGAAACTAGCTGTAGCGGTTTCAATGGGCACATGTCACTCTAATATCACATCAGTAAGAAGAATTAACCAAAGGCACAGCAAGGTGCCCCAGAAGAAAAATAGGGCTTCAAGGAATCCTGTGGTTATGGGGCAAGACCACAAAAATAAGAGCTAAAAAATGGAGCTAAGGGCCACTGCAATTCAAAAACCTGCAGAGTTATAAAGGCCAACTATTTTTAAAAAATATATTGAGGTAAGGCTATGAAGAGGCACTGAAAGCAAGGCAGAATTGCAGGAAACCGATTTCAGGAGGTAGACTGGAATTGCATTGAAAGCATAGGAAAAGAGGCAGAACGTCCACAATGATGCACTTGGCCAAAAAGGGCGTATGCGTTTTTTCCTGAATATATTCAGGAAAAAACGCATACGCCCTTTTTGGCCAACCAAGCAAGCTTGCAAAGGAAATCTGCACTACAATGAAGTCTCACTTCCCCCCGGTCAAAAGGGCCATCTGAAAAAAGTGTAAAATCCAGAAAGGCAGGACAGGCCATGGAGAACTGGGAGCCTTGTTATGCTGATGGGCGGGATGTAAATTGCCAACAGACACTCGGGAGAAGTGTATGGTGTTTCCTGAAACATCGAAAAAACAAAGCAACAGAGCCTAGGGCACTTCCACTTATGGTCCTATAGCTTAGGGAAATTAAAATCAAAAAGACACAGCCACCCCAAAGTTTGGGACGCCTCTGTTTACAAGAACCTCGTTTACAGTACAAGTTCAACATCGCAGAAAATGAAAAATGGATAAAGAAGCTGTGGTATTTACTTACAAAGCAATATCACTCAGCAATGAAATCTATGTCATCAGGCCCTTAGCAGCACAATGAGTGGATTCAGGTATGATGATTCTAACTGAAATAAGTCACACAGAAAAAGAAACATCATAAGATATCACTAATACACGGAATGGAAACTTGGCTACACAGGAACTGAATTACAGAACAGAACAGGGTCTCAAATTTAGAAAACCAACTTATGCTTGCTTAAGGGGAAAGGTGAGTTGGGGTGCTGCATAAAACCAGAGATTGAAATGAGCACAGATAAAGTTCCTTAAGCCAAATATGGAATACACAAGAGCTACTCCTTGCTCAACGAAATGGACTCAACACCCCATATTAAACGCCTAAGAATGTACCTGACTAGTAAGTATCTTAAAACCTATGGATTGCTATGTCTCCGAAAGAGAATCAAGCATGTGTACAGGGGCATAAACGCAGCAGTGATAGGATTGGAGAGGTTCGGTGAGCAAATGAAGACCCTTTGAAGTCATATTGCATGGTACCCATTACACGAGTCTCAACTCTCCAGGTTTAAGGTATTCTTCCTTCAGCTAAAACATGCAGGTGGAACCCAGCGTATGATCAACCATGTGAACGGGAGACGTGTTCAAATATGTCTCAGTTTTCCTACCCTGGTACTCGGGTGCAACATTCCAGACGCTTTACTAACACTCTCCCCACTTGGAGAGTCAGCGCCTTTAACCTCCTGTTTAGCACAGTTTGCAATTTCTGCGGAAGATGAACAGGAATAGCGAGAACCAATGAGAGGCTAGCTGGAGGTGTCTGGACGGGCAAATTTAACTCTCATTTCCCACCAGGAAGAGGAAATAACCAAAGGCTCAGTGTGCCGTACCGGAACCAGATTAGGGCCTGAAGCCATCCTGCGGTGTTGCGGCCAGCTCAAAAGAAAGCGAGTTGAAGAAAGGAGCTCAGGGGCACTGTAATTCACAAACCTGCAGAGTTATAAATGACAGCTATCGTCCAAAAATAGACTGAAGTAAGGCTGCCAAGAGGACTTGAAAGCGGGGCAGAATTGCAGGAATCCGATATCAGGAGGTAGACTGGAATTGCATTGAAAGCATAGGAAAAGAGGCAGAACGTCCACAATGATGCACTTGGCCAAAAAGGGCGTATGCGTTTTTTCCTGAATATATTCAGGAAAAAACGCATACGCCCTTTTTGGCCAACCAAGCAAGCTTGCAAAGGAAGTCTGCACTACAATGAAGTCTCACTTCCCCCCGGTCAAAAGGGCCATCTGAAAAAAGTGTAAAATCCAGAAAGGCAGGACAGGCCATGGAGAACTGGGAGCCTTGTTATGCTGATGGGCGGGATGTAAATTGCCAACAACCACTCGGGAGAAGTGTATGGTGTTTCCTGAAACATCTAAAAAACAAAGCAACAGAACCTAGGGCACTTCCACTTATGGTCCTATAGCTTAGGGAAATTAAAATCAAAAAGACACAGCCACCCCAAAGTTTGGAACGGCTCTGTTTACAAGAACCTCGTTTACAGTACAAGTTCAACATCGCAGAAAGTGAAAAATGGATAAAGAAGTTGTGGTATTTACTTACAAAGCAATATCACTCAGCAATGAAATCTGTGTCATCAGGCCCTTAGCAGCACAATGAGTGGATTCAGGTATGATGATTCTAACTGAAATAAGTCACACAGAAAAAGAAACATCATAAGATATCAGTAATACACGGAATGTAAACTTGGCTACACAGGAACTGAATTACAGAACAGAACAGGGTCTCAAATTTAGAAAACCAACTTATGCTTGCTTAAGGGTAAAGGTGAGTTGGGGTGCTGCATAAAACCAGAGATTGAAATGAGCACAGATAAAGTTCCTTAAGCCAAATATGGAATAGACAAGAGCTACTCCTTGCTCAACGAAATGGACTCAAAACCCCATATTAAATGCCTAAGAATGTACCTGACTAGTAAGTATCTTAAAACCTATGGATTGCTATGTCTCCAAAAGAGAATCAAGCGTGTGTACAGGGGCATAAATGCAGCAGTGATAGGATTGGAGAGGTTCGGTGAGCAAATGAAGACCCTTTGAAGTCATATTGCACGGTACCCATTCCACGGGTCTCAACTCTCCAGGTTTAAGGTATTCTTCCTTCAGCTAAAACATGCATGTGGAACCCAGAGTATGATCAACCATGTGAACGGGAGACGTGTTCAAATATGTCTCAGTTTTCCTACCCTGGTACTCAGGTGCAACATTCCAGACGCTTTACTAACACTCTCCCGACTTGGAGAGTCAGTCCCTTTAACCTCCTGTTTGGCCCAGTTTGCAATTTCTGTGGAAGATGAACAGGAATAGCGAGAACCAATGAGAGGCTAGCTGCAGGTGTCTGGACGGGCAAATTTAACTCTCATTTCCCACCAGGAAGAGGAATTAACCAAATGCTCAGCATGCAGGGCCGGAACCAGATTAGGGCCTGAAGCCATCCTGCGGTGTTGCGGCCAGGTCACAAGAAAGCGAGTTGAAGAAAGGAGCTCAGGGGCACTGTAATTCACAAACCTGCAGAGTTATAAATGACAGCTATCGTCCAAAAATAGACTGAAGTAAGGCTGCCAAGAGGACTTGAAAGCGGGGCAGAATTGCAGGAAACCGATTTCAGGAGGTAGACTGGAATTGCATTGAAAGCATAGGAAAAGAGGCAGAACGTCCACAATGATGCACTTGGTCAAAAAGGGCGTATGCGTTTTTTCCTGAATATATTCAGGAAAAAACGCATACGCCCTTTTTGGCCAACCAAGCAAGCTTGCAAAGGAAATCTGCACTACAATGAAGTCTCACTTCCCCCCGGTCAAAAGGGCCATCTGAAAAAAGTGTAAAATCCAGAAAGGCAGGACAGGCCATGGAGAACTGGGAGCCTTGTTATGCTGATGGGCGGGATGTAAATTGCCAACAGACACTTGGGAGAAGTGTATGGTGTTTCCTGAAACATCTAAAAAAGAAAGCAACAGAGCCTAGGGCACTGCCACTTATGGTCCTATAGCTTAGGGAAATTAAAATCAAAAAGACACAGCCACCCCAAAGTTTGGGACGCCTCCGTTTACAAGAACCTCGTTTACCGTACAAGTTCAATATCACAGAAAGTGAAAAATGGATAAAGAACATGTGGTACTTACGTACAATGCAGTATCACTCAGCAATGAAATCTGTGTCATCAGGCCCGTAGCAGCATAATGAGTGGATTCAGGTACGATGATTCTAACTGAAATAAGTCACACAGAAAAAGAAACATCATAAGATATCACTAATACACGGAATGTAAACTTGGCTACAGAGGAACTGCATTCCAAAACATAACAGGGTCTCAAATTTAGAAAACCAACTTATGCTTGCTTAAGGGTAAAGGTGAGTTGGGGTGCTGCATAAAACCAGAGATTGAAATGAGCACAGATAAAGTTCCTTAAGCCAAATATGGAATAGACAAGAGCTACTCCTTGCTCAACGAAATGGACTCAACACCGCATATTAAACGCCTAAGAATGTACCTGACTAGTAAGTATCTTAAAACCTATGGATTGCTATGTCTCCAAAAGAGAATCAAGCGTGTGTACAGGGGCATAAATGCAGCAGTGATAGGATTGGAGAGGTTCGGTGAGCAAATGAAGACCCTTTGAAGTCATATTGCATGGTACCCATTCAACGGGTCTCAACTCTCCAGGTTTAAGGTATTCTTCCTTCAGCTAAAACATGCATGTGGAACCCAGAGTATGATCAACCATGTGAACGGGAAACGTGTTCAAATATGTCTCAGTTTTCCTACCCTGGTACTCGGGTGCAACATTCCAGACGCTTTACTAACACTCTCCCGACTTGGAGAGTCAGTCCCTTTAATCTCCTGTTTGGCCCAGTTTGCAATTTCTGCGGAAGATGAACAGGAATAGCGAGAACCAATGAGAGGCTAGCTGGAGGTGTCTGGACGGGCAAATTTAACTCTCATTTCCCACCAGGAAGAGGAATTAACCAAAGGCTCAGCATGCAGGGCCGGAACCAGATTAGGGCCTGAAGCCATCCTGCGGTGTTGCGGCCAGGTCACAAGAAAGCGAGTTGAAGAAAGGAGCTCAGGGGCACTGTAATTCACAAACCTGCAGAGTTATAAATGACAGCTATCATCCAAAAATAGACTGAAGTAAGGCTGCCAAGAGGACTTGAAAGCGGGGCAGAATTGCAGGAAACCGATTTCAGGAGGTAGACTGGAATTGCATTGAAAGCATAGGAAAAGAGGCAGAACGTCCACAATGATGCACTTGGACAAAAAGGGCGTATGCGTTTTTTCCTGAATATATTCAGGAAAAAACGCATACGCCCTTTTTGGCCAACCAAGCAAGCTTGCAAAGGAAATCTGCACTACAATGAAGTCTCACTTCCCCCTGGTCAAAAGGGCCATCTGAAAAAAGTGTAAAATCCAGAAAGGCAGGACAGGCCATTGAGAACTGGGAGCCTTGTTATGCTGATGGGCGGGATGTAAATTGCCAACAGACACTTGGGAGAAGTGTATGGTGTTTCCTGAAACATCTAAAAAACAAAGCAACAGAACCTAGGGCACTTCCACTTATGGTCCTATAGCTTAGGGAAATTAAAATCAAAAAGACACAGCCACCCCAAAGTTTGGAACGGCTCTGTTTACAAGAACCTCGTTTACAGTACAAGTTCAACATCGCAGAAAGTGAAAAATGGATAAAGAACTTGTGGTACTTACGTACAATGCAGTATCACTCAGCAATGAAATCTATGTCATCAGGCCCGTAGAAGCATAATGAGTGGATTCAGGTACGATGATTCTAACTGAAATAACTCACACAGAAAAAGAAACATCATAAGATATCACTAATACACGGAATGTAAACTTGGCTACACAGGAACTGCATTCCAAAACAGAACAGGGTCTCAAATTTAGAAAACCAACTTATGCTTGCTTAAGGGGAAAGGTGAGTTGGGGTGCTGTATAAAACCAGAGATTGAAATGAGCACAGATAAAGTTCCTTAAGCCAAATATGGAATAGACAAGAGCTACTCCTTGCTCAACGAAATGGACTCAAAACCCCATATTAAACTGCTTAGAATGTACCTGACTAGTAAGTATCTTAAAACCTATGGATTGCTATGTCTCCAAAAGAGAATCAAGCGTGTGTACAGGGGCATAAATGCAGCAGTGATAGGATTGGAGAGGTTCGCTGAGCAAATGAAGACCCTTTGAAGTCATATTGCATGGTACCCATTCCACGGGTCTCAACTCTCCAGGTTTAAGGTATTCTTCCTTCAGCTAAAACATGCATGTGGAACCCAGAGTATGATCAACCATGTGAACGGGAGACGTGTTCAAATATGTCTCAGTTTTCCTCCCCTGGTACTCGGGTGCAACATTCCAGACGCTTTACTAACACTCTCCCGACTTGGAGAGTCAGTCCCTTTAACCTCCTGTTTGGCCCAGTTTGCAATTTCTGCGGAAGATGAACAGGAATAGCGAGAACCAATGAGAGGCTAGCTGGAGGTGTCTGGATGGGCAAATTTAACTCTCATTTCCCACCAGGAAGAGGAATTAACCAAAGGCTCAGCATGCCGGGCCGGAACCAGATTAGGGCCTGAAGCCATCCTGCTTTGTTGCGGCCAGGTCACAAGAAAGCGAGTTGAAGAAAGGAGCTCAGGGGCACTGTAATTCACAAACCTGCAGAGTTATAAATGACAGCTATCGTCCAAAAATAGACTGAAGTAAGGCTGCCAAGAGGACTTGCAAGCGGGGCAGAATTGCAGGAAACCGATATCAGGAGGTAGACTGGAATTGCATTGAAAGCATAGGAAAAGAGGCAGAACGTCCACAATGATGCACTTGGCCAAAAAGGGCGTATGCGTTTCTTCCTGAATATATTCAGGAAAAAACGCATACGCCCTTTTTGGCCAACCAAGCAAGCTTGCAAAGGAAATCTGCACTACAATGAAGTCTCACTTCCCCCCGGTCAAAAGGGCCATCTGAAAAAAGGGTAAAATCCAGAAAGGCAGGACAGGCCATGGAGAACTGGGAGTCTTGTTATGCTGATTGCGGGATGTAAATTACCAACAGACACTCAGGAGAACTGTATGGTGTTTCCTGAAACATCTAAAAAACAAAGCAACAGAGCCTAGGGCACTGCCACTTATGGTCCTATAGCTTAGGGAAATTAAAATCAAAAAGACACAGCCACCCCAAAGTTTGGGACGCCTCTGTTTACAAGAACTTCGTTTACAGTACAAGTTCAACATCGCAGAAAGTGAAAAATGGATAAAGAAGTTGTGGTATTTACTTACAAAGCAATATCACTCAGCAATGAAATCTGTGTCATCAGGCCCTTAGCAGCACAATGAGTGGATTCAGGTATGATGATTCTAACTGAAATAAGTCACACAGAAAAAGAAACATCATAAGATATCAGTAATACACGGAATGTAAACTTGGCTACACAGGAACTGAATTACAGAACAGAACAGGGTCTCCAATTTAGAAAACCAACTTATGCTTGCTTAAGGGGAAAGGTGAGTTGGGGTGCTGCATAAAACCAGAGATTGAAATGAACACAGATAAATTTCCTTAAGCCAAATATGGAATAGACAAGAGCTACTCCTTGCTCAACGAAATGGACTCAACACCGCATATTAAACGCCTAAGAATGTACCTGACTAGTAAGTATCTTAAAACCTATGGATTGCTATGTCTCTGAAAGAGAATCAAGCATGTGTACAGGGGCATAAACGCAGCAGTGATAGGATTGGAGAGGTTCGGTGAGCAAATGAAGACCCTTTGAAGTCATATTGCATGGTACCCATTCCACGGGTTTCACCTACCCAGGTTTAAGGTATTCTTCCTTCAGCTAAAACATGCATGTGGAACCTAGAGTATGATCAACCATGTGATCGGGAGACGTGTTCAAATATGTCTCAGTTTTCGTACCCTGGTACTCGGGTGCAACATTCCAGACGCTTTACTAACACTCTCCCCACTTGGAGAGTCAGTCCCTTTAACCTCCTGTTTGGCCTAGTTTGCAATTTCTGTGGAAGATGAACAGGAATAGCGAGAACCAATGAGAGACTAGCTGGAGGTGTCTGGATGGGCAAATTTAACTCTCATTTCCCACCAGGAAGAGGAAATAACCAAAGGCTCAGCGTGCCGTGCCGGAACCAGATTAGGGCCTGAAGACATCCTGCGGTGTTGCAGCCAGGTCACAAGAAAGCGAGTTGAAGAAAGGAGCTCAGGGGCACTGTAATTCACAAACCTGCAGAGTTATAAATGACAGCTATCGTCCAAAAATAGACTGAAGTAAGGCTGCCAAGAGGACTTGAATGCGGGGCAGAATTGCAGGAAACCGATTTCAGGAGGTAGACTGGAATTGCATTGAAAGCATAGGAAAAGAGGCAGAACGTCCACAATGATGCACTTGGCCAAAAAGGGCGTATGCGTTTTTTCCTGAATATATTCAGGAAAAAACGCATACGCCCTTTTTGGCCAACCAAGCAAGCTTGCAAAGGAAATCTGCACTACAATGAAGTCTCACTTCCCCCCGGTCAAAAGGGCCATCTGAAAAAAGTGTAAAATCCAGAAAGGCAGGACAGGCCATGGAGAACTGGGAGCCTTGTTATGCTGATGGGCGGGATGTAAATTGCCAACAGACACTCAGGAGAAGTGTATGGTGTTTCCTGAAACATCTAAAAAACAAAGCAACAGAGCCTAGGGCACTGCCACTTATGGTCCTATAGCTTAGGGAAATTAAAATCAAAAAGACACAGCCACCCCAAAGTTTGGGACGCCTCTGTTTACAAGAACCTCGTTTACCGTACAAGTTCAATATCACAGAAAGTGAAAAATGGATAAAGAACTTGTGGTACTTACGTACAATGCAGTATCACTCAGCAATGAAATCTATGTCATCAGGCCCGTAGCAGCATCATGAGTGGATTCAGGTACGATGATTCTAACTGAAATAAGTCACACAGAAAAAGAAACATCATAAGATATCACTAATACACGGAATGTAAACTTGGCTACACAGGAACTGAATTCCAAAACAGAACAGGTTCTCAAATTTAGAAAACCAACTTATGCTTGCTTAAGGGTAAAGGTGATTTGGGGTGCTGCATAAAACCAGAGATTGAAATGAGCACAGATAAAGTTCCTTAAGCCAAATATGGAATAGACAAGAGCTACTCCTTGCTCAACGAAATGGACACAACACCGCATATTAAACGCCTAAGAATGTACCTGACTAGTAAGTATCTTAAAACCTATGGATTGCTATGTCTCCGAAAGAGAATCAAGCATGTGTACAGGGGCATAAACGCAGCAGTGATAGGATTGGAGAGGTTCGTGAGCAAATGAAGACCCTTTGAAGTCATATTGCATGGTACCCATTCCACGGGTTTCAACTACCCAGGTTTAAGGTATTCTTCCTTCAGCTAAAACATGCATGTGGAACCCAGAGTATGATCAACCATGTGATCGGGAGACGTGTTCAAATATGTCTCAGTTTTCGTACCCTGGTACTCGGGTGCAACATTCCAGACACTTTACTTACACTCTCCCCACTTGGAGAGTCAGTCCCTTTAACCTCCTGTTTGGCCCAGTTTGCAATTTCTGTGGAAGATGAACAGGAATAGCGAGAACCAATGAGAGACTAGCTGGAGGTGTCTGGATGGGCAAATTTAACTCTCATTTCCCACCAGGAAGAGGAATTAACCAAAGGCTCAGCGTGCCGTGCCGGAACCAGATTAGGGCCTGAAGACATCCTGCGGTGTTGCGGCCAGCTCACAAGAAAGCGAGTTGAAGAAAGGAGCTCAGGGGCACTGTAATTCACAAACCTGCAGAGTTATAAATGACAGCTATCGTCCAAAAATAGACTGAAGTAAGGCTGCCAAGAGGACTTGAAAGCGGGGCAGAATTGCAGGAAACCGATTTCAGGAGGTAGACTGGAATTGCATTGAAAGCATAGGAAAAGAGGCAGAACGTCCACAATGATGCACTTGGCCAAAAAGGGCGTATGCGTTTTTTCCTGAATATATTCAGGAAAAAACGCATACGCCCTTTTTGGCCAACCAAGCAAGCTTGCAAAGGAAATCTGCACTACAATGAAGTCTCACTTCCCCCCGGTCAAAAGGGCCATCTGAAAAAAGTGTAAAATCCAGAAAGGCAGGACAGGCCATGGAGAACTGGGAGCCTTGTTATGCTGATGGGCGGGATGTAAATTGCCAACAGACACTCGGGAGAAGTGTATGGTGTTTCCTGAAACATCTAAAAAACAAAGCAACAGAGCCTAGGGCACTTCCACTTATGGTCCTATAGCTTAGGGAAATTAAAATCAAAAAGACACAGCCACCCCAATGTTTGGAACGGCTCTGTTTACAAGAAACTCGTTTACAGTACAAGTTCAACATCGCAGAAAGTGAAAAATGGATAAAGAAGTTGTGGTATTTACTTACAAAGCAATATCACTCAGCAATGAAATCTGTGTCATCAGGCCCTTAGCATCACAATGAGTGGATTCAGGTATGATGATTCTAACTGAAATAAGTCACACAGAAAAAGAAACATCATAAGATATCAGTAATACACGGAATGTAAACTTGGCTACACAGGAACTGAATTACAGAACAGAACAGGGTCTCCAATTTAGAAAACCAACTTATGCTTGCTTAAGGGGAAAGGTGAGTTGGGGTGCTGCATAAAACCAGAGATTGAAATGAGCACAGATAAAGTTCCTTAAGCCAAATATGGAATAGACAAGAGCTACTCCTTGCTCAACGAAATGGACTCAACACTGCATATTAAACGCCTAAGAATGTACCTGACTAGTAAGTATCTTAAAACCTATGGATTGCTATGTCTCCGAAAGAGAATCAAGCAAGTGTACAGGGGCATAAACGCAGCAGTGATAGGATTGGAGAGGTTCGTGAGCAAATGAAGACCCTTTGAAGTCATATTGCATGGTACCCACTCCACGGGTTTCAACTACCCAGGTTTAAGGTATTCTTCCTTCAGCTAAAACATGCATGTGGAACCTAGAGTATGATCAACCATGTGATCGGGAGACGTGTTCAAATATGTCTCAGTTTTCGTACCCTGGTACTCGGGTGCAACATTCCAGACGCTTTACTAACACTCTCCCCACTTGGAGAGTCAGTCCCTTTAACCTCCTGTTTGGCCCAGTTTGCAATTTCTGTGGAAGATGAACAGGAATAGCGAGAACCAATGAGAGACTAGCTGGAGGTGTCTGGATGGGCAAATTTAACTCTCATTTCCCACCAGGAAGAGGAATTAACCAACGGCTCAGCATGCCGTGCCGGAACCAGATTAGGGCCTGAAGACATCCTGCGGTGTTGCGGCCAGCTCACAAGAAAGCGAGTTGAAGAAAGGAGCTCAGGGGCACTGTAATTCACAAACCTGCAGACTTATAAATGACAGCTATCGTCCAAAAATAGACTGAAGTAAGGCTGCCAAGAGGACTTGAAAGCGGGGCAGAATTGCAGGAAACCGATTTCAGGAGGTAGACTGGAATTGCATTGAAAGCATAGGAAAAGAGGCAGAACGTCCACAATGATGCACTTGGCCAAAAAGGGCGTATGCGTTTTTTCCTGAATATATTCAGGAAAAAACGCATACGCCCTTTTTGGCCAACCAAGCAAGCTTGCAAAGGAAATCTGCACTACAATGAAGTCTCACTTCCCCCCGGTCAAAAGGGCCATCTGAAAAAAGTGTAAAATCCAGAAAGGCAGGACAGGCCATGGAGAACTGGGAGCCTTGTTATGCTGATGGGCGGGATGTAAATTGCCAACAGACACTCGGGAGAAGTGTATGGTGTTTCCTGAAACATCTAAAAAACAAAGCAACAGAGCCTAGGGCACTTCCACTTATGGTCCTATAGCTTAGGGAAATTAAAATCAAAAAGACACAGCCACCCCAATGTTTGGAACGGCTCTGTTTACAAGAAACTCGTTTACAGTACAAGTTCAACATCGCAGAAAGTGAAAAATGGATAAAGAAGTTGTGGTATTTACTTACAAAGCAATATCACTCAGCAATGAAATCTGTGTCATCAGGCCCTTAGCATCACAATGAGTGGATTCAGGTATGATGATTCTAACTGAAATAAGTCACACAGAAAAAGAAACATCATAAGATATCAGTAATACACGGAATGTAAACTTGGCTACACAGGAACTGAATTACAGAACAGAACAGGGTCTCCAATTTAGAAAACCAACTTATGCTTGCTTAAGGGGAAAGGTGAGTTGGGGTGCTGCATAAAACCAGAGATTGAAATGAGCACAGATAAAGTTCCTTAAGCCAAATATGGAATAGACAAGAGCTACTCCTTGCTCAACGAAATGGACTCAACACCCCATATTAAACGCCTAAGAATGTACCTGACTAGTAAGTATCTTAAAACCTATGGATTGCTATGTCTCCGAAAGAGAATCAAGCATGTGTACAGGGGCATAAATGCAGCAGTGATAGGATTGCAGAGGTTCGTGAGCAAATGAAGACCCTTTAAAGTCATATTGCATGGTACCCATTCCACGGGTTTCAACTACCCAGGTGTAAGGTATTGTTCCTTCAGCTAAAACATGCATGTGGAACCTAGAGTATGATCAACCATGTGATTGGGAGACGTGTTCAAATATGTCTCAGTTTTCGTACCCTGGTACTAGGGTGCAACATTCCAGACGCTTTACTAACACTCTCCCCACTTGGAGAGTCAGTCCCTTTAACCTCCTGTTTGGCCCAGTTTGCAATTTCTGTGGAAGATGAACAGGAATAGCGAGAACCAATGAGAGACTAGCTGGAGGTGTCTGGATGGGCAAATTTAACTCTCATTTCCCACCAGGAAGAGGAATTAACCAAAGGCTCAGCGTGCCATGCCGGAACCAGATTAGGGCCTGAAGACATCCTGCGGTGTTGCAGCCAGGTCACAAGAAAGCGAGTTGAAGAAAGGAGCTCAGGGGCACTGTAATTCACAAACCTGCAGAGTTATAAATGACAGCTATCGTCCAAAAATAGACTGAAGTAAGGCTGCCAAGAGGACTTGAAAGCGGGGCAGAATTGCAGGAAACCGATTTCAGGAGGTAGACTGGAATTGCATTGAAAGCATAGGAAAAGAGGCAGAACGTCCACAATGATGCACTTGGCCAAAAAGGGCGTATGCGTTTTTTCCTGAATATATTCAGGAAAAAACGCATACGCCCTTTTTGGCCAACCAAGCAAGCTTGCAAAGGAAATCTGCACTACAATGAAGTCTCACTTCCCCCCGGTCAAAAGGGCCATCTGAAAAAAGTGTAAAATCCAGAAAGGCAACAGGCCATGGAGAACTGGGAGCCTTGTTATGCTGATGGGCGGGATGTAAACTGCCAACAGACACTCGGGAGAAGTGTATGGTGTTTCCTTAAACATCTAAAAAACAAAGCAACAGAGCCTAGGGCACTTCCACTTATGGTCCTATAGCTTAGGGAAATTAAAATCAAAAAGACACAGCCACCCCAAAGTTTGGAACGGCTCTGTTTACAAGAACCTCGTTTACAGTACAAGTTCAACATCGCAGAAAGTGAAAAATGGATAAAGAAGTTGTGGTATTTACTTACAAAGCAATATCACTCAGCAATGAAATCTGTGTCATCAGGCCCTTAGCAGCACAATGAGTGGATTCAGGTATGATGATTCTAACTGAAATAAGTCACACAGAAAAAGAAACATCATAAGATATCAGTAATACACGGAATGTAAACTTGGCTACACAGGAACTGAATTACAGAACAGAACAGGGTCTCCAATTTAGAAAACCAACTTATGCTTGCTTAAGGGGAAAGGTGAGTTGGGGTGCTGCATAAAACCAGAGATTGAAATGAGCACAGATAAAGTTCCTTAAGCCAAATATGGAATAGACAAGAGCTACTCCTTGCTCAACGAAATGGACTCAACACCACATATTAAACGCCTAAGAATGTACCTGACTAGTAAGTATCTTAAAACCTATGGATTGCTATGTCTCCGAAAGAGAATCAAGCATGTGTACAGGGGCATAAACGTAGCAGTGATAGGATTGGAGAGGTTCGTGCGCAAATGAAGACCCTTTGAAGTCATATTGCATGGTACCCATTCCACGGGTTTCAACTACCCAGGTTTAAGGTATTCTTCCTTCAGCTAAAACATGCATGTGGAACCCAGAGTATGATCAACCATGTGATCGGGAGACGTGTTCAAATATGTCTCAGTTTTCGTACCCTGGTACTCGGGTGCAACATTCCAGACGCTTTACTAACACTCTCCCCACTTGGAGAGTCAGTCCCTTTAACCTCCTGTTTGGCCCAGTTTGCAATTTCTGTGGAAGATGAACAGGAATAGCGAGAACCAATGAGAGACTAGCTGGAGGTGTCTCGATGGGCAAATTTAACTCTCATTTCCCACCAGGAAGAGGAATTAACCAAAGGCTCAGCGTGCCGTGCCGGAACCAGATTAGGGCCTGAAGACATCCTGCGGTGTTGCGGCCAGCTCACAAGAAAGCGAGTTGAAGAAAGGAGCTCAGGGGCACTGTAATTCACAAACCTGCAGACTTATAAATGACAGCTATCGTCCAAAAATAGACTGAAGGAAGGCTGCCAAGAGGACTTGAAAGCGGGGCAGAATTGCAGGAAACCGATTTCAGGAGGTAGACTGGAATTGCATTGAAAGCATAGGAAAAGAGGCAGAACGTCCACAATGATGCACTTGGCCAAAAAGGGCGTATGCGTTTTTTCTTGAATATATTCAGGAAAAAACGCATACGCCCTTTTTGGCCAACCAAGCAAGCTTGCAAAGGAAATCTGCACTACAATGAAGTATCACTTCCCCCCGGTCAAAAGGGCCATCTGAAAAAAGTGTAAAATCCAGAAAGGCAGGACAGGCCATGGAGAACTGGGAGCCTTGTTATGCTGATGGGCGGGATGTAAATTGCCAACAACCACTCGGGAGAAGTGTATGGTGTTTCCTGAAACATCTAAAAAACAAAGCAACAGAGCCTAGGGCACTTCCACTTATGGTCCTATAGCTTAGGGAAATTAAAATCAAAAAGACACAGCCACCCCAATGTTTGGAACGGCTCTGTTTACAAGAAACTCGTTTACAGTACAAGTTCAACATCGCAGAAAGTGAAAAATGGATAAAGAAGTTGTGGTATTTACTTACAAAGCAATATCACTCAGCAATGAAATCTGTGTCATCAGGCCCTTAGCATCACAATGAGTGGATTCAGATATGATGATTCTAACTGAAATAAGTCACACAGAAAAAGAAACATCATAAGATATCAGTAATACACGGAATGTAAACTTGGCTACACAGGAAGTGAATTACAGAACAGAACAGGGTCTCAAATTTAGTAAACCAACTTATGCTTGCTTAAGGGTAAAGGTGAGTTGGGGTGCTGCATAAAACCAGAGATTGAAATGAGCACAGATAAAGTTCCTTAAGCCAAATATGGAATAGACAAGAGCTACTCCTTGCTCAACGAAATGGACTCAACACCGCATATTAAACGCCTAAGAATGTACCTGACTAATAAGTATCTTAAAACCTATGGATTGCTATGTCTCCGAAAGAGAATCAAGCATGTGTACAGGGGCATAAATGCAGCAGTGATAGGATTGCAGAGGTTCGTGAGCAAATGAAGACCCTTTAAAGTCATATTGCATGGTACCCATTCCACGGGTTTCAACTACCCAGGTGTAAGGTATTGTTCCTTCAGCTAAAACATGCATGTGGAACCTAGAGTATGATCAACCATGTGATTGGGAGACGTGTTCAAATATGTCTCAGTTTTCGTACCCTGGTACTCGGGTGCAACATTCCAGACGCTTTACTAACACTCTCCCCACTTGGAGAGTCAGTCCCTTTAACCTCCTGTTTGGCCCAGTTTGCAATTTCTGCGGAAGATGAACAGGAATAGCAAGATCCAATGAGAGGCTACCTGGAGGTGTCTGGACGGGCAAATTTAACTCTCATTTCCCACCAGGAAGCGGAATTAACCAAAGGCTCAGCGTGCCGTGCCGGAACCAGATTAGGGCCTGAAGCCATCCTGCGGTGTTGCGGCCAGGTCACAAGAAAGCGAGTTGAAGAAAGGAGCTCAGGGGCACTGTAATTCACAAACCTGCAGAGTTATAAATGACAGCTATCGTCCAAAAATAGACTGAAGTAAGGCTGCCAAGAGGACTTGAAAGCGGGGCAGAATTGCAGGAAACCGATTTCAGGAGGTAGACTGGAATTGCATTGAAAGCATAGGAAAAGAGGCAGAACGTCCACAATGATGCACTTGGCCAAAAAGGGCGTATGCGTTTTTTCCTGAATATATTCAGGAAAAAACGCATACGCCCTTTTTGGCCAACCAAGCAAGCTTGCAAAGGAAATCTGCACTACAATGAAGTCTCACTTCCCCCCGGTCAAAAGGGCCATCTGAAAAAAGTGTAAAATCCAGAAAGGCAGGACAGGCCATGGAGAACTGGGAGCCTTGTTATGCTGATGGGCGGGATGTAAATTGCCAACAACCACTTGGGAGAAGTGTATGGTTTTTCCTGAAACATCTAAAAACAAAGCAACAGAGCCTAGGGCACTTCCGCTTATGGTCCTATAGCTTAGGGAAATTAAAATCAAAAAGACACAGCCACCCCAAAGTTTGGGACGCCTCCGTTTACAGGAACCTCGTTTACCGTACAAGTTCAATATCACAGAAAGTGAAAAATGGATAAAGAACTTGTGGTACTTACGTACAATGCAGTATCACTCAGCAATGAAATCTATGTCATCAGGCCCGTAGCAGCATAATGAGTGGATTCAGGTACGATGATTCTAACTGAAATAAGTCACACAGAAAAAGAAACATCATAAGATATCACTAATACACGGAATGTAAACTTGGCTACACAGGAATTGCATTCCAAAACAGAACAGGGTCTCAAATTTAGAAAACCAACTTATGCTTGCTTAAGGGGAAAGGTGAGTTGAGGTGCTGCATAAAACCAGAGATTGAAATGAGCACAGATAAAGTTCCTTAAGCCAAATATGGAATAGACAAGAGCTACTCCTTGCTCAACGAAATGGACTCAACACCGCATATTAAACGCCTAAGAATGTACCTGACTAGTAAGTATCTTAAAACCTATGGATTGCTATGTCTCCGAAAGAGAATCAAGCATGTGTACAGGGGCATAAACGTAGCAGTGATAGGATTGGAGAGGTTCGTGTGCAAATGAAGACCCTTTGAAGTCATATTGCATGGTACCCATTCCACGGGTTTCAACTACCCAGGTTTAAGGTATTCTTCCTTCAGCTAAAACATGCATGTGGAACCCAGAGTATGATCAACCATGTGATCGGGAGACGTGTTCAAATATGTCTCAGTTTTCGTACCCTGGTACTCGGGTGCAACATTCCAGACGCTTTACTAACTCTCTCCCCACTTGGAGAGTCAGTCCCTTTAACCTCCTGTTTGGCCCAGTTTGCAATTTCTGTGGAAGATGAACAGGAATAGCGAGAACCAATGAGAGACTAGCTGGAGGTGTCTGGATGGGCAAATTTAACTCTCATTTCCCACCAGGAAGAGGAATTAACCAAAGGCTCAGCGTGCCGTGCCGGAACCAGATTAGGGCCTGAAGACATCCTGCGGTGTTGCGGCCAGCTCACAAGAAAGCGAGTTGAAGAAAGGAGCTCAGGGTCACTGTAATTCACAAACCTGCAGACTTATAAATGACAGCTATCGTCCAAAAATAGACTGAAGGAAGGCTGCCAAGAGGACTTGAAAGCGGGGCAGAATTGCAGGAAACCGATTTCAGGAGGTAGACTGGAATTGCATTGAAAGCATAGGAAAAGAGGCAGAACGTCCACAATGATGCACTTGGCCAAAAAGGGCGTATGCGTTTTTTCTTGAATATATTCAGGAAAAAACGCATACGCACTTTTTGGCCAACCAAGCAAGCTTGCAAAGGAAATCTGCACTACAATGAAGTATCACTTCCCCCCGGTCAAAAGGGCCATCTGAAAAAAGTGTAAAATCCAGAAAGGCAGGACAGGCCATGGAGAACTGGGAGCCTTGTTATGCTGATGGGCGGGATGTAAATTGCCAACAGACACTAGGGAGAAGTGTATGGTGTTTCCTGAAACATCTAAAAAACAAAGCAACAGAGCCTAGGGCACTTCCACTTATGGTCCTATAGCTTAGGGAAATTAAAATCAAAAAGACACAGCCACCCCAATGTTTGGAACGGCTCTGTTTACAAGAAACTCGTTTACAGTACAAGTTCAACATCGCAGAAAGTGAAAAATGGATAAAGAAGTTGTGGTATTTACTTACAAAGCAATATCACTCAGCAATGAAATCTGTGTCATCAGGCCCTTAGCATCACAATGAGTGGATTCAGGTATGATGATTCTAACTGAAATAAGTCACACAGAAAAACAAACGTCATAAGATATCAGTAATACACGGAATGTAAACTTGGCTACACAGGAAATGAATTACAGAACAGAACAGGGTCTCAAATTTACTAAACCAACTTATGCTTGCTTAAGGGGAAAGGTGAGTTGGGGTGCTGCATAAAACCAGAGATTGAAATGAGCACAGATAAAGTTCCTTAAGCCAAATATGGAATAGACAAGAGCTACTCCTTGCTCAACGAAATGGACTCAACACCGCATATTAAACGCCTAAGAATGTACCTGACTAATAAGTATCTTAAAACCTATGGATTGCTATGTCTCCGAAAGAGAATCAAGCATGTGTACAGGGGCATAAATGCAGCAGTGATAGGATTGCAGAGGTTCGTGAGCAAATGAAGACCCTTTAAAGTCATATTGCATGGTACCCATTCCACGGGTTTCAACTACCCAGGTGTAAGGTATTGTTCCTTCAGCTAAAACATGCATGTGGAACCTAGAGTATGATCAACCATGTGATTGGGAGACGTGTTCAAATATGTCTCAGTTTTCGTACCCTGGTACTAGGGTGCAACATTCCAGACGCTTTACTAACACTCTCCCCACTTGGAGAGTCAGTCCCTTTAACCTCCTGTTTGGCCCAGTTTGCAATTTCTGTGGAAGATGAACAGGAATAGCGAGAACCAATGAGAGACTAGCTGGAGGTGTCTGGATGGGCAAATTTAACTCTCATTTCCCACCAGGAAGAGGAATTAACCAAAGGCTCAGCGTGCCATGCCGGAACCAGATTAGGGCCTGAAGACATCCTGCGGTGTTGCAGCCAGGTCACAAGAAAGCGAGTTGAAGAAAGGAGCTCAGGGGCACTGTAATTCACAAACCTGCAGAGTTATAAATGACAGCTATCGTCCAAAAATAGACTGAAGTAAGGCTGCCAAGAGGACTTGAAAGCGGGGCAGAATTGCAGGAAACCGATTTCAGGAGGTAGACTGGAATTGCATTGAAAGCATAGGAAAAGAGGCAGAACGTCCACAATGATGCACTTGGCCAAAAAGGGCGTATGCGTTTTTTCCTGAATATATTCAGGAAAAAACGCATACGCCCTTTTTGGCCAACCAAGCAAGCTTGCAAAGGAAATCTGCACTACAATGAAGTCTCACTTCCCCCCGGTCAAAAGGGCCATCTGAAAAAAGTGTAAAATCCAGAAAGGCAACAGGCCATGGAGAACTGGGAGCCTTGTTATGCTGATGGGCGGGATGTAAACTGCCAACAGACACTCGGGAGAAGTGTATGGTGTTTCCTTAAACATCTAAAAAACAAAGCAACAGAGCCTAGGGCACTTCCACTTATGGTCCTATAGCTTAGGGAAATTAAAATCAAAAAGACACAGCCACCCCAAAGTTTGGAACGGCTCTGTTTACAAGAACCTCGTTTACAGTACAAGTTCAACATCGCAGAAAGTGAAAAATGGATAAAGAAGTTGTGGTATTTACTTACAAAGCAATATCACTCAGCAATGAAATCTGTGTCATCAGGCCCTTAGCAGCACAATGAGTGGATTCAGGTATGATGATTCTAACTGAAATAAGTCACACAGAAAAAGAAACATCATAAGATATCAGTAATACACGGAATGTAAACTTGGCTACACAGGAACTGAATTACAGAACAGAACAGGGTCTCCAATTTAGAAAACCAACTTATGCTTGCTTAAGGGGAAAGGTGAGTTGGGGTGCTGCATAAAACCAGAGATTGAAATGAGCACAGATAAAGTTCCTTAAGCCAAATATGGAATAGACAAGAGCTACTCCTTGCTCAACGAAATGGACTCAACACCACATATTAAACGCCTAAGAATGTACCTGACTAGTAAGTATCTTAAAACCTATGGATTGCTATGTCTCCGAAAGAGAATCAAGCATGTGTACAGGGGCATAAACGTAGCAGTGATAGGATTGGAGAGGTTCGTGCGCAAATGAAGACCCTTTGAAGTCATATTGCATGGTACCCATTCCACGGGTTTCAACTACCCAGGTTTAAGGTATTCTTCCTTCAGCTAAAACATGCATGTGGAACCCAGAGTATGATCAACCATGTGATCGGGAGACGTGTTCAAATATGTCTCAGTTTTCGTACCCTGGTACTCGGGTGCAACATTCCAGACGCTTTACTAACACTCTCCCCACTTGGAGAGTCAGTCCCTTTAACCTCCTGTTTGGCCCAGTTTGCAATTTCTGTGGAAGATGAACAGGAATAGCGAGAACCAATGAGAGACTAGCTGGAGGTGTCTCGATGGGCAAATTTAACTCTCATTTCCCACCAGGAAGAAGAATTAACCAAAGGCTCAGCGTGCCGTGCCGGAACCAGATTAGGGCCTGAAGACATCCTGCGGTGTTGCGGCCAGCTCACAAGAAAGCGAGTTGAAGAAAGGAGCTCAGGGGCACTGTAATTCACAAACCTGCAGACTTATAAATGACAGCTATCGTCCAAAAATAGACTGAAGGAAGGCTGCCAAGAGGACTTGAAAGCGGGGCAGAATTGCAGGAAACCGATTTCAGGAGGTAGACTGGAATTGCATTGAAAGCATAGGAAAAGAGGCAGAACGTCCACAATGATGCACTTGGCCAAAAAGGGCGTATGCGTTTTTTCTTGAATATATTCAGGAAAAAACGCATACGCCCTTTTTGGCCAACCAAGCAAGCTTGCAAAGGAAATCTGCACTACAATGAAGTATCACTTCCCCCCGGTCAAAAGGGCCATCTGAAAAAAGTGTAAAATCCAGAAAGGCAGGACAGGCCATGGAGAACTGGGAGCCTTGTTATGCTGATGGGCGGGATGTAAATTGCCAACAACCACTCGGGAGAAGTGTATGGTGTTTCCTGAAACATCTAAAAAACAAAGCAACAGAGCCTAGGGCACTTCCACTTATGGTCCTATAGCTGAGGGAAATTAAAATCAAAAAGACACAGCCACCCCAATGTTTGGAACGGCTCTGTTTACAAGAAACTCGTTTACAGTACAAGTTCAACATCGCAGAAAGTGAAAAATGGATAAAGAAGTTGTGGTATTTACTTACAAAGCAATATCACTCAGCAATGAAATCTGTGTCATCAGGCCCTTAGCATCACAATGAGTGGATTCAGATATGATGATTCTAACTGAAATAAGTCACACAGAAAAAGAAACATCATAAGATATCAGTAATACACGTAATGTAAACTTGGCTACACAGGAAGTGAATTACAGAACAGAACAGGGTCTCAAATTTAGTAAACCAACTTATGCTTGCTTAAGGGTAAAGGTGAGTTGGGGTGCTGCATAAAACCAGAGATTGAAATGAGCACAGATAAAGTTCCTTAAGCCAAATATGGAATAGACAAGAGCTACTCCTTGCTCAACGAAATGGACTCAACACCGCATATTAAACGCCTAAGAATGTACCTGACTAATAAGTATCTTAAAACCTATGGATTGCTATGTCTCCGAAAGAGAATCAAGCATGTGTACAGGGGCATAAATGCAGCAGTGATAGGATTGCAGAGGTTCGTGAGCAAATGAAGACCCTTTAAAGTCATATTGCATGGTACCCATTCCACGGGTTTCAACTACCCAGGTGTAAGGTATTGTTCCTTCAGCTAAAACATGCATGTGGAACCTAGAGTATGATCAACCATGTGATTGGGAGACGTGTTCAAATATGTCTCAGTTTTCGTACCCTGGTACTCGGGTGCAACATTCCAGACGCTTTACTAACACTCTCCCCACTTGGAGAGTCAGTCCCTTTAACCTCCTGTTTGGCCCAGTTTGCAATTTCTGCGGAAGATGAACAGGAATAGCAAGATCCAATGAGAGGCTACCTGGAGGTGTCTGGACGGGCAAATTTAACTCTCATTTCCCACCAGGAAGCGGAATTAACCAAAGGCTCAGCGTGCCGTGCCGGAACCAGATTAGGGCCTGAAGCCATCCTGCGGTGTTGCGGCCAGGTCACAAGAAAGCGAGTTGAAGAAAGGAGCTCAGGGGCACTGTAATTCACAAACCTGCAGAGTTATAAATGACAGCTATCGTCCAAAAATAGACTGAAGTAAGGCTGCCAAGAGGACTTGAAAGCGGGGCAGAATTGCAGGAAACCGATTTCAGGAGGTAGACTGGAATTGCATTGAAAGCATAGGAAAAGAGGCAGAACGTCCACAATGATGCACTTGGCCAAAAAGGGCGTATGCGTTTTTTCCTGAATATATTCAGGAAAAAACGCATACGCCCTTTTTGGCCAACCAAGCAAGCTTGCAAAGGAAATCTGCACTACAATGAAGTCTCACTTCCCCCCGGTCAAAAGGGCCATCTGAAAAAAGTGTAAAATCCAGAAAGGCAGGACAGGCCATGGAGAACTGGGAGCCTTGTTATGCTGATGGGCGGGATGTAAATTGCCAACAACCACTTGGGAGAAGTGTATGGTTTTTCCTGAAACATCTAAAAACAAAGCAACAGAGCCTAGGGCACTTCCGCTTATGGTCCTATAGCTTAGGGAAATTAAAATCAAAAAGACACAGCCACCCCAAAGTTTGGGACGCCTCCGTTTACAGGAACCTCGTTTACCGTACAAGTTCAATATCACAGAAAGTGAAAAATGGATAAAGAACTTGTGGTACTTACGTACAATGCAGTATCACTCAGCAATGAAATCTATGTCATCAGGCCCGTAGCAGCATAATGAGTGGATTCAGGTACGATGATTCTAACTGAAATAAGTCACACAGAAAAAGAAACATCATAAGATATCACTAATACACGGAATGTAAACTTGGCTACACAGGAATTGCATTCCAAAACAGAACAGGGTCTCAAATTTAGAAAACCAACTTATGCTTGCTTAAGGGGAAAGGTGAGTTGAGGTGCTGCATAAAACCAGAGATTGAAATGAGCACAGATAAAGTTCCTTAAGCCAAATATGGAATAGACAAGAGCTACTCCTTGCTCAACGAAATGGACTCAACACCGCATATTAAACGCCTAAGAATGTACCTGACTAGTAAGTATCTTAAAACCTATGGATTGCTATGTCTCCGAAAGAGAATCAAGCATGTGTACAGGGGCATAAACGTAGCAGTGATAGGATTGGAGAGGTTCGTGCGCAAATGAAGACCCTTTGAAGTCATATTGCATGGTACCCATTCCACGGGTTTCAACTACCCAGGTTTAAGGTATTCTTCCTTCAGCTAAAACATGCATGTGGAACCCAGAGTATGATCAACCATGTGATCGGGAGACGTGTTCAAATATGTCTCAGTTTTCGTACCCTGGTACTCGGGTGCAACATTCCAGACGCTTTACTAACTCTCTCCCCACTTGGAGAGTCAGTCCCTTTAACCTCCTGTTTGGCCCAGTTTGCAATTTCTGTGGAAGATGAACAGGAATAGCGAGAACCAATGAGAGACTAGCTGGAGGTGTCTGGATGGGCAAATTTAACTCTCATTTCCCACCAGGAAGAGGAATTAACCAAAGGCTCAGCGTGCCGTGCCGGAACCAGATTAGGGCCTGAAGCCATCCTGCGGTGTTGCGGCCAGCTCACAAGAAAGCGAGTTGAAGAAAGGAGCTCAGGGTCACTGTAATTCACAAACCTGCAGACTTATAAATGACAGCTATCGTCCAAAAATAGACTGAAGGAAGGCTGCCAAGAGGACTTGAAAGCGGGGCAGAATTGCAGGAAACCGATTTCAGGAGGTAGACTGGAATTGCATTGAAAGCATAGGAAAAGAGGCAGAACGTCCACAATGATGCACTTGGCCAAAAAGGGCGTATGCGTTTTTTCTTGAATATATTCAGGAAAAAACACATACGCACTTTTTGGCCAACCAAGCAAGCTTGCAAAGGAAATCTGCACTACAATGAAGTATCACTTCCCCCCGGTCAAAAGGGCCATCTGAAAAAAGTGTAAAATCCAGAAAGGCAGGACAGGCCATGGAGAACTGGGAGCCTTGTTATGCTGATGGGCGGGATGTAAATTGCCAACAGACACTAGGGAGAAGTGTATGGTGTTTCCTGAAACATCTAAAAAACAAAGCAACAGAGCCTAGGGCACTTCCACTTATGGTCCTATAGCTTAGGGAAATTAAAATCAAAAAGACACAGCCACCCCAATGTTTGGAACGGCTCTGTTTACAAGAAACTCGTTTACAGTACAAGTTCAACATCGCAGAAAGTGAAAAATGGATAAAGAAGTTGTGGTATTTACTTACAAAGCAATATCACTCAGCAATGAAATCTGTGTCATCAGGCCCTTAGCATCACAATGAGTGGATTCAGGTATGATGATTCTAACTGAAATAAGTCACACAGAAAAACAAACGTCATAAGATATCAGTAATACACGGAATGTAAACTTGGCTACACAGGAAATGAATTACAGAACAGAACAGGGTCTCAAATTTACTAAACCAACTTATGCTTGCTTAAGGGGAAAGGTGAGTTGGGGTGCTGCATAAAACCAGAGATTGAAATGAGCACAGATAAAGTTCCTTAAGCCAAATATGGAATAGACAAGAGCTACTCCTTGCTCAACGAAATGGACTCAACACCGCATATTAAACGCCTAAGAATGTACCTGACTAATAAGTATCTTAAAACCTATGGATTGCTATGTCTCCGAAAGAGAATCAAGCATGTGTACAGGGGCATAAATGCAGCAGTGATAGGATTGCAGAGGTTCGTGAGCAAATGAAGACCCTTTAAAGTCATATTGCATGGTACCCATTCCACGGGTTTCAACTACCCAGGTGTAAGGTATTGTTCCTTCAGCTAAAACATGCATGTGGAACCTAGAGTATGATCAACCATGTGATTGGGAGACGTGTTCAAATATGTCCCAGTTTTCGTACCCTGGTACTCGGGTGCAACATTCCAGACGCTTTACTAACACTCTCCCCACTTGGAGAGTCAGTCCCTTTAACCTCCTGTTTGGCCCAGTTTGCAATTTCTGCGGAAGATGAACAGGAATAGCAAGAACCAATGAGAGGCTACCTGGAGGTGTCTGGACGGGCAAATTTAACTCTCATTTCCCACCAGGAAGCGGAATTAACCAAAGGCTCAGCGTGCCGTGCCGGAACCAGATTAGGGCCTGAAGCCATCCTGCGGTGTTGCGGCCAGGTCACAAGAAAGCGAGTTGAAGAAAGGAGCTCAGGGGCACTGTAATTCACAAACCTGCAGAGTTATAAATGACAACTATCGTCCAAAAATAGACTGAAGTAAGGCTGCCAAGAGGACTTGAAAGCGGGGCAGAATTGCAGGAAACCGATTTCAGGAGGTAGACTGGAATTGCATTGAAAGCATAGGAAAAGAGGCAGAACGTCCACAATGATGCACTTGGCCAAAAAGGGCGTATGCGTTTTTTCCTGAATATATTCAGGAAAAAACGCATACGCCCTTTTTGGCCAACCAAGCAAGCTTGCAAAGGAAATCTGCACTACAATGAAGTCTCACTTCCCCCCGGTCAAAAGGGCCATCTGAAAAAAGTGTAAAATCCAGAAAGGCAGGACAGGCCATGGAGGACTGGGAGCCTTGTTATGCTGATGGGCGGGATGTAAATTGCCAACAACCACTTGGGAGAAGTGTATGGTTTTTCCTGAAACATCTAAAAACAAAGCAACAGAGCCTAGGGCACTTCCGCTTATGGTCCTATAGCTTAGGGAAATTAAAATCAAAAAGACACAGCCACCCCAAAGTTTGGGACGCCTCCGTTTACAGGAACCTCGTTTACCGTACAAGTTCAATATCACAGAAAGTGAAAAATGGATAAAGAACTTGTGGTACTTACGTACAATGCAGTATCACTCAGCAATGAAATCTATGTCATCAGGCCCGTAGCAGCATAATGAGTGGATTCAGGTACGATGATTCTAACTGAAATAAGTCACACAGAAAAAGAAACATCATAAGATATCACTAATACACGGAATGTAAACTTGGCTACACAGGAATTGCATTCCAAAACAGAACAGGGTCTCAAATTTAGAAAACCAACTTATGCTTGCTTAAGGGGAAAGGTGAGTTGAGGTGCTGCATAAAACCAGAGATTGAAATGAGCACAGATAAAGTTCCTTAAGCCAAATATGGAATAGACAAGAGCTACTCCTTGCTCAACGAAATGGACTCAAAACCCCATATTAAACGCCTAAGAATGTACCTGACTAGTAAGTATCTTAAAACCTATGGATTGCTATGTCTCCAAAAGAGAATCAAGCGTGTGTACAGGGGCATAAACGCAGCAGTGATAGGATTGGAGAGGTTCGGTGAGCAAATGAAGACCCTTTGAAGTCATATTGCATGGTACCCATTCCACGGGTTTCACCTACCCAGGTTTAAGGTATTCTTCCTTCAGCTAAAACATGCATGTGGAACCCAGAGTATGATCAACCATGTGAACGGGAGACGTGTTCAAATATGTCTCAGTTTTCGTACCCTGGTACTCGGGTGCAACATTCCAGACGCTTTACTAACACTCTCCCGACTTGGAGAGTCAGTCCCTTTAACCTCCTGTTTGGCCCAGTTTGCAATTTCTGCGGAAGATGAACAGGAATAGCGAGAACCAATGAGAGGCTAGCTGGAGGTGTCTGGACGGGCAAATTTAACTCTCATTTCCCACCAGGAAGAGGAATTAACCAAAGGCTCAGCATGCCGGGCCGGAACCAGATTAGGGCCTGAAGCCATCCTGCGGTGTTGCGGCCAGGTCACAAGAAAGCGAGTTGAAGAAAGGAGCTCAGGGGCACTGTAATTCACAAACCTGCAGAGTTATAAATGACAGCTATCGTCCAAAAATAGACTGAAGTAAGGCTGCCAAGAGGACTTGAAAGCGGGGCAGAATTGCAGGAAACCGATTTCAGGAGGTAGACTGGAATTGCATTGAAAGCATAGGAAAAGAGGCAGAACGTCCACAATGATGCACTTGGCCAAAAAGGGCGTATGCGTTTTTTCCTGAATATATTCAGGAAAAAACGCATACGCCCTTTTTGGCCAACCAAGCAAGCTTGCAAAGGAAATCTGCACTACAATGAAGTCTCACTTCCCCCCGGTCAAAAGGGCCATCTGAAAAAAGTGTAAAATCCAGAAAGGCAACAGGCCATGGAGAACTGGGAGCCTTGTTATGCTGATGGGCGGGATGTAAACTGCCAACAGACACTCGGGAGAAGTGTATGGTGTTTCCTGAAACATCTAAAAAACAAAGCAACAGAGCCTAGGGCACTTCCACTTATGGTCCTATAGCTTAGGGAAATTAAAATCAAAAAGACACAGCCACCCCAAAGTTTGGGACGCCTCTGTTTACAAGAACCTCGTTTACCGTACAAGTTCAATATCACAGAAAGTGAAAAATGGATAAAGAACCTTTGGTACTTACGTACAATGCAGTATCACTCAGCAATGAAATCTATGTCATCAGGCCCGTAGCAGCATAATGAGTGGATTCAGGTATGATGATTCTAACTGAAATAAGTCACACAGAAAAAGAAACATCATAAGATATCACTAATACACGGAATGTAAACTTGGCTACACAGGAACTGCATTCCAAAACAGAACAGGGTCTCAAATTTAGAAAACCAACTTATGCTTGCTTAAGGGGAAAGGTGAGTTGGGGTGCTGCATGAAACCAGAGACTGAAATGAGCACAGATAAAGTTCCTTAAGCCAAATATGGAATAGACAAGAGCTACTCCTTGCTCAACGAAATGGACTCAACACCGCATATTAAACGCCTAAGAATGTACTTGACTAGTAAGTATCTTAAAACCTATAGATTGCTATGTCTCCGAAAGAGAATCAAGCATGTGTACAGGGGCATAAACGCAGCAGTGATAGGATTGGAGAGGTTCGTGAGCAAATGAAGACCCTTTGAAGTCATATTGCATGGTACCCATTCCACGGGTTTCACCTACCCAGGTTTAAGGTATTCTTCCTTCAGCTAAAACATGCATGTGGAACCTAGAGTATGATCAACCATGTGATTGGGAGACGTGTTCAAATATGTCTCAGTTTTCGTACCCTGGTACTCGGGTGCAACATTCCAGACGCTTTACTAACACTCTCCCCACTTGGAGAGTCAGTCCCTTTAACCTCCTGTTTGGCCCAGTTTGCAATTTCTGCGGAAGATGAACAGGAATAGCGAGAACCAATGAGAGGCTACCTGGAGGTGTCTGGACGGGCAAATTTAACTCTCATTTCCCACCAGGAAGAGGAAATAACCAAAGGCTCAGCGTGCCGTACAGGAAACAGATTAGGGCCTGAAGCCATCCTGCGGTGTTGCGGCCAGCTCAAAAGAAAGCGAGTTGAAGAAAGGAGCTCAGGGGCACTGTAATTCACAAACCTGCAGAGTTATAAATGAGAGCTATCGTCCAAAAATAGACTGAAGTAAGGCTGCCAAGAGGACTTGAAAGCGGGGCAGAATTGCAGGAAACCGATTTCAGGAGGTAGACTGGAATTGCATTGAAAGCATAGGAAAAGAGGCAGAACGTCCACAATGATGCACTTGGCCAAAAAGGGCGTATGCGTTTTTTCCTGAATATATTCAGGAAAAAACGCATACTCACTTTTTGGCCAACCAAGCAAGCTTGCAAAGGAAATCTGCACTACAATGAAGTCTCACTTCCCCCCGGTCAAAAGGGCCATCTGAAAAAAGTGTAAAATCCAGAAAGGCAGGACAGGCCATGGAGAACTGGGAGCCTTGTTATGCTGATGGGCGGGATGTAAATTGCCAACAACCACTGGGGAGAAGTGTATGGTGTTTCCTGAAACATCTAAAAAACAAAGCAACAGAACCTAGGGCACTTCCACTTATGGTCCTATAGCTTAGGGAAATTAAAATCAAAAAGACAAAGCCACCCCAAAGTTTTGAACGGCTCTGGTTACAAGAACCTCGTTTACAGTACAAGTTCAACATCGCAGAAAGTGAAAAATGGATAAAGAAGTTGTGGTATTTACTTACAAAGCAATATCACTCAGCAATGAAATCTGTGTCATCAGGCCCGTAGCAGCATAATGAGTGGATTCAGGTACGATGATTCTAACTGAAATAAGTCACACAGAAAAAGAAACATCATAAGATATCAGTAATACACGGAATGGAAACTTGGCTACACAGGAACTGAATTACAGAACAGAACAGGGTCTCAAATTTAGAAAACCAACTTATGCTTGCTTAAGGGTAAAGGTGAGTTGGGGTGCTGCATAAAACCAGAGATTGAAATGAGCACAGATAAAGTTCCTTAAGCCAAATATGGAATAGACAAGAGCTACTCCTTGCTCAACGAAATGGACTCAACACCGCATATTAAACGCCTAAGAATGTACCTGACTAGTAAGTATCTTAAAACCTATGGATTGCTATGTCTCCGAAAGAGAATCAAGCAAGTGTACAGGGGCATAAACGCAGCAGTGATAGGATTGGAGAGGTTCGGTGAGCAAATGAAGACCCTTTGAAGTCATATTGCATGGTACCCATTCCACGGGTTTCAACTACCAAGGTTTAAGGTATTCTTCCTTCAGCTAAAACATGCATGTGGAACCCAGAATATGATCAACCATGTGAACCGGAGACGTGTTCAAATATGTCTCAGTTTTCCTCCCCTGGTACTCGGGTGCAACATTCCAGACGCTTTACTAACACTCTCCCATCTTGGAGAGTCAGTCCCTTTAACCTCCTGTTTGGCCCAGTTTGCAATTTCTGTGGAAGATGAACAGGAATAGCGAGAACCAATGAGAGGCTAGCTGGAGGTGTCTGGACGGGCAAATTTAACTCTCATTTCCCACCAGGAAGAGGAATTAACCAAAGGCTCAGCGTGCCGTGCCGGAACCAGATTAGGGCCTGAAGCCATCCTGCGGTGTTGCGGCCAGGTCACAAGAAAGCGAGTTGAAGAAAGGAGCTCAGGGGCACTGTAATTCACAAACCTGCAGAGTTATAAATGACAGCTATCGTCCAAAAATAGACTGAAGTAAGGCTGCCAAGAGGACTTGAAAGCGGGGCAGAATTGCAGGAAACCGATTTCAGGAGGTAGACTGGAATTGCATTGAAAGCATAGGAAAAGAGGCAGAACGTCCACAATGATGCACTTGGCCAAAAAGGGCGTATGCGTTTTTTCCTGAATATATTCAGGAAAAAACGCATACGCCCTTTTTGGCCAACCAAGCAAGCTTGCAAAGGAAATCTGCACTACAATGAAGTCTCACTTCCCCCCGGTCAAAAGGGCCATCTGAAAAAAGTGTAAAATCCAGAAAGGCAGGACAGGCCATGGAGAACTGGGAGCCTTGTTATGCTGATGGGCGGGATGTAAATTGCCAACAACCACTCGGGAGAAGTGTATGGTGTTTCCTGAAACATCTAAAAAACAAAGCAACAGAGCCTAGGGCACTTCCACTTATGGTCCTATAGCTTAGGGAAATTAAAATCAAAAAGACACAGCCACCCCAAAGTTTGGGACGCCTCTGTTTACAAGAACCTCGTTTACCGTACAAGTGCAATATCAAAGGAAGTGAAAAATGGATAAGAACTTGTGGTACTTACGTACAATGCAGTATCACTCAGCAATGAAATCTATGTCATCAGGCCCTTAGCAGCACAATGAGTGGATTCAGGTATGATGATTCTAACTGAAATAAGTCACACAGAAAAAGAAACATCATAAGATATCACTAATACACGGAATGGAAACTTGGCTACACAGGAACTGAATTACAGAACAGAACAGGGTCTCAAATTTAGAAAACCAACTTATGCTTGCTTAAGGGGAAAGGTGAGTTGGGGTGCTGCATAAAACCAGAGATTGAAATGAGCACAGATAAAGTTCCTTAAGCCAAATATGGAATACACAAGAGCTACTCCTTGCTCAACGAAATGGACTCAACACCCCATATTAAACGCCTAAGAATGTACCTGACTAGTAAGTATCTTAAAACCTATGGATTGCTATGTCTCCGAAAGAGAATCAAGCATGTGTACAGGGGCATAAACGCAGCAGTGATAGGATTGGAGAGGTTCGGTGAGCAAATGAAGACCCTTTGAAGTCATATTGCATGGTACCCATTACACGAGTCTCAACTCTCCAGGTTTAAGGTATTCTTCCTTCAGCTAAAACATGCAGGTGGAACCCAGCGTATGATCAACCATGTGAACGGGAGACGTGTTCAAATATGTCTCAGTTTTCCTACCCTGGTACTCGGGTGCAACATTCCAGACGCTTTACTAACACTCTCCCGACTTGGAGAGTCAGTGCCTTTAACCTCCTGTTTGGCCCAGTTTGGAATTTCTGCGGAAGATGAACAGGAATAGCGAGAACCAATGAGAGACTAGCTGGAGGTGTCTGAATGGGCAAATTTAACTCTCATTTCCCACCAGGAAGAGGAATTAACCAAAGGCTCAGCATGACGGGCCGGAACCAGATTAGGGCCTGAAGCCATCCTGCGGTGTTGCGGCCAGCTCAAAAGAAAGCGAGTTGAAGAAAGGAGCTCAGGGGCACTGTAATTCACAAACCTGCAGAGTTATAAATGACAGCTATCGTCCAAAAATAGACTGAAGTAAGGCTGCCAAGAGGACTTGAAAGCGGGGCAGAATTGCAGGAAACCGATATCAGGAGGTAGACTGGAATTGCATTGAAAGCATAGGAAAAGAGGCAGAACGTCCACAATGATGCACTTGGCCAAAAAGGGCGTATGCGTTTTTTCCTGAATATATTCAGGAAAAAACGCATACGCCCTTTTTGGCCAACCAAGCAAGCTTGCAAAGGAAATCTGCACTACAATGAAGTCTCACTTCCCCCCGGTCAAAAGGGCCATCTGAAAAAAGTGTAAAATCCAGAAAGGCAGGACAGGCCATGGAGAACTGGGAGCCTTGTTATGCTGATGGGCGGGATGTAAATTGCCAACAGACACTCGGGAGAAGTGTATGGTGTTTCCTGAAACATCTAAAAAACAAAGCAACAGAACCTAGGGCACTTCCACTTATGGTCCTATAGCTTAGGGAAATTAAAATCAAAAAGACACAGCCACCCCAAAGTTTGGAACGGCTCTGTTTACAAGAACCTCGTTTACAGTACAAGTTCAACATCGCAGAAAGTGAAAAATGGATAAAGAAGTTGTGGTATTTACTTACAAAGCAATATCACTCAGCAATGAAATCTGTGTCATCAGGCCCTTAGCAGCACAATGAGTGGATTCAGGTATGATGATTCTAACTGAAATAAGTCACACAGAAAAAGAAACATCATAAGATATCAGTAATACACGGAATGTAAACTTGGCTACACAGGAACTGAATTACAGAACAGAACAGGGTCTCAAATTTAGAAAACCAACTTATGCTTGCTTAAGGGGAAAGGTGAGTTGGGGTGCTGCATAAAACCAGAGATTGAAATGAGCACAGATAAAGTTCCTTAAGCCAAATATGGAATAGACAAGAGCTACTCCTTGCTCAACGAAATGGACTCAAAACCCCATATTAAATGCCTAAGAATGTACCTGACTAGTAAGTATCTTAAAACCTATGGATTGCTATGTCTCCAAAAGAGAATCAAGCGTGTGTACAGGGGCATAAATGCAGCAGTGATAGGATTGGAGAGGTTCGGTGAGCAAATGAAGACCCTTTGAAGTCATATTGCACGGTACCCATTCCACGGGTCTCAACTCTCCAGGTTTAAGGTATTCTTCCTTCAGCTAAAACATGCATGTGGAACCCAGAGTATGATCAACCATGTGAACGGGAGACGTGTTCAAATATGTCTCAGTTTTCCTACCCTGGTACTCAGGTGCAACATTCCAGACGCTTTACTAACACTCTCCCGACTTGGAGAGTCAGTCCCTTTAACCTCCTGTTTCGCCCAGTTTGCAATTTCTGTGGAAGATGAACAGGAATAGCGAGAACCAATGAGAGGCTAGCTGCAGGTGTCTGGACGGGCAAATTTAACTCTCATTTCCCACCAGGAAGAGGAATTAACCAAAGGCTCAGCATGCAGGGCCGGAACCAGATTAGGGCCTGAAGCCATCCTGCGGTGTTGCGGCCAGGTCACAAGAAAGCGAGTTGAAGAAAGGAGCTCAGGGGCACTGTAATTCACAAACCTGCAGAGTTATAAATGACAGCTATCGTCCAAAAATAGACTGAAGTAAGGCTGCCAAGAGGACTTGAAAGCGGGGCAGAATTGCAGGAAACCGATTTCAGGAGGTAGACTGGAATTGCATTGAAAGCATAGGAAAAGAGGCAGAACGTCCACAATGATGCACTTGGTCAAAAAGGGCGTATGCGTTTTTTCCTGAATATATTCAGGAAAAAACGCATACGCCCTTTTTGGCCAACCAAGCAAGCTTGCAAAGGAAATCTGCACTACAATGAAGTCTCACTTCCCCCCGGTCAAAAGGGCCATCTGAAAAAAGTGTAAAATCCAGAAAGGCAGGACAGGCCATGGAGAACTGGGAGCCTTGTTATGCTGATGGGCGGGATGTAAATTGCCAACAGACACTTGGGAGAAGTGTATGGTGTTTCCTGAAACATCTAAAAAAGAAAGCAACAGAGCCTAGGGCACTGCCACTTATGGTCCTATAGCTTAGGGAAATTAAAATCAAAAAGACACAGCCACCCCAAAGTTTGGGACGCCTCCGTTTACAAGAACCTCGTTTACCGTACAAGTTCAATATCACAGAAAGTGAAAAATGGATAAAGAACATGTGGTACTTACGTACAATGCAGTATCACTCAGCAATGAAATCTATGTCATCAGGCCCGTAGCAGCATAATGAGTGGATTCAGGTACGATGATTCTAACTGAAATAAGTCACACAGAAAAAGAAACATCATAAGATATCACTAATACACGGAATGTAAACTTGGCTACACAGGAACTGCATTCCAAAACATAACAGGGTCTCAAATTTAGAAAACCAACTTATGCTTGCTTAAGGGTAAAGGTGAGTTGGGGTGCTGCATAAAACCAGAGATTGAAATGAGCACAGATAAAGTTCCTTAAGCCAAATATGGAATAGACAAGAGCTACTCCTTGCTCAACGAAATGGACTCAAAACCCCATATTAAACGCCTAAGAATGTACCTGACTAGTAAGTATCTTAAAACCTATGGATTGCTATGTCTCCAAAAGAGAATCAAGCGTGTGTACAGGGGCATAAATGCAGCAGTGATAGGATTGGAGAGGTTCGGTGAGCAAATGAAGACCCTTTGAAGTCATATTGCATGGTACCCATTCCACGGGTCTCAACTCTCCAGGTTTAAGGTATTCTTCCTTCAGCTAAAACATGCATGTGGAACCCAGAGTATGATCAACCATGTGAACGGGAAACGTGTTCAAATATGTCTCAGTTTTCCTCCCCTGGTACTCGGGTGCAACATTCCAGACACTTTACTAACACTCTCCCCACTTGGAGAGTCAGCGCCTTTAACCTCCTGTTTAGCACAGTTTGCAATTTCTGCGGAAGATGAACAGGAATAGCGAGAACCAATGAGAGGCTAGCTGGAGGTGTCTGGACGGGCAAATTTAACTCTCATTTCCCACCAGGAAGAGGAAATAACCAAAGGCTCAGTGTGCCGTACCGGAACCAGATTAGGGCCTGAAGCCATCCTGCGGTGTTGCGGCCAGCTCAAAAGAAAGCGAGTTGAAGAAAGGAGCTCAGGGGCACTGTAATTCACAAACCTGCAGAGTTATAAATGACAGCTATCGTCCAAAAATAGACTGAAGTAAGGCTGCCAAGAGGACTTGAAAGCGGGGCAGAATTGCAGGAAACCGATTTCAGGAGGTAGACTGGAATTGCATTGAAAGCATAGGAAAAGAGGCAGAACGTCCACAATGATGCACTTGGCCAAAAAGGGCGTATGCGTTTTTTCCTGAATATATTCAGGAAAAAACGCATACGCCCTTTTTGGCCAACCAAGCAAGCTTGCAAAGGAAATCTGCACTACAATGAAGTCTCACTTCCCCCCGGTCAAAAGGGCCATCTGAAAAAAGTGTAAAATCCAGAAAGGCAGGACAGGCCATGGAGAACTGGGAGCCTTGTTATGCTGATGGGCGGGATGTAAATTGCCAACAACCACTCGGGAGAAGTGTATGGTGTTTCCTGAAACATCTAAAAAACAAAGCAACAGAACCTAGGGCACTTCCACTTATGGTCCTATAGCTTAGGGAAATTAAAATCAAAAAGACACAGCCACCCCAAAGTTTGGAACGGCTCTGTTTACAAGAACCTCGTTTACAGTACAAGTTCAACATCGCAGAAAGTGAAAAATGGATAAAGAAGTTGTGGTATTTACTTACAAAGCAATATCACTCAGCAATGAAATCTGTGTCATCAGGCCCTTAGCAGCACAATGAGTGGATTCAGGTATGATGATTCTAACTGAAATAAGTCACACAGAAAAAGAAACATCATAAGATATCAGTAATACACGGAATGTAAACTTGGCTACACAGGAACTGAATTACAGAACAGAACAGGGTCTCAAATTTAGAAAACCAACTTATGCTTGCTTAAGGGTAAAGGTGAGTTGGGGTGCTGCATAAAACCAGAGATTGAAATGAGCACAGATAAAGTTCCTTAAGCCAAATATGGAATAGACAAGAGCTACTCCTTGCTCAACGAAATGGACTCAAAACCCCATATTAAATGCCTAAGAATGTACCTGACTAGTAAGTATCTTAAAACCTATGGATTGCTATGTCTCCAAAAGAGAATCAAGCGTGTGTACAGGGGCATAAATGCAGCAGTGATAGGATTGGAGAGGTTCGGTGAGCAAATGAAGACCCTTTGAAGTCATATTGCACGGTACCCATTCCACGGGTCTCAACTCTCCAGGTTTAAGGTATTCTTCCTTCAGCTAAAACATGCATGTGGAACCCAGAGTATGATCAACCATGTGAACGGGAGACGTGTTCAAATATGTCTCAGTTTTCCTACCCTGGTACTCAGGTGCAACATTCCAGACGCTTTACTAACACTCTCCCGACTTGGAGAGTCAGTCCCTTTAACCTCCTGTTTCGCCCAGTTTGCAATTTCTGTGGAAGATGAACAGGAATAGCGAGAACCAATGAGAGGCTAGCTGCAGGTGTCTGGACGGGCAAATTTAACTCTCATTTCCCACCAGGAAGAGGAATTAACCAAAGGCTCAGCATGCAGGGCCGGAACCAGATTAGGGCCTGAAGCCATCCTGCGGTGTTGCGGCCAGGTCACAAGAAAGCGAGTTGAAGAAAGGAGCTCAGGGGCACTGTAATTCACAAACCTGCAGAGTTATAAATGACAGCTATCGTCCAAAAATAGACTGAAGTAAGGCTGCCAAGAGGACTTGAAAGCGGGGCAGAATTGCAGGAAACCGATTTCAGGAGGTAGACTGGAATTGCATTGAAAGCATAGGAAAAGAGGCAGAACGTCCACAATGATGCACTTGGTCAAAAAGGGCGTATGCGTTTTTTCCTGAATATATTCAGGAAAAAACGCATACGCCCTTTTTGGCCAACCAAGCAAGCTTGCAAAGGAAATCTGCACTACAATGAAGTCTCACTTCCCCCCGGTCAAAAGGGCCATCTGAAAAAAGTGTAAAATCCAGAAAGGCAGGACAGGCCATGGAGAACTGGGAGCCTTGTTATGCTGATGGGCGGGATGTAAATTGCCAACAGACACTTGGGAGAAGTGTATGGTGTTTCCTGAAACATCTAAAAAAGAAAGCAACAGAGCCTAGGGCACTGCCACTTATGGTCCTATAGCTTAGGGAAATTAAAATCAAAAAGACACAGCCACCCCAAAGTTTGGGACGCCTCCGTTTACAAGAACCTCGTTTACCGTACAAGTTCAATATCACAGAAAGTGAAAAATGGATAAAGAACATGTGGTACTTACGTACAATGCAGTATCACTCAGCAATGAAATCTATGTCATCAGGCCCGTAGCAGCATAATGAGTGGATTCAGGTACGATGATTCTAACTGAAATAAGTCACACAGAAAAAGAAACATCATAAGATATCACTAATACACGGAATGTAAACTTGGCTACACAGGAACTGCATTCCAAAACATAACAGGGTCTCAAATTTAGAAAACCAACTTATGCTTGCTTAAGGGTAAAGGTGAGTTGGGGTGCTGCATAAAACCAGAGATTGAAATGAGCACAGATAAAGTTCCTTAAGCCAAATATGGAATAGACAAGAGCTACTCCTTGCTCAATGAAATGGACTCAAAACCCCATATTAAACGCCTAAGAATGTACCTGACTAGTAAGTATCTTAAAACCTATGGATTGCTATGTCTCCAAAAGAGAATCAAGCGTGTGTACAGGGGCATAAATGCAGCAGTGATAGGATTGGAGAGGTTCGGTGAGCAAATGAAGACCCTTTGAAGTCATATTGCATGGTACCCATTCCACGGGTCTCAACTCTCCAGGTTTAAGGTATTCTTCCTTCAGCTAAAACATGCATGTGGAACCCAGAGTATGATCAACCATGTGAACGGGAAACGTGTTCAAATATGTCTCAGTTTTCCTACCCTGGTACTCGGGTGCAACATTCCAGACGCTTTACTAACACTCTCCCGACTTGGAGAGTCAGTCCCTTTAATCTCCTGTTTGGCCCAGTTTGCAATTTCTGCGGAAGATGAACAGGAATAGCGAGAACCAATGAGAGGCTAGCTGCAGGTGTCTGGACGGGCAAATTTAACTCTCATTTCCCACCAGGAAGAGGAATTAACCAAAGGCTCAGCATGCAGGGCCGGAACCAGATTAGGGCCTGAAGCCATCCTGCGGTGTTGCGGCCAGGTCACAAGAAAGCGAGTTGAAGAAAGGAGCTCAGGGGCACTGTAATTCACAAACCTGCAGAGTTATAAATGACAGCTATCATCCAAAAATAGACTGAAGTAAGGCTGCCAAGAGGACTTGAAAGCGGGGCAGAATTGCAGGAAACCGATTTCAGGAGGTAGACTGGAATTGCATTGAAAGCATAGGAAAAGAGGCAGAACGTCCACAATGATGCACTTGGCCAAAAAGGGCGTATGCGTTTTTTCCTGAATATATTCAGGAAAAAACGCATACGCCCTTTTTGGCCAACCAAGCAAGCTTGCAAAGGAAATCTGCACTACAATGAAGTCTCACTTCCCCCCGGTCAAAAGGGCCATCTGAAAAAAGTGTAAAATCCAGAAAGGCAGGACAGGCCATGGAGAACTGGGAGCCTTGTTATGCTGATGGGCGGGATGTAAATTGCCAACAGACACTCGGGAGAAGTGTATGGTGTTTCCTGAAACATCTAAAAAACAAAGCAACAGAGCCTAGGGCACTTCCACTTATGGTCCTATAGCTTAGGGAAATTAAAATCAAAAAGACACAGCCACCCCAAAGTTTGGGACGCCTCCATTTACAAGAACCTCGTTTACCGTACAAGTTCAATATCACAGAAAGTGAAAAATGGATAAAGAACTTGTGGTACTTACGTACAATGCAGTATCACTCAGCAATGAAATCTATGTCATCAGGCCCGTAGAAGCATAATGAGTGGATTCAGGTACGATGATTCTAACTGAAATAACTCACACAGAAAAAGAAACATCATAAGATATCACTAATACACGGAATGTAAACTTGGCTACACAGGAACTGCATTCCAAAACAGAACAGGGTCTCAAATTTAGAAAACCAACTTATGCTTGCTTAAGGGGAAAGGTGAGTTGGGGTGCTGTATAAAACCAGAGATTGAAATGAGCACAGATAAAGTTCCTTAAGCCAAATATGGAATAGACAAGAGCTACTCCTTGCTCAACGAAATGGACTCAAAACCCCATATTAAACTGCTTAGAATGTACCTGACTAGTAAGTATCTTAAAACCTATGGATTGCTATGTCTCCAAAAGAGAATCAAGCGTGTGTACAGGGGCATAAATGCAGCAGTGATAGGATTGGAGAGGTTCGCTGAGCAAATGAAGACCCTTTGAAGTCATATTGCACGGTACCCATTCCACGGGTCTCAACTCTCCAGGTTTAAGGTATTCTTCCTTCAGCTAAAACATGCATGTGGAACCCAGAGTATGATCAACCATGTGAACGGGAGACGTGTTCAAATATGTCTCAGTTTTCCTCCCCTGGTACTCGGGTGCAACATTCCAGACGCTTTACTAACACTCTCCCGACTTGGAGAGTCAGTCCCTTTAACCTCCTGTTTGGCCCAGTTTGCAATTTCTGCGGAAGATGAACAGGAATAGCGAGAACCAATGAGAGGCTAGCTGGAGGTGTCTGGATGGGCAAATTTAACTCTCATTTCCCACCAGGAAGAGGAATTAACCAAAGGCTCAGCATGCAGGGCCGGAACCAGATTAGGGCCTGAAGCCATCCTGCGGTGTTGCGGCCAGGTCACAAGAAAGCGAGTTGAAGAAAGGAGCTCAGGGGCACTGTAATTCACAAACCTGCAGAGTTATAAATGACAGCTATCATCCAAAAATAGACTGAAGTAAGGCTGCCAAGAGGACTTGAAAGCGGGGCAGAATTGCAGGAAACCGATTTCAGGAGGTAGACTGGAATTGCATTGAAAGCATAGGAAAAGAGGCAGAACGTCCACAATGATGCACTTGGCCAAAAAGGGCGTATGCGTTTTTTCCTGAATATATTCAGGAAAAAACGCATACGCCCTTTTTGGCCAACCAAGCAAGCTTGCAAAGGAAATCTGCACTACAATGAAGTCTCACTTCCCCCCGGTCAAAAGGGCCATCTGAAAAAAGTGTAAAATCCAGAAAGGCAGGACAGGCCATGGAGAACTGGGAGCCTTGTTATGCTGATGGGCGGGATGTAAATTGCCAACAGACACTCGGGAGAAGTGTATGGTGTTTCCTGAAACATCTAAAAAACAAAGCAACAGAGCCTAGGGCACTTCCACTTATGGTCCTATAGCTTAGGGAAATTAAAATCAAAAAGACACAGCCACCCCAAAGTTTGGGACGCCTCCATTTACAAGAACCTCGTTTACCGTACAAGTTCAATATCACAGAAAGTGAAAAATGGATAAAGAACTTGTGGTACTTACGTACAATGCAGTATCACTCAGCAATGAAATCTATGTCATCAGGCCCGTAGAAGCATAATGAGTGGATTCAGGTACGATGATTCTAACTGAAATAACTCACACAGAAAAAGAAACATCATAAGATATCACTAATACACGGAATGTAAACTTGGCTACACAGGAACTGCATTCCAAAACAGAACAGGGTCTCAAATTTAGAAAACCAACTTATGCTTGCTTAAGGGGAAAGGTGAGTTGGGGTGCTGTATAAAACCAGAGATTGAAATGAGCACAGATAAAGTTCCTTAAGCCAAATATGGAATAGACAAGAGCTACTCCTTGCTCAACGAAATGGACTCAAAACCCCATATTAAACTGCTTAGAATGTACCTGACTAGTAAGTATCTTAAAACCTATGGATTGCTATGTCTCCAAAAGAGAATCAAGCGTGTGTACAGGGGCATAAATGCAGCAGTGATAGGATTGGAGAGGTTCGCTGAGCAAATGAAGACCCTTTGAAGTCATATTGCACGGTACCCATTCCACGGGTCTCAACTCTCCAGGTTTAAGGTATTCTTCCTTCAGCTAAAACATGCATGTGGAACCCAGAGTATGATCAACCATGTGAACGGGAGACGTGTTCAAATATGTCTCAGTTTTCCTCCCCTGGTACTCGGGTGCAACATTCCAGACGCTTTACTAACACTCTCCCGACTTGGAGAGTCAGTCCCTTTAACCTCCTGTTTGGCCCAGTTTGCAATTTCTGCGGAAGATGAACAGGAATAGCGAGAACCAATGAGAGGCTAGCTGGAGGTGTCTGGATGGGCAAATTTAACTCTCATTTCCCACCAGGAAGAGGAATTAACCAAAGGCTCAGCATGCCGGGCCGGAACCAGATTAGGGCCTGAAGCCATCCTGCGGTGTTGCGGCCAGGTCACAAGAAAGCGAGTTGAAGAAAGGAGCTCAGGGGCACTGTAATTCACAAACCTGCAGAGTTATAAATGACAGCTATCGTCCAAAAATAGACTGAAGTAAGGCTGCCAAGAGGACTTGAAAGCGGGGCAGAATTGCAGGAAACCGATTTCAGGAGGTAGACTGGAATTGCATTGAAAGCATAGGAAAAGAGGCAGAACGTCCACAATGATGCACTTGGCCAAAAAGGGCGTATGCGTTTTTTCCTGAATATATTCAGGAAAAAACGCATACGCCCTTTTTGGCCAACCAAGCAAGCTTGCAAAGGAAATCTGCACTACAATGAAGTCTCACTTCCCCCTGGTCAAAAGGGCCATCTGAAAAAAGTGTAAAATCCAGAAAGGCAGGACAGGCCATTGAGAACTGGGAGCCTTGTTATGCTGATGGGCGGGATGTAAATTGCCAACAGACACTTGGGAGAAGTGTATGGTGTTTCCTGAAACATCTAAAAAACAAAGCAACAGAGCCCAGGGCACTGCCACTTATGGTCCTATAGCTTAGGGAAATTAAAATCAAAAAGACACAGCCACCCCAAAGTTTGGAACAGCTCTGTTTACAAGAACCTCGTTTACAGTACAAGTTCAACATCGCAGAAAGTGAAAAATGGATAAAGAAGTTGTGGTATTCACTTACAAAGCAATATCACTCAGCAATGAAATCTATGTCATCAGGCCCTTAGCAGCACAATGAGTGGATTCAGGTATGATGATTCTAACTGAAATAAGTCACACAGAAAAAGAAACATCATAAGATATCAGTAATACACGGAATGGAAACTTGGCTACACAGGAACTGAATTACAGAACAGAACAGGGTCTCAAATTTAGAAAACCAACTTATGCTTGCTTAAGGGGAAAGGTGAGTTGGGGTGCTGCATAAAACCAGAGATTGAAATGAGCACAGATAAAGTTCCTTAAGCCAAATATGGAATAGACAAGAGCTACTCCTTGCTCAACGAAATGGACTCAACACCGCATATTAAACGCCTAAGAATGTACCTGACTAGTAAGTATCTTAAAACCTATGGATTGCTATGTCTCCGAAAGAGAATCAAGCATGTGTACAGGGGCATAAACGCAGCAGTGATAGGATTGGAGAGGTTCGGTGAGCAAATGAAGACCCTTTGAAGTCATATTGCATGGTACCCATTCCACGGGTTTCAACCACCCAGGTTTTAGGTATTCTTCCTTCAGCTGAAACATGCATGTGGAACCCAGAGTATGATCAACCATGTGATCGGGAAACGTGTTCAAATATGTCTCAGTTTTCCTCCCCTGGTACTCGGGTGCAACATTCCAGACACTTTACTAACACTCTCTCCACTTGGAGAGTCAGCGCCTTTAACCTCCTGTTTAGCACAGTTTGCAATTTCTGCGGAAGATGAACAGGAATAGCGAGAACCAATGAGAGGCTAGCTGGAGGTGTCTGGACGGGCAAATTTAACTCTCATTTCCCACCAGGAAGAGGAATTAACCAAAGGCTCAGTGTGCCGTACCGGAACCAGATTAGGGCCTGAAGCCATCCTGCGGTGTTGCGGCCAGCTCAAAAGAAAGCGAGTTGAAGAAAGGAGCTCAGGGGCACTGTAATTCACAAACCTGCAGAGTTATAAATGACAGCTATCGTCCAAAAATAGACTGAAGTAAGGCTGCCAAGAGGACTTGAAAGCGGGGCAGAATTGCAGGAAACCGATATCAGGAGGTAGACTGGAATTGCATTGAAAGCATAGGAAAAGAGGCAGAACGTCCACAATGATGCACTTGGCCAAAAAGGGCGTATGCGTTTTTTCCTGAATATATTCAGGAAAAAACGCATACGCCCTTTTTGGCCAACCAAGCAAGCTTGCAAAGGAAATCTGCACTACAATGAAGTCTCACTTCCCCCCGGTCAAAAGGGCCATCTGAAAAAAGTGTAAAATCCAGAAAGGCAGGACAGGCCATGGAGAACTGGGAGCCTTGTTATGCTGATGGGCGGGATGTAAATTGCCAACAACCACTCGGGAGAAGTGTATGGTGTTTCCTGAAACATCTAAAAAACAAAGCAACAGAACCTAGGGCACTTCCACTTATGGTCCTATAGCTTAGGGAAATTAAAATCAAAAAGACACAGCCACCCCAATGTTTGGAACGGCTCTGTTTACAAGAAACTCGTTTACAGTACAAGTTCAACATCGCAGAAAGTGAAAAATGGATAAAGAAGTTGTGGTATTTACTTACAAAGCAATATCACTCAGCAATGAAATCTGTGTCATCAGGCCCTTAGCAGCACAATGAGTGGATTCAGGTATGATGATTCTAACTGAAATAAGTCACACAGAAAAAGAAACATCATAAGATATCAGTAATACACGGAATGTAAACTTGGCTACACAGGAACTGAATTACAGAACAGAACAGGGTCTCAAATTTAGAAAACCAACTTATGCTTGCTTAAGGGTAAAGGTGAGTTGGGGTGCTGCATAAAACCAGAGATTGAAATGAGCACAGATAAAGTTCCTTAAGCCAAATATGGAATAGACAAGAGCTACTCCTTGCTCAACGAAATGGACTCAAAACCCCATATTAAATGCCTAAGAATGTACCTGACTAGTAAGTATCTTAAAACCTATGGATTGCTATGTCTCCAAAAGAGAATCAAGCGTGTGTACAGGGGCATAAATGCAGCAGTGATAGGATTGGAGAGGTTCGGTGAGCAAATGAAGACCCTTTGAAGTCATATTGCACGGTACCCATTCCACGGGTCTCAACTCTCCAGGTTTAAGGTATTCTTCCTTCAGCTAAAACATGCATGTGGAACCCAGAGTATGATCAACCATGTGAACGGGAGACGTGTTCAAATATGTCTCAGTTTTCGTACCCTGGTACTCAGGTGCAACATTCCAGACGCTTTACTAACACTCTCCCGACTTGGAGAGTCAGTCCCTTTAACCTCCTGTTTGGCCCAGTTTGCAATTTCTGTGGAAGATGAACAGGAATAGCGAGAACCAATGAGAGGCTAGCTGCAGGTGTCTGGACGGGCAAATTTAACTCTCATTTCCCACCAGGAAGAGGAATTAACCAAAGGCTCAGCATGCAGGGCCGGAACCAGATTAGGGCCTGAAGCCATCCTGCGGTGTTGCGGCCAGGTCACAAGAAAGCGAGTTGAAGAAAGGAGCTCAGGGGCACTGTAATTCACAAACCTGCAGAGTTATAAATGACAGCTATCGTCCAAAAATAGACTGAAGTAAGGCTGCCAAGAGGACTTGAAAGCGGGGCAGAATTGCAGGAAACCGATTTCAGGAGGTAGACTGGAATTGCATTGAAAGCATAGGAAAAGAGGCAGAACGTCCACAATGATGCACTTGGCCAAAAAGGGCGTATGCGTTTTTTCCTGAATATATTCAGGAAAAAACGCATACGCCCTTTTTGGCCAACCAAGCAAGCTTGCAAAGGAAATCTGCACTACAATGAAGTCTCACTTCCCCCCGGTCAAAAGGGCCATCTGAAAAAAGTGTAAAATCCAGAAAGGCAGGACAGGCCATGGAGAACTGGGAGCCTTGTTATGCTGATGGGCGGGATGTAAATTGCCAACAGACACTCGGGAGAAGTGTATGGTGTTTCCTGAAACATCTAAAAAACAAAGCAACAGAGCCTAGGGCACTTCCACTTATGGTCCTATAGCTTAGGGAAATTAAAATCAAAAAGACACAGCCACCCCAAAGTTTGGGACGCCTCCATTTACAAGAACCTCGTTTACCGTACAAGTTCAATATCACAGAAAGTGAAAAATGGATAAAGAACTTGTGGTACTTACGTACAATGCAGTATCACTCAGCAATGAAATCTATGTCATCAGGCCCGTAGAAGCATGATGAGTGGATTCAGGTACGATGATTCTAACTGAAATAACTCACACAGAAAAAGAAACATCATAAGATATCACTAATACACGGAATGTAAACTTGGCTACACAGGAACTGCATTCCAAAACAGAACAGGGTCTCAAATTTAGAAAACCAACTTATGCTTGCTTAAGGGGAAAGGTGAGTTGGGGTGCTGTATAAAACCAGAGATTGAAATGAGCACAGATAAAGTTCCTTAAGCCAAATAAGGAATAGACAAGAGCTACTCCTTGCTCAACGAAATGGACTCAAAACCCCATATTAAACTGCTTAGAATGTACCTGACTAGTAAGTATCTTAAAACCTATGGATTGCTATGTCTCCAAAAGAGAATCAAGCATGTGTACAGGGGCATAAATGCAGCAGTGATAGGATTGGAGAGGTTCGCTGAGCAAATGAAGACCCTTTGAAGTCATATTGCACGGTACCCATTCCACGGGTCTCAACTCTCCAGGTTTAAGGTATTCTTCCTTCAGCTAAAACATGCATGTGGAACCCAGAGTATGATCAACCATGTGAACGGGAGACGTGTTCAAATATGTCTCAGTTTTCCTCCCCTGGTACTCGGGTGCAACATTCCAGACGCTTTACTAACACTCTCCCGACTTGGAGAGTCAGTCCCTTTAACCTCCTGTTTGGCCCAGTTTGCAATTTCTGCGGAAGATGAACAGGAATAGCGAGAACCAATGAGAGGCTAGCTGGAGGTGTCTGGATGGGCAAATTTAACTCTCATTTCCCACCAGGAAGAGGAATTAACCAAAGGCTCAGCATGCCGGGCCGGAACCAGATTAGGGCCTGAAGCCATCCTGCTTTGTTGCGGCCAGGTCACAAGAAAGCGAGTTGAAGAAAGGAGCTCAGGGGCACTGTAATTCACAAACCTGCAGAGTTATAAATGACAGCTATCGTCCAAAAATAGACTGAAGTAAGGCTGCCAAGAGGACTTGAAAGCGGGGCAGAATTGCAGGAAACCGATTTCAGGAGGTAGACTGGAATTGCATTGAAAGCATAGGAAAAGAGGCAGAACGTCCACAATGATGCACTTGGCCAAAAAGGGCGTATGCGTTTTTTCCTGAATATATTCAGGAAAAAACGCATACGCCCTTTTTGGCCAACCAAGCAAGCTTGCAAAGGAAATCTGCACTACAATGAAGTCTCACTTCCCCCCGGTCAAAAGGGCCATCTGAAAAAAGTGTAAAATCCAGAAAGGCAGGACAGGCCATGGAGAACTGGGAGCCTTGTTATGCTGATGGGCGGGATGTAAATTGCCAACAGACACTCGGGAGAAGTGTATGGTGTTTCCTGAAACATCTAAAAAACAAAGCAACAGAGCCTAGGGCACTTCCACTTATGGTCCTATAGCTTAGGGAAATTAAAATCAAAAAGACACAGCCACCCCAAAGTTTGGGACGCCTCCATTTACAAGAACCTCGTTTACCGTACAAGTTCAATATCACAGAAAGTGAAAAATGGATAAAGAACTTGTGGTACTTACGTACAATGCAGTATCACTCAGCAATGAAATCTATGTCATCAGGCCCGTAGAAGCATAATGAGTGGATTCAGGTACGATGATTCTAACTGAAATAACTCACACAGAAAAAGAAACATCATAAGATATCACTAATACACGGAATGTAAACTTGGCTACACAGGAACTGCATTCCAAAACAGAACAGGGTCTCAAATTTAGAAAACCAACTTATGCTTGCTTAAGGGGAAAGGTGAGTTGGGGTGCTGTATAAAACCAGAGATTGAAATGAGCACAGATAAAGTTCCTTAAGCCAAATATGGAATAGACAAGAGCTACTCCTTGCTCAACGAAATGGACTCAGAACCCCATATTAAACTGCTTAGAATGTACCTGACTAGTAAGTATCTTAAAACCTATGGATTGCTATGTCTCCAAAAGAGAATCAAGCGTGTGTACAGGGGCATAAATGCAGCAGTGATAGGATTGGAGAGGTTCGCTGAGCAAATGAAGACCCTTTGAAGTCATATTGCACGGTACCCATTCCACGGGTCTCAACTCTCCAGGTTTAAGGTATTCTTCCTTCAGCTAAAACATGCATGTGGAACCCAGAGTATGATCAACCATGTGAACGGGAGACGTGTTCAAATATGTCTCAGTTTTCCTCCCCTGGTACTCGGGTGCAACATTCCAGACGCTTTACTAACACTCTCCCGACTTGGAGAGTCAGTCCCTTTAACCTCCTGTTTGGCCCAGTTTGCAATTTCTGCGGAAGATGAACAGGAATAGCGAGAACCAATGAGAGGCTAGCTGGAGGTGTCTGGATGGGCAAATTTAACTCTCATTTCCCACCAGGAAGAGGAATTAACCAAAGGCTCAGCATGCCGGGCCGGAACCAGATTAGGGCCTGAAGCCATCCTGCTTTGTTGCGGCCAGGTCACAAGAAAGCGAGTTGAAGAAAGGAGCTCAGGGGCACTGTAATTCACAAACCTGCAGAGTTATAAATGACAGCTATCGTCCAAAAATAGACTGAAGTAAGGCTGCCAAGAGGACTTGAAAGCGGGGCAGAATTGCAGGAAACCGATTTCAGGAGGTAGACTGGAATTGCATTGAAAGCATAGGAAAAGAGGCAGAACGTCCACAATGATGCACTTGGCCAAAAAGGGCGTATGCGTTTTTTCCTGAATATATTCAGGAAAAAACGCATACGCCCTTTTTGGCCAACCAAGCAAGCTTGCAAAGGAAATCTGCACTACAATGAAGTCTCACTTCCCCCCGGTCAAAAGGGCCATCTGAAAAAAGTGTAAAATCCAGAAAGGCAGGACAGGCCATGGAGAACTGGGAGCCTTGTTATGCTGATGGGCGGAATGTAAATTGCCAACAACCACTCGGGAGAAGTGTATGGTGTTTCCTGAAACATCTAAAAAACAAAGCAACAGAACCTAGGGCACTTCCACTTATGGTCCTATAGCTTAGGGAAATTAAAATCAAAAAGACACAGCCACCCCAAAGTTTGGAATGGCTCTGTTTACAAGAACCTCGTTTACAGTACAAGTTCAACATCGCAGAAAGTGAAAAATGGATAAAGAAGTTGTGGTATTTACTTACAAAGCAATATCACCAAGGAATGAAATCTGTGTCATCAGGCCCTTAGCAGCACAATGAGTGGATTCAGGTATGATGATTCTAACTGAAATAAGTCACACAGAAAAAGAAACATCATAAGATATCAGTAATACACGGAATGTAAACTTGGCTACACAGGAACTGAATTACAGAACAGAACAGGGTCTCAAATTTAGAAAACCAACTTATGCTTGCTTAAGGGGAAAGGTGAGTTGGGGTGCTGCATAAAACCAGAGATTGAAATGAGAACAGATAAAGTTCCTTAAGCCAAATATGGAATAGACAAGAGCTACTCCTTGCTCAACGAAATGGACTCAACACCCCATATTAAACGCCTAAGAATGTACCTGACTAGTAAGTATCTTAAAACCTATGGATTGCTATGTCTCCGAAAGAGAATCAAGCATGTGTACAGGGGCATAAACGCAGCAGTGATAGGATTGGAGAGGTTCGGTGAGCAAATGAAGACCCTTTGAAGTCATATTGCATGGTACCCATTCCACGGGTTTCAACTACCCAGGTTTAAGGTATTCTTCCTTCAGCTAAAACATGCATGTGTAACCTAGAGTATGATCAACCATGTGATCGGGAGACGTGTTCAAATATGTCTCAGTTTTCCTCCCCTGGTACTCGGGTGCAACATTCCAGACGCTTTACTAACACTCTCCCGACTTGAAGAGTCAGTCCCTTTAACCTCCTGTTTGGCCCAGTTTGCAATTTCTGCGGAAGATGAACAGGAATAGCAAGAACCAATGAGAGGCTAGCTGCAGGTGTCTGGACGGGCAAATTTAACTCTCATTTCCCACCAGGAAGAGGAATTAACCAAAGGCTCAGCATGCCGGGCTGGAACCAGATTAGGGCCTGAAGCCATCCTGCGGTGTTGCGGCCAGGTCACAAGAAAGCGAGTTGAAGAAAGGAGCTCAGGGGCACTGTAATTCACAAACCTGCAGAGTTATAAATGACAGCTATCGTCCAAAAATAGACTGAAGTAAGGCTGCCAAGAGGACTTGCAAGCGGGGCAGAATTGCAGGAAACCGATATCAGGAGGTAGACTGGAATTGCATTGAAAGCATAGGAAAAGAGGCAGAACGTCCACAATGATGCACTTGGCCAAAAAGGGCGTATGCGTTTTTTCCTGAATATATTCAGGAAAAAACGCATACGCCCTTTTTGGCCAACCAAGCAAGCTTGCAAAGGAAATCTGCACTACAATGAAGTCTCACTTCCCCCCGGTCAAAAGGGCCATCTGAAAAAAGGGTAAAATCCAGAAAGGCAGGACAGGCCATGGAGAACTGGGAGCCTTGTTATGCTGATGGGCGGGATGTAAATTACCAACAGACACTCAGGAGAAGTGTATGGTGTTTCCTGAAACATCTAAAAAACAAAGCAACAGAGCCTAGGGCACTGCCACTTATGGTCCTATAGCTTAGGGAAATTAAAATCAAAAAGACACAGCCACCCCAAAGTTTGGGACGCCTCTGTTTACAAGAACTTCGTTTACAGTACAAGTTCAACATCGCAGAAAGTGAAAAATGGATAAAGAAGTTGTGGTATTTACTTACAAAGCAATATCACTCAGCAATGAAATCTATGTCATCAGGCCCTTAGCAGCACAATGAGTTGATTCAGGTATGATGATTCTAACTGAAATAAGTCACACAGAAAAAGAAACATCATAAGATATCAGTAATACACGGAATGTAAACTTGGCTACACAGGAACTGAATTACAGAACAGAACAGGGTCTCCAATTTAGAAAACCAACTTATGCTTGCTTAAGGGGAAAGGTGAGTTGGGGTGCTGCATAAAACCAGAGATTGAAATGAACACAGATAAATTTCCTTAAGCCAAATATGGAATAGACAAGAGCTACTCCTTGCTCAACGAAATGGACTCAACACCGCATATTTAACGCCTAAGAATGTACCTGACTAGTAAGTATCTTAAAACCTATGGATTGCTATGTCTCCGAAAGAGAATCAAGCATGTGTACAGGGGCATAAACGCAGCAGTGATAGGATTGGAGAGGTTCGGTGAGCAAATGAAGACCCTTTGAAGTCATATTGCATGGTACCCATTCCACGGGTTTCACCTACCCAGGTTTAAGGTATTCTTCCTTCAGCTAAAACATGCATGTGGAACCTAGAGTATGATCAACCATGTGATCGGGAGACGTGTTCAAATATGTCTCAGTTTTCGTACCCTGGTACTCGGGTGCAACATTCCAGACGCTTTACTAACACTCTCCCCACTTGGAGAGTCAGTCCCTTTAACCTCCTGTTTGGCCTAGTTTGCAATTTCTGTGGAAGATGAACAGGAATAGCGAGAACCAATGAGAGACTAGCTGGAGGTGTCTGGATGGGCAAATTTAACTCTCATTTCCCACCAGGAAGAGGAAATAACCAAAGGCTCAGCGTGCCGTGCCGGAACCAGATTAGGGCCTGAAGACATCCTGCGGTGTTGCAGCCAGGTCACAAGAAAGCGAGTTGAAGAAAGGAGCTCAGGGGCACTGTAATTCACAAACCTGCAGAGTTATAAATGACAGCTATCGTCCAAAAATAGACTGAAGTAAGGCTGCCAAGAGGACTTGAAAGCGGGGCAGAATTGCAGGAAACCGATTTCAGGAGGTAGACTGGAATTGCATTGAAAGCATAGGAAAAGAGGCAGAACGTCCACAATGATGCACTTGGCCAAAAAGGGCGTATGCGTTTTTTCCTGAATATATTCAGGAAAAAACGCATACGCCCTTTTTGGCCAACCAAGCAAGCTTGCAAAGGAAATCTGCACTACAATGAAGTCTCACTTCCCCCCGGTCAAAAGGGCCATCTGAAAAAAGTGTAAAATCCAGAAAGGCAGGACAGGCCATGGAGAACTGGGAGCCTTGTTATGCTGATGGGCGGGATGTAAATTGCCAACAGACACTCGGGAGAAGTGTATGGTGTTTCCTGAAACATCTAAAAAACAAAGTAACAGAGCCTAGGGCACTGCCACTTATGGTCCTATAGCTTAGGGAAATTAAAATCAAAAAGACACAGCCACCCCAAAGTTTGGGACGCCTCTGTTTACAAGAACCTCGTTTACCGTACAAGTTCAATATCACAGAAAGTGAAAAATGGATAAAGAACTTGTGGTACTTACGTACAATGCAGTATCACTCAGCAATGAAATCTATGTCATCAGGCCCGTAGCAGCATCATGAGTGGATTCAGGTACGATGATTCTAACTGAAATAAGTCACACAGAAAAAGAAACATCATAAGATATCACTAATACACGGAATGTAAACTTGTCTACACAGGAACTGAATTCCAAAACAGAACAGGTTCTCAAATTTAGAAAACCAACTTATGCTTGCTTAAGGGTAAAGGTGAGTTGGGGTGCTGCATAAAACCAGAGATTGAAATGAGCACAGATAAAGTTCCTTAAGCCAAATATGGAATAGACAAGAGCTACTCCTTGCTCAACGAAATGGACACAACACCGCATATTAAACGCCTAAGAATGTACCTGACTAGTAAGTATCTTAAAACCTATGGATTGCTATGTCTCCGAAAGAGAATCAAGCATGTGTACAGGGGCATAAACGCAGCAGTGATAGGATTGGAGAGGTTCGTGAGCAAATGAAGACCCTTTGAAGTCATATTGCATGGTACCCATTCCACGGGTTTCAACTACCCAGGTTTAAGGTATTCTTCCTTCAGCTAAAACATGCATGTGGAACCTAGAGTATGATCAACCATGTGATCGGGAGACGTGTTCAAATATGTCTCAGTTTTCCTCCCCTGGTACTCGGGTGCAACATTCCAGACGCTTTACTAACACTCTCCCCACTTGGAGAGTCAGTCCCTTTAACCTCCTGTTTGGCCCAGTTTGCAATTTCTGTGGAAGATGAACAGGAATAGCGAGAACCAATGAGAGACTAGCTGGAGGTATCTGGATGGGCAAATTTAACTCTCATTTCCCACCAGGAAGAGGAATTAACCAAAGGCTCAGCGTGCCGTGCCGGAACCAGATTAGGGCCTGAAGACATCCTGCGGTGTTGCGGCCAGGTCACAAGAAAGCGAGTTGAAGAAAGGAGCTCAGGGGCACTGTAATTCACAAACCTGCAGAGTTATAAATGACAGCTATCGTCCAAAAATAGACTGAAGTAAGGCTGCCAAGAGGACTTGAAAGCGGGGCAGAATTGCAGGAAACCGATTTCAGGAGGTAGACTGGAATTGCATTGAAAGCATAGGAAAAGAGGCAGAACGTCCACAATGATGCACTTGGCCAAAAAGGGCGTATGCGTTTTTTCCTGAATATATTCAGGAAAAAACGCATACGCCCTTTTTGGCCAACCAAGCAAGCTTGCAAAGGAAATCTGCACTACAATGAAGTCTCACTTCCCCCCGGTCAAAAGGGCCATCTGAAAAAAGTGTAAAATCCAGAAAGGCAGGACAGGCCATGGAGAACTGGGAGCCTTGTTATGCTGATGGGCGGGATGTAAATTGCCAACAGACACTCGGGAGAAGTGTATGGTGTTTCCTGAAACATCTAAAAAACAAAGCAACAGAGCCTAGGGCACTTCCACTTATGGTCCTATAGCTTAGGGAAATTAAAATCAAAAAGACACAGCCACCGCAATGTTTGGAACGGCTCTGTTTACAAGAAACTCGTTTACAGTACAAGTTCAACATCGCAGAAAGTGAAAAATGGATAAAGAAGTTGTGGTATTTACTTACAAAGCAATATCACTCAGCAATGAAATCTGTGTCATCAGGCCCTTAGCATCACAATGAGTGGATTCAGGTATGATGATTCTAACTGAAATAAGTCACACAGAAAAAGAAACATCATAAGATATCAGTAATACACGGAATGTAAACTTGGCTACACAGGAACTGAATTACAGAACAGAACAGGGTCTCCAATTTAGAAAACCAACTTATGCTTGCTTAAGGGGAAAGGTGAGTTGGGGTGCTGCATAAAACCAGAGATTGAAATGAGCACAGATAAAGTTCCTTAAGCCAAATATGGAATAGACAAGAGCTACTCCTTGCTCAACGAAATGGAATCAACACCGCATATTAAACGCCTAAGAATGTACCTGACTAGTAAGTATCTTAAAACCTATGGATTGCTATGTCTCCGAAAGAGAATCAAGCATGTGTATAGGGGCATAAATGCAGCAGTGATAGGATTGCAGAGGTTCGTGAGCAAATGAAGACCCTTTAAAGTCATATTGCATGGTACCCATTCCACGGGTTTCAACTACCCAGGTGTAAGGTATTGTTCCTTCAGCTAAAACATGCATGTGGAACCTAGAGTATGATCAACCATGTGAGTGGGAGACGTGTTCAAATATGTCTCAGTTTTCGTACCCTGGTACTAGGGTGCAACATTCCAGACGCTTTACTAACACTCTCCCCACTTGGAGAGTCAGTCCCTTTAACCTCCTGTTTGGCCCAGTTTGCAATTTCTGTGGAAGATGAACAGGAATAGCGAGAACCAATGAGAGACTAGCTGGAGGTGTCTGGATGGGCAAATTTAACTCTCATTTCCCACCAGGAAGAGGAATTAACCAAAGGATCAGCGTGCCATGCCGGAACCAGATTAGGGCCTGAAGCCATCCTGCGGTGTTGCGGCCAGGTCACAAGAAAGCGAGTTGAAGAAAGGAGCTCAGGGGCACTGTAATTCACAAACCTGCAGAGTTATAAATGACAGCTATCGTCCAAAAATAGACTGAAGTAAGGCTGCCAAGAGGACTTGAAAGCGGGGCAGAATTGCAGGAAACCGATTTCAGGAGGTAGACTGGAATTGCATTGAAAGCATAGGAAAAGAGGCAGAACGTCCACAATGATGCACTTGGCCAAAAAGGGCGTATGCATTTTTTCCTGAATATATTCAGGAAAAAACGCATACGCACTTTTTGGCCAACCAAGCAAGCTTGCAAAGGAAATCTGCACTACAATGAAGTCTCACTTCCCCCCGGTCAAAAGGGCCATCTGAAAAAAGTGTAAAATCCAGAAAGGCAGGACAGGCCATGGAGAACTGGGAGCCTTGTTATGCTGATGGGCGGGATGTAAATTGCCAACAGACACTTGGGAGAAGTGTATGGTGTTTCCTGAAACATCTAAAAAAGAAAGCAACAGAGCCTAGGGCACTGCCACTTATGGTCCTATAGCTTAGGGAAATTAAAATCAAAAAGACACAGCCACCCCAAAGTTTGGGATGCCTCCGTTTACAAGAACCTCGTTTACCGTACAAGTTCAATATCACAGAAAGTGAAAAATGGATAAAGAACATGTGGTACTTACGTACAATGCAGTATCACTCAGCAATGAAATCTATGTCATCAGGCCCGTAGCAGCATAATGAGTGGATTCAGGTACGATGATTCTAACTGAAATAAGTCACACAGAAAAAGAAACATCATAAGATATCACTAATACACGGAATGTAAACTTGGCTACACAGGAACTGCATTCCAAAACATAACAGGGTCTCAAATTTAGAAAACCAACTTATGCTTGCTTAAGGGTAAAGGTGAGTTGGGGTGCTGCATAAAACCAGAGATTGAAATGAGCACAGATAAAGTTCCTTAAGCCAAATATGGAATAGACAAGAGCTACTCCTTGCTCAACGAAATGGACTCAAAACCCCATATTAAACGCCTAAGAATGTACCTGACTAGTAAGTATCTTAAAACCTATGGATTGCTATGTCTCCAAAAGAGAATCAAGCGTGTGTACAGGGGCATAAATGCAGCAGTGATAGGATTGGAGAGGTTCGGTGAGCAAATGAAGACCCTTTGAAGTCATATTGCATGGTACCCATTCCACGGGTCTCAACTCTCCAGGTTTAAGGTATTCTTCCTTCAGCTAAAACATGCATGTGGAACCCAGAGTATGATCAACCATGTGAACGGGAAACGTGTTCAAATATGTCTCAGTTTTCCTACCCTGGTACTCGGGTGCAACATTCCAGACGCTTTACTAACACTCTCCCGACTTGGAGAGTCAGTCCCTTTAATCTCCTGTTTGGCCCAGTTTGCAATTTCTGCGGAAGATGAACAGGAATAGCGAGAACCAATGAGAGGCTAGCTGCAGGTGTCTGGACGGGCAAATTTAACTCTCATTTCCCACCAGGAAGAGGAATTAACCAAAGGCTCAGCATGCAGGGCCGGAACCAGATTAGGGCCTGAAGCCATCCTGCGGTGTTGCGGCCAGGTCACAAGAAAGCGAGTTGAAGAAAGGAGCTCAGGGGCACTGTAATTCACAAACCTGCAGAGTTATAAATGACAGCTATCATCCAAAAATAGACTGAAGTAAGGCTGCCAAGAGGACTTGAAAGCGGGGCAGAATTGCAGGAAACCGATTTCAGGAGGTAGACTGGAATTGCATTGAAAGCATAGGAAAAGAGGCAGAACGTCCACAATGATGCACTTGGCCAAAAAGGGCGTATGCGTTTTTTCCTGAATATATTCAGGAAAAAACGCATACGCCCTTTTTGGCCAACCAAGCAAGCTTGCAAAGGAAATCTGCACTACAATGAAGTCTCACTTCCCCCCGGTCAAAAGGGCCATCTGAAAAAAGTGTAAAATCCAGAAAGGCAGGACAGGCCATGGAGAACTGGGAGCCTTGTTATGCTGATGGGCGGGATGTAAATTGCCAACAGACACTCGGGAGAAGTGTATGGTGTTTCCTGAAACATCTAAAAAACAAAGCAACAGAGCCTAGGGCACTTCCACTTATGGTCCTATAGCTTAGGGAAATTAAAATCAAAAAGACACAGCCACCCCAAAGTTTGGGACGCCTCCATTTACAAGAACCTCGTTTACCGTACAAGTTCAATATCACAGAAAGTGAAAAATGGATAAAGAACTTGTGGTACTTACGTACAATGCAGTATCACTCAGCAATGAAATCTATGTCATCAGGCCCGTAGAAGCATAATGAGTGGATTCAGGTACGATGATTCTAACTGAAATAACTCACACAGAAAAAGAAACATCATAAGATATCACTAATACACGGAATGTAAACTTGGCTACACAGGAACTGCATTCCAAAACAGAACAGGGTCTCAAATTTAGAAAACCAACTTATGCTTGCTTAAGGGGAAAGGTGAGTTGGGGTGCTGTATAAAACCAGAGATTGAAATGAGCACAGATAAAGTTCCTTAAGCCAAATATGGAATAGACAAGAGCTACTCCTTGCTCAACGAAATGGACTCAAAACCCCATATTAAACTGCTTAGAATGTACCTGACTAGTAAGTATCTTAAAACCTATGGATTGCTATGTCTCCAAAAGAGAATCAAGCGTGTGTACAGGGGCATAAATGCAGCAGTGATAGGATTGGAGAGGTTCGCTGAGCAAATGAAGACCCTTTGAAGTCATATTGCACGGTACCCATTCCACGGGTCTCAACTCTCCAGGTTTAAGGTATTCTTCCTTCAGCTAAAACATGCATGTGGAACCCAGAGTATGATCAACCATGTGAACGGGAGACGTGTTCAAATATGTCTCAGTTTTCCTCCCCTGGTACTCGGGTGCAACATTCCAGACGCTTTACTAACACTCTCCCGACTTGGAGAGTCAGTCCCTTTAACCTCCTGTTTGGCCCAGTTTGCAATTTCTGCGGAAGATGAACAGGAATAGCGAGAACCAATGAGAGGCTAGCTGGAGGTGTCTGGATGGGCAAATTTAACTCTCATTTCCCACCAGGAAGAGGAATTAACCAAAGGCTCAGCATGCCGGGCCGGAACCAGATTAGGGCCTGAAGCCATCCTGCGGTGTTGCGGCCAGGTCACAAGAAAGCGAGTTGAAGAAAGGAGCTCAGGGGCACTGTAATTCACAAACCTGCAGAGTTATAAATGACAGCTATCGTCCAAAAATAGACTGAAGTAAGGCTGCCAAGAGGACTTGAAAGCGGGGCAGAATTGCAGGAAACCGATTTCAGGAGGTAGACTGGAATTGCATTGAAAGCATAGGAAAAGAGGCAGAACGTCCACAATGATGCACTTGGCCAAAAAGGGCGTATGCGTTTTTTCCTGAATATATTCAGGAAAAAACGCATACGCCCTTTTTGGCCAACCAAGCAAGCTTGCAAAGGAAATCTGCACTACAATGAAGTCTCACTTCCCCCTGGTCAAAAGGGCCATCTGAAAAAAGTGTAAAATCCAGAAAGGCAGGACAGGCCATTGAGAACTGGGAGCCTTGTTATGCTGATGGGCGGGATGTAAATTGCCAACAGACACTTGGGAGAAGTGTATGGTGTTTCCTGAAACATCTAAAAAACAAAGCAACAGAGCCCAGGGCACTGCCACTTATGGTCCTATAGCTTAGGGAAATTAAAATCAAAAAGACACAGCCACCCCAAAGTTTGGAACAGCTCTGTTTACAAGAACCTCGTTTACAGTACAAGTTCAACATCGCAGAAAGTGAAAAATGGATAAAGAAGTTGTGGTATTCACTTACAAAGCAATATCACTCAGCAATGAAATCTATGTCATCAGGCCCTTAGCAGCACAATGAGTGGATTCAGGTATGATGATTCTAACTGAAATAAGTCACACAGAAAAAGAAACATCATAAGATATCAGTAATACACGGAATGGAAACTTGGCTACACAGGAACTGAATTACAGAACAGAACAGGGTCTCAAATTTAGAAAACCAACTTATGCTTGCTTAAGGGGAAAGGTGAGTTGGGGTGCTGCATAAAACCAGAGATTGAAATGAGCACAGATAAAGTTCCTTAAGCCAAATATGGAATAGACAAGAGCTACTCCTTGCTCAACGAAATGGACTCAACACCGCATATTAAACGCCTAAGAATGTACCTGACTAGTAAGTATCTTAAAACCTATGGATTGCTATGTCTCCGAAAGAGAATCAAGCATGTGTACAGGGGCATAAACGCAGCAGTGATAGGATTGGAGAGGTTCGGTGAGCAAATGAAGACCCTTTGAAGTCATATTGCATGGTACCCATTCCACGGGTTTCAACCACCCAGGTTTTAGGTATTCTTCCTTCAGCTGAAACATGCATGTGGAACCCAGAGTATGATCAACCATGTGATCGGGAAACGTGTTCAAATATGTCTCAGTTTTCCTCCCCTGGTACTCGGGTGCAACATTCCAGACACTTTACTAACACTCTCTCCACTTGGAGAGTCAGCGCCTTTAACCTCCTGTTTAGCACAGTTTGCAATTTCTGCGGAAGATGAACAGGAATAGCGAGAACCAATGAGAGGCTAGCTGGAGGTGTCTGGACGGGCAAATTTAACTCTCATTTCCCACCAGGAAGAGGAATTAACCAAAGGCTCAGTGTGCCGTACCGGAACCAGATTAGGGCCTGAAGCCATCCTGCGGTGTTGCGGCCAGCTCAAAAGAAAGCGAGTTGAAGAAAGGAGCTCAGGGGCACTGTAATTCACAAACCTGCAGAGTTATAAATGACAGCTATCGTCCAAAAATAGACTGAAGTAAGGCTGCCAAGAGGACTTGAAAGCGGGGCAGAATTGCAGGAAACCGATATCAGGAGGTAGACTGGAATTGCATTGAAAGCATAGGAAAAGAGGCAGAACGTCCACAATGATGCACTTGGCCAAAAAGGGCGTATGCGTTTTTTCCTGAATATATTCAGGAAAAAACGCATACGCCCTTTTTGGCCAACCAAGCAAGCTTGCAAAGGAAATCTGCACTACAATGAAGTCTCACTTCCCCCCGGTCAAAAGGGCCATCTGAAAAAAGTGTAAAATCCAGAAAGGCAGGACAGGCCATGGAGAACTGGGAGCCTTGTTATGCTGATGGGCGGGATGTAAATTGCCAACAACCACTCGGGAGAAGTGTATGGTGTTTCCTGAAACATCTAAAAAACAAAGCAACAGAACCTAGGGCACTTCCACTTATGGTCCTATAGCTTAGGGAAATTAAAATCAAAAAGACACAGCCACCCCAATGTTTGGAACGGCTCTGTTTACAAGAAACTCGTTTACAGTACAAGTTCAACATCGCAGAAAGTGAAAAATGGATAAAGAAGTTGTGGTATTTACTTACAAAGCAATATCACTCAGCAATGAAATCTGTGTCATCAGGCCCTTAGCAGCACAATGAGTGGATTCAGGTATGATGATTCTAACTGAAATAAGTCACACAGAAAAAGAAACATCATAAGATATCAGTAATACACGGAATGTAAACTTGGCTACACAGGAACTGAATTACAGAACAGAACAGGGTCTCAAATTTAGAAAACCAACTTATGCTTGCTTAAGGGTAAAGGTGAGTTGGGGTGCTGCATAAAACCAGAGATTGAAATGAGCACAGATAAAGTTCCTTAAGCCAAATATGGAATAGACAAGAGCTACTCCTTGCTCAACGAAATGGACTCAAAACCCCATATTAAATGCCTAAGAATGTACCTGACTAGTAAGTATCTTAAAACCTATGGATTGCTATGTCTCCAAAAGAGAATCAAGCGTGTGTACAGGGGCATAAATGCAGCAGTGATAGGATTGGAGAGGTTCGGTGAGCAAATGAAGACCCTTTGAAGTCATATTGCACGGTACCCATTCCACGGGTCTCAACTCTCCAGGTTTAAGGTATTCTTCCTTCAGCTAAAACATGCATGTGGAACCCAGAGTATGATCAACCATGTGAACGGGAGACGTGTTCAAATATGTCTCAGTTTTCGTACCCTGGTACTCAGGTGCAACATTCCAGACGCTTTACTAACACTCTCCCGACTTGGAGAGTCAGTCCCTTTAACCTCCTGTTTGGCCCAGTTTGCAATTTCTGTGGAAGATGAACAGGAATAGCGAGAACCAATGAGAGGCTAGCTGCAGGTGTCTGGACGGGCAAATTTAACTCTCATTTCCCACCAGGAAGAGGAATTAACCAAAGGCTCAGCATGCAGGGCCGGAACCAGATTAGGGCCTGAAGCCATCCTGCGGTGTTGCGGCCAGGTCACAAGAAAGCGAGTTGAAGAAAGGAGCTCAGGGGCACTGTAATTCACAAACCTGCAGAGTTATAAATGACAGCTATCGTCCAAAAATAGACTGAAGTAAGGCTGCCAAGAGGACTTGAAAGCGGGGCAGAATTGCAGGAAACCGATTTCAGGAGGTAGACTGGAATTGCATTGAAAGCATAGGAAAAGAGGCAGAACGTCCACAATGATGCACTTGGCCAAAAAGGGCGTATGCGTTTTTTCCTGAATATATTCAGGAAAAAACGCATACGCCCTTTTTGGCCAACCAAGCAAGCTTGCAAAGGAAATCTGCACTACAATGAAGTCTCACTTCCCCCCGGTCAAAAGGGCCATCTGAAAAAAGTGTAAAATCCAGAAAGGCAGGACAGGCCATGGAGAACTGGGAGCCTTGTTATGCTGATGGGCGGGATGTAAATTGCCAACAGACACTCGGGAGAAGTGTATGGTGTTTCCTGAAACATCTAAAAAACAAAGCAACAGAGCCTAGGGCACTTCCACTTATGGTCCTATAGCTTAGGGAAATTAAAATCAAAAAGACACAGCCACCCCAAAGTTTGGGACGCCTCCATTTACAAGAACCTCGTTTACCGTACAAGTTCAATATCACAGAAAGTGAAAAATGGATAAAGAACTTGTGGTACTTACGTACAATGCAGTATCACTCAGCAATGAAATCTATGTCATCAGGCCCGTAGAAGCATAATGAGTGGATTCAGGTACGATGATTCTAACTGAAATAACTCACACAGAAAAAGAAACATCATAAGATATCACTAATACACGGAATGTAAACTTGGCTACACAGGAACTGCATTCCAAAACAGAACAGGGTCTCAAATTTAGAAAACCAACTTATGCTTGCTTAAGGGGAAAGGTGAGTTGGGGTGCTGTATAAAACCAGAGATTGAAATGAGCACAGATAAAGTTCCTTAAGCCAAATAAGGAATAGACAAGAGCTACTCCTTGCTCAACGAAATGGACTCAAAACCCCATATTAAACTGCTTAGAATGTACCTGACTAGTAAGTATCTTAAAACCTATGGATTGCTATGTCTCCAAAAGAGAATCAAGCATGTGTACAGGGGCATAAATGCAGCAGTGATAGGATTGGAGAGGTTCGCTGAGCAAATGAAGACCCTTTGAAGTCATATTGCACGGTACCCATTCCACGGGTCTCAACTCTCCAGGTTTAAGGTATTCTTCCTTCAGCTAAAACATGCATGTGGAACCCAGAGTATGATCAACCATGTGAACGGGAGACGTGTTCAAATATGTCTCAGTTTTCCTCCCCTGGTACTCGGGTGCAACATTCCAGACGCTTTACTAACACTCTCCCGACTTGGAGAGTCAGTCCCTTTAACCTCCTGTTTGGCCCAGTTTGCAATTTCTGCGGAAGATGAACAGGAATAGCGAGAACCAATGAGAGGCTAGCTGGAGGTGTCTGGATGGGCAAATTTAACTCTCATTTCCCACCAGGAAGAGGAATTAACCAAAGGCTCAGCATGCCGGGCCGGAACCAGATTAGGGCCTGAAGCCATCCTGCTTTGTTGCGGCCAGGTCACAAGAAAGCGAGTTGAAGAAAGGAGCTCAGGGGCACTGTAATTCACAAACCTGCAGAGTTATAAATGACAGCTATCGTCCAAAAATAGACTGAAGTAAGGCTGCCAAGAGGACTTGAAAGCGGGGCAGAATTGCAGGAAACCGATTTCAGGAGGTAGACTGGAATTGCATTGAAAGCATAGGAAAAGAGGCAGAACGTCCACAATGATGCACTTGGCCAAAAAGGGCGTATGCGTTTTTTCCTGAATATATTCAGGAAAAAACGCATACGCCCTTTTTGGCCAACCAAGCAAGCTTGCAAAGGAAATCTGCACTACAATGAAGTCTCACTTCCCCCCGGTCAAAAGGGCCATCTGAAAAAAGTGTAAAATCCAGAAAGGCAGGACAGGCCATGGAGAACTGGGAGCCTTGTTATGCTGATGGGCGGGATGTAAATTGCCAACAGACACTCGGGAGAAGTGTATGGTGTTTCCTGAAACATCTAAAAAACAAAGCAACAGAGCCTAGGGCACTTCCACTTATGGTCCTATAGCTTAGGGAAATTAAAATCAAAAAGACACAGCCACCCCAAAGTTTGGGACGCCTCCATTTACAAGAACCTCGTTTACCGTACAAGTTCAATATCACAGAAAGTGAAAAATGGATAAAGAACTTGTGGTACTTACGTACAATGCAGTATCACTCAGCAATGAAATCTATGTCATCAGGCCCGTAGAAGCATAATGAGTGGATTCAGGTACGATGATTCTAACTGAAATAACTCACACAGAAAAAGAAACATCATAAGATATCACTAATACACGGAATGTAAACTTGGCTACACAGGAACTGCATTCCAAAACAGAACAGGGTCTCAAATTTAGAAAACCAACTTATGCTTGCTTAAGGGGAAAGGTGAGTTGGGGTGCTGTATAAAACCAGAGATTGAAATGAGCACAGATAAAGTTCCTTAAGCCAAATATGGAATAGACAAGAGCTACTCCTTGCTCAACGAAATGGACTCAGAACCCCATATTAAACTGCTTAGAATGTACCTGACTAGTAAGTATCTTAAAACCTATGGATTGCTATGTCTCCAAAAGAGAATCAAGCGTGTGTACAGGGGCATAAATGCAGCAGTGATAGGATTGGAGAGGTTCGCTGAGCAAATGAAGACCCTTTGAAGTCATATTGCACGGTACCCATTCCACGGGTCTCAACTCTCCAGGTTTAAGGTATTCTTCCTTCAGCTAAAACATGCATGTGGAACCCAGAGTATGATCAACCATGTGAACGGGAGACGTGTTCAAATATGTCTCAGTTTTCCTCCCCTGGTACTCGGGTGCAACATTCCAGACGCTTTACTAACACTCTCCCGACTTGGAGAGTCAGTCCCTTTAACCTCCTGTTTGGCCCAGTTTGCAATTTCTGCGGAAGATGAACAGGAATAGCGAGAACCAATGAGAGGCTAGCTGGAGGTGTCTGGATGGGCAAATTTAACTCTCATTTCCCACCAGGAAGAGGAATTAACCAAAGGCTCAGCATGCCGGGCCGGAACCAGATTAGGGCCTGAAGCCATCCTGCTTTGTTGCGGCCAGGTCACAAGAAAGCGAGTTGAAGAAAGGAGCTCAGGGGCACTGTAATTCACAAACCTGCAGAGTTATAAATGACAGCTATCGTCCAAAAATAGACTGAAGTAAGGCTGCCAAGAGGACTTGAAAGCGGGGCAGAATTGCAGGAAACCGATTTCAGGAGGTAGACTGGAATTGCATTGAAAGCATAGGAAAAGAGGCAGAACGTCCACAATGATGCACTTGGCCAAAAAGGGCGTATGCGTTTTTTCCTGAATATATTCAGGAAAAAACGCATACGCCCTTTTTGGCCAACCAAGCAAGCTTGCAAAGGAAATCTGCACTACAATGAAGTCTCACTTCCCCCCGGTCAAAAGGGCCATCTGAAAAAAGTGTAAAATCCAGAAAGGCAGGACAGGCCATGGAGAACTGGGAGCCTTGTTATGCTGATGGGCGGAATGTAAATTGCCAACAACCACTCGGGAGAAGTGTATGGTGTTTCCTGAAACATCTAAAAAACAAAGCAACAGAACCTAGGGCACTTCCACTTATGGTCCTATAGCTTAGGGAAATTAAAATCAAAAAGACACAGCCACCCCAAAGTTTGGAATGGCTCTGTTTACAAGAACCTCGTTTACAGTACAAGTTCAACATCGCAGAAAGTGAAAAATGGATAAAGAAGTTGTGGTATTTACTTACAAAGCAATATCACCAAGGAATGAAATCTGTGTCATCAGGCCCTTAGCAGCACAATGAGTGGATTCAGGTATGATGATTCTAACTGAAATAAGTCACACAGAAAAAGAAACATCATAAGATATCAGTAATACACGGAATGTAAACTTGGCTACACAGGAACTGAATTACAGAACAGAACAGGGTCTCAAATTTAGAAAACCAACTTATGCTTGCTTAAGGGGAAAGGTGAGTTGGGGTGCTGCATAAAACCAGAGATTGAAATGAGAACAGATAAAGTTCCTTAAGCCAAATATGGAATAGACAAGAGCTACTCCTTGCTCAACGAAATGGACTCAACACCCCATATTAAACGCCTAAGAATGTACCTGACTAGTAAGTATCTTAAAACCTATGGATTGCTATGTCTCCGAAAGAGAATCAAGCATGTGTACAGGGGCATAAACGCAGCAGTGATAGGATTGGAGAGGTTCGGTGAGCAAATGAAGACCCTTTGAAGTCATATTGCATGGTACCCATTCCACGGGTTTCAACTACCCAGGTTTAAGGTATTCTTCCTTCAGCTAAAACATGCATGTGTAACCTAGAGTATGATCAACCATGTGATCGGGAGACGTGTTCAAATATGTCTCAGTTTTCCTCCCCTGGTACTCGGGTGCAACATTCCAGACGCTTTACTAACACTCTCCCGACTTGAAGAGTCAGTCCCTTTAACCTCCTGTTTGGCCCAGTTTGCAATTTCTGCGGAAGATGAACAGGAATAGCAAGAACCAATGAGAGGCTAGCTGCAGGTGTCTGGACGGGCAAATTTAACTCTCATTTCCCACCAGGAAGAGGAATTAACCAAAGGCTCAGCATGCCGGGCTGGAACCAGATTAGGGCCTGAAGCCATCCTGCGGTGTTGCGGCCAGGTCACAAGAAAGCGAGTTGAAGAAAGGAGCTCAGGGGCACTGTAATTCACAAACCTGCAGAGTTATAAATGACAGCTATCGTCCAAAAATAGACTGAAGTAAGGCTGCCAAGAGGACTTGCAAGCGGGGCAGAATTGCAGGAAACCGATATCAGGAGGTAGACTGGAATTGCATTGAAAGCATAGGAAAAGAGGCAGAACGTCCACAATGATGCACTTGGCCAAAAAGGGCGTATGCGTTTTTTCCTGAATATATTCAGGAAAAAACGCATACGCCCTTTTTGGCCAACCAAGCAAGCTTGCAAAGGAAATCTGCACTACAATGAAGTCTCACTTCCCCCCGGTCAAAAGGGCCATCTGAAAAAAGGGTAAAATCCAGAAAGGCAGGACAGGCCATGGAGAACTGGGAGCCTTGTTATGCTGATGGGCGGGATGTAAATTACCAACAGACACTCAGGAGAAGTGTATGGTGTTTCCTGAAACATCTAAAAAACAAAGCAACAGAGCCTAGGGCACTGCCACTTATGGTCCTATAGCTTAGGGAAATTAAAATCAAAAAGACACAGCCACCCCAAAGTTTGGGACGCCTCTGTTTACAAGAACTTCGTTTACAGTACAAGTTCAACATCGCAGAAAGTGAAAAATGGATAAAGAAGTTGTGGTATTTACTTACAAAGCAATATCACTCAGCAATGAAATCTATGTCATCAGGCCCTTAGCAGCACAATGAGTTGATTCAGGTATGATGATTCTAACTGAAATAAGTCACACAGAAAAAGAAACATCATAAGATATCAGTAATACACGGAATGTAAACTTGGCTACACAGGAACTGAATTACAGAACAGAACAGGGTCTCCAATTTAGAAAACCAACTTATGCTTGCTTAAGGGGAAAGGTGAGTTGGGGTGCTGCATAAAACCAGAGATTGAAATGAACACAGATAAATTTCCTTAAGCCAAATATGGAATAGACAAGAGCTACTCCTTGCTCAACGAAATGGACTCAACACCGCATATTTAACGCCTAAGAATGTACCTGACTAGTAAGTATCTTAAAACCTATGGATTGCTATGTCTCCGAAAGAGAATCAAGCATGTGTACAGGGGCATAAACGCAGCAGTGATAGGATTGGAGAGGTTCGGTGAGCAAATGAAGACCCTTTGAAGTCATATTGCATGGTACCCATTCCACGGGTTTCACCTACCCAGGTTTAAGGTATTCTTCCTTCAGCTAAAACATGCATGTGGAACCTAGAGTATGATCAACCATGTGATCGGGAGACGTGTTCAAATATGTCTCAGTTTTCGTACCCTGGTACTCGGGTGCAACATTCCAGACGCTTTACTAACACTCTCCCCACTTGGAGAGTCAGTCCCTTTAACCTCCTGTTTGGCCTAGTTTGCAATTTCTGTGGAAGATGAACAGGAATAGCGAGAACCAATGAGAGACTAGCTGGAGGTGTCTGGATGGGCAAATTTAACTCTCATTTCCCACCAGGAAGAGGAAATAACCAAAGGCTCAGCGTGCCGTGCCGGAACCAGATTAGGGCCTGAAGACATCCTGCGGTGTTGCAGCCAGGTCACAAGAAAGCGAGTTGAAGAAAGGAGCTCAGGGGCACTGTAATTCACAAACCTGCAGAGTTATAAATGACAGCTATCGTCCAAAAATAGACTGAAGTAAGGCTGCCAAGAGGACTTGAAAGCGGGGCAGAATTGCAGGAAACCGATTTCAGGAGGTAGACTGGAATTGCATTGAAAGCATAGGAAAAGAGGCAGAACGTCCACAATGATGCACTTGGCCAAAAAGGGCGTATGCGTTTTTTCCTGAATATATTCAGGAAAAAACGCATACGCCCTTTTTGGCCAACCAAGCAAGCTTGCAAAGGAAATCTGCACTACAATGAAGTCTCACTTCCCCCCGGTCAAAAGGGCCATCTGAAAAAAGTGTAAAATCCAGAAAGGCAGGACAGGCCATGGAGAACTGGGAGCCTTGTTATGCTGATGGGCGGGATGTAAATTGCCAACAGACACTCGGGAGAAGTGTATGGTGTTTCCTGAAACATCTAAAAAACAAAGTAACAGAGCCTAGGGCACTGCCACTTATGGTCCTATAGCTTAGGGAAATTAAAATCAAAAAGACACAGCCACCCCAAAGTTTGGGACGCCTCTGTTTACAAGAACCTCGTTTACCGTACAAGTTCAATATCACAGAAAGTGAAAAATGGATAAAGAACTTGTGGTACTTACGTACAATGCAGTATCACTCAGCAATGAAATCTATGTCATCAGGCCCGTAGCAGCATCATGAGTGGATTCAGGTACGATGATTCTAACTGAAATAAGTCACACAGAAAAAGAAACATCATAAGATATCACTAATACACGGAATGTAAACTTGGCTACACAGGAACTGAATTCCAAAACAGAACAGGTTCTCAAATTTAGAAAACCAACTTATGCTTGCTTAAGGGTAAAGGTGAGTTGGGGTGCTGCATAAAACCAGAGATTGAAATGAGCACAGATAAAGTTCCTTAAGCCAAATATGGAATAGACAAGAGCTACTCCTTGCTCAACGAAATGGACACAACACCGCATATTAAACGCCTAAGAATGTACCTGACTAGTAAGTATCTTAAAACCTATGGATTGCTATGTCTCCGAAAGAGAATCAAGCATGTGTACAGGGGCATAAACGCAGCAGTGATAGGATTGGAGAGGTTCGTGAGCAAATGAAGACCCTTTGAAGTCATATTGCATGGTACCCATTCCACGGGTTTCAACTACCCAGGTTTAAGGTATTCTTCCTTCAGCTAAAACATGCATGTGGAACCTAGAGTATGATCAACCATGTGATCGGGAGACGTGTTCAAATATGTCTCAGTTTTCCTCCCCTGGTACTCGGGTGCAACATTCCAGACGCTTTACTAACACTCTCCCCACTTGGAGAGTCAGTCCCTTTAACCTCCTGTTTGGCCCAGTTTGCAATTTCTGTGGAAGATGAACAGGAATAGCGAGAACCAATGAGAGACTAGCTGGAGGTGTCTGGATGGGCAAATTTAACTCTCATTTCCCACCAGGAAGAGGAATTAACCAAAGGCTCAGCGTGCCGTGCCGGAACCAGATTAGGGCCTGAAGACATCCTGCGGTGTTGCGGCCAGGTCACAAGAAAGCGAGTTGAAGAAAGGAGCTCAGGGGCACTGTAATTCACAAACCTGCAGAGTTATAAATGACAGCTATCGTCCAAAAATAGACTGAAGTAAGGCTGCCAAGAGGACTTGAAAGCGGGGCAGAATTGCAGGAAACCGATTTCAGGAGGTAGACTGGAATTGCATTGAAAGCATAGGAAAAGAGGCAGAACGTCCACAATGATGCACTTGGCCAAAAAGGGCGTATGCGTTTTTTCCTGAATATATTCAGGAAAAAACGCATACGCCCTTTTTGGCCAACCAAGCAAGCTTGCAAAGGAAATCTGCACTACAATGAAGTCTCACTTCTCCCCGGTCAAAAGGGCCATCTGAAAAAAGTGTAAAATCCAGAAAGGCAGGACAGGCCATGGAGAACTGGGAGCCTTGTTATGCTGATGGGCGGGATGTAAATTGCCAACAGACACTCGGGAGAAGTGTATGGTGTTTCCTGAAACATCTAAAAAACAAAGCAACAGAGCCTAGGGCACTTCCACTTATGGTCCTATAGCTTAGGGAAATTAAAATCAAAAAGACACAGCCACCGCAATGTTTGGAACGGCTCTGTTTACAAGAAACTCGTTTACAGTACAAGTTCAACATCGCAGAAAGTGAAAAATGGATAAAGAAGTTGTGGTATTTACTTACAAAGCAATATCACTCAGCAATGAAATCTGTGTCATCAGGCCCTTAGCATCACAATGAGTGGATTCAGGTATGATGATTCTAACTGAAATAAGTCACACAGAAAAAGAAACATCATAAGATATCAGTAATACACGGAATGTAAACTTGGCTACACAGGAACTGAATTACAGAACAGAACAGGGTCTCCAATTTAGAAAACCAACTTATGCTTGCTTAAGGGGAAAGGTGAGTTGGGGTGCTGCATAAAACCAGAGATTGAAATGAGCACAGATAAAGTTCCTTAAGCCAAATATGGAATAGACAAGAGCTACTCCTTGCTCAACGAAATGGAATCAACACCGCATATTAAACGCCTAAGAATGTACCTGACTAGTAAGTATCTTAAAACCTATGGATTGCTATGTCTCCGAAAGAGAATCAAGCATGTGTACAGGGGCATAAATGCAGCAGTGATAGGATTGCAGAGGTTCGTGAGCAAATGAAGACCCTTTAAAGTCATATTGCATGGTACCCATTCCACGGGTTTCAACTACCCAGGTGTAAGGTATTGTTCCTTCAGCTAAAACATGCATGTGGAACCTAGAGTATGATCAACCATGTGAGTGGGAGACGTGTTCAAATATGTCTCAGTTTTCGTACCCTGGTACTAGGGTGCAACATTCCAGACGCTTTACTAACACTCTCCCCACTTGGAGAGTCAGTCCCTTTAACCTCCTGTTTGGCCCAGTTTGCAATTTCTGTGGAAGATGAACAGGAATAGCGAGAACCAATGAGAGACTAGCTGGAGGTGTCTGGATGGGCAAATTTAACTCTCATTTCCCACCAGGAAGAGGAATTAACCAAAGGATCAGCGTGCCATGCCGGAACCAGATTAGGGCCTGAAGACATCCTGCGGTGTTGCGGCCAGGTCACAAGAAAGCGAGTTGAAGAAAGGAGCTCAGGGGCACTGTAATTCACAAACCTGCAGAGTTATAAATGACAGCTATCGTCCAAAAATAGACTGAAGTAAGGCTGCCAAGAGGACTTGAAAGCGGGGCAGAATTGCAGGAAACCGATTTCAGGAGGTAGACTGGAATTGCATTGAAAGCATAGGAAAAGAGGCAGAACGTCCACAATGATGCACTTGGCCAAAAAGGGCGTATGCATTTTTTCCTGAATATATTCAGGAAAAAACGCATACGCACTTTTTGGCCAACCAAGCAAGCTTGCAAAGGAAATCTGCACTACAATGAAGTCTCACTTCCCCCCGGTCAAAAGGGCCATCTGAAAAAAGTGTAAAATCCAGAAAGGCAGGACAGGCCATGGAGAACTGGGAGCCTTGTTATGCTGATGGGCGGGATGTAAATTGCCAACAGACACTCGGGAGAAGTGTATGGTGTTTCCTGAAACATCTAAAAAACAAAGCAACAGAACCTAGGGCACTTCCACTTATGGTCCTATAGCTTAGGGAAATTAAAATCAAAAAGACACAGCCACCCCAAAGTTTGGAACGGCTCTGTTTACAAGAACCTCGTTTACAGTACAAGTTCAACATCGCAGAAAGTGAAAAATGGATAAAGAAGTTGTGGTATTTACTTAAAAAGCAATATCACTCAGCAATGAAATCTGTGTCATCAGGCCCTTAGCAGCACAATGAGTGGATTCAGGTATGATGATTCTAACTGAAATAAGTCACACAGAAAAAGAAACATCATAAGATATCAGTAATACACGGAATGTAAACTTGGCTACACAGGAACTGAATTACAGAACAGAACAGGGTCTCCAATTTAGAAAACCAACTTATGCTTGCTTAAGGGGAAAGGTGAGTTGGGGTGCTGCATAAAACCAGAGATTGAAATGAGCACAGATAAAGTTCCTTAAGCCAAATATGGAATAGACAAGAGCTACTCCTTGCTCAACGAAATGGACTCAACACTGCATATTAAACGCCTAAGAATGTACCTGACTAGTAAGTATCTTAAAACCTATGGATTGCTATGTCTCCAAAAGAGAATCAAGCAAGTGTACAGGGGCATAAACGCAGCAGTGATAGGATTGGAGAGGTTCGTGAGCAAATGAAGACCCTTTGAAGTCATATTGCATGGTACCCACTCCACGGGTTTCAACTACCCAGGTTTAAGGTATTCTTCCTTCAGCTAAAACATGCATGTGGAACCCAGAGTATGATCAACCATGTGATCGGGAGACGTGTTCAAATATGTCTCAGTTTTCGTACCCTGGTACTCGGGTGCAACATTCCAGACGCTTTACTAACTCTCTCCCCACTTGGAGAGTCAGTCCCTTTAACCTCCTGTTTGGCCCAGTTTGCAATTTCTGTGGAAGATGAACAGGAATAGCGAGAACCAATGAGAGACTAGCTGGAGGTGTCTGGATGGGCAAATTTAACTCTCATTTCCCACCAGGAAGAGGAATTAACCAAAGGCTCAGCGTGCCGTGCCGGAACCAGATTAGGGCCTGAAGACATCCTGCGGTGTTGCGGCCAGCTCACAAGAAAGCGAGTTGAAGAAAGGAGCTCAGGGGCACTGTAATTCACAAACCTGCAGACTTATAAATGACAGCTATCGTCCAAAAATAGACTGAAGTAAGGCTGCCAAGAGGACTTGAAAGCGGGGCAGAATTGCAGGAAACCGATTTCAGGAGGTAGACTGGAATTGCATTGAAAGCATAGGAAAAGAGGCAGAAAGTCCACAATGATGCACTTGGCCAAAAAGTGCGTATGCGTTTTTTCTTGAATATATTCAGGAAAAAACGCATACGCCCTTTTTGGCCAACCAAGCAAGCTTGCAAAGGAAATCTGCACTACAATGAAGTCTCACTTCCCCCCGGTCAAAAGGGCCATCTGAAAAAAGTGTAAAATCCAGAAAGGCAGGACAGGCCATGGAGAACTGGGAGCCTTGTTATGCTGATGGGCGGGATGTAAATTGCCAACAGACACTCGGGAGAAGTGTATGGTGTTTCCTGAAACATCTAAAAAACAAAGCAACAGAGCCTAGGGCACTTCCACTTATGGTCCTATATCTTAGGGAAATTAAAATCAAAAAGACACAGCCACCCCAATGTTTGGAACGGCTCTGTTTACAAGAAACTCGTTTACAGTACAAGTTCAACATCGCAGAAAGTGAAAAATGGATAAAGAAGTTGTGGTATTTACTTACAAAGCAATATCACTCAGCAATGAAATCTGTGTCATCAGGCCCTTAGCAGCACAATGAGTGGATTCAGGTATGATGATTCTAACTGAAATAAGTCACACAGAAAAAGAAACATCATAAGATATCACTAATACACGGAATGTAAACTTGGCTACACAGGAACTGCATTCCAAAACAGAACAGGTTCTCAAATTTAGAAAACCAACTTATGCTTGCTTAAGGGTAAAGGTGAGTTGGGGTGCTGCATAAAACCAGAGATTGAAATGAGCACAGATAAAGTTCCTTAAGCCAAATATGGAATAGACAAGAGCTACTCCTTGCTCAACGAAATGGACTCAACACCGCATATTAAACGCCTAAGAATGTACCTGACTAGTAAGTATCTTAAAACCTATGGATTGCTATGTCTCCGAAAGAGAATCAAGCATGTGTACAGGGGCATAAATGCAGCAGTGATAGGATTGCAGAGGTTCGTGAGCAAATGAAGACCCTTTAAAGTCATATTGCATGGTACCCATTCCACGGGTTTCAACTACCCAGGTGTAAGGTATTGTTCCTTCAGCTAAAACATGCATGTGGAACCTAGAGTATGATCAACCATGTGATTGGGAGACGTGTTCAAATATGTCTCAGTTTTCGTACCCTGGTACTCGGGTGCAACATTCCAGACGCTTTACTTACACTCTCCGCACTTGGAGAGTCAGTCCCTTTAACCTCCTGTTTGGCCCAGTTTGCAATTTCTGCGGAAGATGAACAGGAATAGCGAGAACCAATGAGAGGCTACCTGGAGGTGTCTGGACGGGCAAATTTAACTCTCATTTCCCACCAGGAAGCGGAATTAACCAAAGGCTCAGCGTGCCGTGCCGGAACCAGATTAGGGCCTGAAGACATCCTGCGGTGTTGCGGCCAGGTCACAAGAAAGCGAGTTGAAGAAAGGAGCTCAGGGGCACTGTAATTCACAAACCTGCAGAGTTATAAATGACAGCTATCGTCCAAAAATAGACTGAAGTAAGGCTGCCAAGAGGACTTGAAAGCGGGGCAGAATTGCAGGAAACCGATTTCAAGAGGTAGACTGGAATTGCATTGAAAGCATAGGAAAAGAGGCAGAACGTCCACAATGATGCACTTGGCCAAAAAGGGCGTATGCGTTTTTTCCTGAATATATTCAGGAAAAAACGCATACGCCCTTTTTGGCCAACCAAGCAAGCTTGCAAAGGAAATCTGCACTACAATGAAGTCTCACTTCCCCCCGGTCAAAAGGGCCATCTGAAAAAAGTGTAAAATCCAGAAAGGCAACAGGCCATGGAGAACTGGGAGCCTTGTTATGCTGATGGGCGGGATGTAAATTGCCAACAGACACTCGGGAGAAGTGTATGGTGTTTCCTGAAACATCTAAAAAACAAAGCAACAGAGCCTAGGGCACTTCCACTTATGGTCCTATAGCTTAGGGAAATTAAAATAAAAAAGACACAGCCACCCCAAAGTTTGGGACGCCTCTGTTTACAAGAACCTCGTTTACCGTACAAGTTCAATATCACAGAAAGTGAAAAATGGATAAAGAACCTGTGGTACTTACGTACAATGCAGTATCACTCAGCAATGAAATCTATGTCATCAGGCCCGTAGCAGCATAATGAGTGGATTCAGGTATGATGATTCTAACTGAAATAAGTCACACAGAAAAAGAAACATCATAAGATATCACTAATACACGGAATGTAAACTTGGCTACACAGGAACTGCATTCCAAAACAGAACAGGGTCTCAAATTTAGAAAACCAACTTATGCTTGCTTAAGGGGAAAGGTGAGTTGGGGTGTTGCATAAAATCAGAGACTGAAATGAGCACAGATAAAGTTCCTTAAGCCAAATATGGAATAGACAAGAGCTACTCCTTGCTCAACGAAATGGACTCAACACCGCATATTAAACGCCTAAGAATGTACCTGACTAGTAAGTATCTTAAAACCTATAGATTGCTATGTCTCCGAAAGAGAATCAAGCATGTGTACAGGGGCATAAACGCAGCAGTGATAGGATTGGAGAGGTTCGTGAGCAAATGAAGACCCTTTGAAGTCATATTGCATGGTACCCATTACACGGGTTTCAAATACCCAGGTTGAAGGTATTCTTCCTTCAGCTAAAACATGCATGTGGAACCTAGAGTATGATCAACCATGTGATTGGGAGACGTGTTCAAATATGTCTCAGTTTTCGTACCCTGGTCCTCGGATGCAACATTCCAGATGCTTTACTAACACTCTCCCGACTTGGAGAGTCAGTCCCTTTAACCTCCTGTTTGGCCCAGTTTGCAATTTCTGCGGAAGATGAACAGGAATAGCGAGAACCAATGAGAGACTAGCTGGAGGTGTCTGGACGGGCAAATTTAACTCTCATTTCCCACCAGGAAGAGGAAATAACCAAAGGCTCAGCGTGCCGTACCGGAACCAGATTAGGGCCTGAAGCCATCCTGCGGTGTTGCGGCCAGCTCAAAAGAAAGCGAGTTGAAGAAAGGAGCTCAGGGGCACTGTAATTCACAAACCTGCAGAGTTATAAATGAGAGCTATCGTCCACAAATAGACTGAAGTAAGGCTGCCAAGAGGACTTGAAAGCGGGGCAGAATTGCAGGAAACCGATTTCAGGAGGTAGACTGGAATTGCATTGAAAGCATAGGAAAAGAGGCAGAACGTCCACAATGATGCACTTGGCCAAAAAGGGCGTATGCGTTTTTTCCTGAATATATTCAGGAAAAAACGCATACGCCCTTTTTGGCCAACCAAGCAAGCTTGCAAAGGAAATCTGCACTACAATGAAGTCTCACTTCCCCCCGGTCAAAAGGGCCATCTGAAAAAAGTGTAAAATCCAGAAAGGCAGGACAGGCCATGGAGAACTGGGAGCCTTGTTATGCTGATGGGCGGGATATAAATTGCCAACAACCACTGGGGAGAAGTGTATGGTGTTTCCTGAAACATCTAAAAAACAAAGCAACAGAACCTAGGGCACTTCCACTTATGGTCCTATAGCTTAGGGAAATTAAAATGAAAAAGACACAGCCACCCCAAAGTTTGGAACGGCTCTGTTTACAAGAACCTCGTTTACAGTACAAGTTCAACATCGCAGAAAGTGAAAAATGGATAAAGAAGTTGTGGTATTTACTTACAAAGCAATATCACTCAGCAATGAAATCTGTGTCATCAGGCCCTTAGCAGCACAATGAGTGGATTCAGGTATGATGATTCGAACTGAAATAAGTCACACAGAAAAAGAAACATCATAAGATATCAGTAATACACGGAATGGAAACTTGGCTACACAGGAACTGAATTACAGAACAGAACAGGGTCTCAAATTTAGAAAACCAACTTATGCTTGCTTAAGGGTAAAGGTGAGTTGGGGTGCTGCATAAAACCAGAGATTGAAATGAGCACAGATAAAGTTCCTTAAGCCAAATATGGAATAGACAAGAGCTACTCCTTGCTCAACGAAATGGACTCAACACCGCATATTAAACGCCTAAGAATGTACCTGACTAGTAAGTATCTTAAAACCTATGGATTGCTATGTCTCCGAAAGAGAATCAAGCATGTGTACAGGGGCATAAAGGCAGCAGTGATAGGATTGGAGAGGTTCGGTGAGCAAATGAAGACCCTTTGAAGTCATATTGCATGGTACCCATTCCACGGGTTTCAACTACCCAGGTTTAAGGTATTCTTCCTTCAGCTAAAACATGCATGTGGAACCTAGAGTATGATCAACCATGTGATCGGGAGACGTGTTCAAATATGTCTCAGTTTTCGTACCCTGGTACTCGGGTGCAACATTCCAGACGCTTTACTAACACTCTCCCATCTTGGAGAGTCAGTCCCTTTAACCTCCTGTTTGGCCCAGTTTGCAATTTCTGCGGAAGATGAACAGGAATAGCGAGAACCAATGAGAGGCTAGCTGGAGGTGTCTGGACGGGCAATTTAACTCTCATATCCCACCAGGAAGAGGAATTAACCAAAGGCTCAGCGTGCCGTGCCGGAACCAGATTAGGGCCTGAAGCCATCCTGCGGTGTTGCGGCCAGGTCACAAGAAAGCGAGTTGAAGAAAGGAGCTCAGGGGCACTGTAATTCACAAACCTGCAGAGTTATAAATGACAGCTATCGTCCAAAAATAGACTGAAGTAAGGCTGCCAAGAGGACTTGAAAGCGGGGCAGAATTGCAGGAAACCGATTTCAGGAGGTAGACTGGAATTGCATTGAAAGCATAGGAAAAGAGGCAGAACGTCCACAATGATGCACTTGGCCAAAAAGGGCGTATGCGTTTTTTCCTGAATATATTCAGGAAAAAACGCATACGCCCTTTTTGGCCAACCAAGCAAGCTTGCAAAGGAAATCTGCACTACAATGAAGTCTCACTTCCCCCCGGTCAAAAGGGCCATCTGAAAAAAGTGTAAAATCCAGAAAGGCAGGACAGGCCATGGAGAACTGGGAGCCTTGTTATGCTGATGGGCGGGATGTAAATTGCCAACAACCACTCGCGAGAAGTGTATGGTGTTTCCTGAAACATCTAAAAAACAAAGCAACAGAGCCTAGGGCACTGCCACTTATGGTCCTATAGCTTAGGGAAATTAAAATCAAAAAGACACAGCCACCCCAAAGTTTTGGACGCCTCTGTTTACAAGAACCTCGTTTACAGTACAAGTTCAACATCGCAGAAAGTGAAAAATGGATAAAGAAGTTGTGGTATTTACTTACAAAGCAATATCACTCAGCAATGAAATCTGTGTCATCAGGCCCATAGCAGCATAATGAGCGGATTCAGGTACGTTGATTCTAACTGAAATAACTCAAACAGAAAAAGAAACATCATAAGATATCAGTAATACACGGAATGTAAACTTGGCTACACAGGAACTGCATTCCAAAACAGAACAGGGTCTCAAATTTAGAAAACCAACTTATGCTTGCTTAAGGGGAAAGGTGAGTTGGGGTGCTGCATAAAACCAGAGATTGAAATGAGCACAGATAAAGGTCCTTAAGCCAAATATGGAATAGACAAGAGCTACTCCTTGCTCAACGAAATGGACTCAACACCCCATATTAAACGCCTAAGAATGTACCTGACTAGTAAGTATCTTAAAACCTATGGATTGCTATGTCTCCAAAAGAGAATCAAGCGTGTGTACAGGGGCATAAACGCAGCAGTGATAGGATTGGAGAGGTTCGGTGAGCAAATGAAGACCCTTTGAAGTCATATTGCATGGTACCCATTACACGGGTCTCAACTCTCCAGGTTTAAGGTATTCTTTCTTCAGCTAAATCATGCATGTGGATCCCAGAGTATGATCAACCATGTGAACGGGAGACGTGTTCAAATATGTCTCAGTTTTCGTACCCTGGTACTCGGGTGCAACATTCCAGACGCTTTACTAACACTCACCCGACTTGGAGAGTCAGTCTCTTTAACCTCCTGTTTGGCCCAGTTTGCAATTTCTGTGGAAGATGAACAGGAATAGCGAGAACCAATGAGAGACTAGCTGGAGGTGTCTGAACGGGCAAATTTAACTCTCATTTCCCACCAGGAAGAGGAAATAACCAAAGGCTCAGCGTGCCATGCCAGAACCAGATTAGGGCCTGAAGCCATCCTGCGGTGTTGCGGCCAGGTCACAAGAAAGCGAGTTGAAGAAAGGAGCTCAGGGGCACTGTAATTCACAAACCTGCAGAGTTATAAATGACAGCTATCGTCCAAAAATAGACTGAAGTAAGCCTGCCAAGAGGACTTGAAAGCGGGGCAGAATTGCAGGAAACCGATTTCAGGAGGTAGACTGGAATTGCATTGAAAGCATAGGAAAAGAGGCAGAACGTCCACAATGATGCACTTGGCCAAAAAGGGCGTATGCGTTTTTTCCTGAATATATTCAGGAAAAAACGCATACGCCCTTTTTGGCCAACCAAGCAAGCTTGCAAAGGAAATCTGCACTACAATGAAGTCTCACTTCCCCCCGGTCAAAAGGGCCATCTGAAAAAAGTGTAAAATCCAGAAAGGCAGGACAGGCCATGGAGAACTGGGAGCCTTGTTATGCTGATGGGCGGGATGTAAATTGCCAACAGACACTCGGGAGAAGTGTATGGTGTTTCCTGAAACATCTAAAAAACAAAGCAACAGAACCTAGGGCACTTCCACTTATGGTCCTATAGCTTAGGGAAATTAAAATCAAAAAGACACAGCCACCCCAAAGTTTGGAACGGCTCTGTTTACAAGAACCTCGTTTACAGTACAAGTTCAACATCGCAGAAAGTGAAAAATGGATAAAGAAGTTGTGGTATTTACTTACAAAGCAATATCACCAAGGAATGAAATCTATGTCATCAGGCCCTTAGCAGCACAATGAGTGGATTCAGGTATGATGATTCTAACTGAAATAAGTCACACAGAAAAAGAAACATCATAAGATATCAGTAATACACGGAATGTAAACTTGGCTACACAGGAACTGAATTACAGAACAGAACAGGGTCTCAAATTTAGAAAACCAACTTATGCTTGCTTAAGGGGAAAGGTGAGTTGGGGTGCTGCATAAAACCAGAGATTGAAATGAGCACAGATAAAGTTCCTTAAGCCAAATATGGAATAGACAAGAGCTACTCCTTGCTCAATGAAATGGACTCAACACCGCATATTAAACGCCTAAGAATGTACCTGACTAGTAAGTATCGTAAAACTTATGGATTGCTATGTCTCCAAAAGAGAATCAAGCATGTGTACAGGGGCATAAACGCAGCAGTGATAGGATTGGAGAGGTTCGGTGAGCAAATGAAGACCCTTTGAAGTCATATTGCATGGTACCCATTCCACGGGTCTTAACTCTCCAGGTTTAAGGTATTCTTCCTTCAGCTAAAACATGCATGTGGAACCCAAGTATGATCAACCATGTGAACGGGAGACGTGTTCAAATATGTCTCAGTTTTCCTCCCCTGGTACTCGGGTGCAACATTCCAGACACTTTACTAACACTCTCCCCACTTGGAGATTCAGCGCCTTTAACCTCCTGTTTGGCCCAGTTTGCAATTTCTGCGGAAGATGAACAGGAATAGCGAGAACCAATGAGAGACTAGCTGGAGGTGTCTGGACGGGCAAATTTAACTCTCATTTCCCACCAGGAAGAGGAAATAACCAAAGGCTCAGCGTGCCGTGCCGGAACCAGATTAGGGCCTGAAGCCATCATGCCGTGTTGCGGCCAGCTCACAAGAAAGCGAGTTGAAGAAAGGAGCTCAGGGGCACTGTAATTCACAAACCTGCAGAGTTATAAATGACAGCTATCGTCCAAAAATATACTGAAGTAAGGCTGCCAAGAGGACTTGAAAGCGGGGCAGAATTGCAGGAAACCGATTTCAGGAGGTAGACTGGAATTGCATTGAAAGCATAAGAAAAGAGGCAGAACGTCCACAATGATGCACTTGGCCAAAAAGGGCGTATGCGTTTTTTCCTGAATATATTCAGGAAAAAACGCATACGCCCTTTTTGGCCAACCAAGCAAGCTTGCAAAGGAAATCTGCACTACAATGAAGTCTCACTTCTCCCCGGTTAAAAGGGCCATCTGAAAAAAGTGTAAAATCCAGAAAGGCAGGACAGGCCATGGAGTACTGGGAGCCTTGTTATGCTGATGGGCGGGATGTAAATTGCCAACAGACACTCAGGAGAAGTGTAAGGTGTTTCCTGAAACATCTAAAAATCAAAACAACAGAGCCTAGGGCACTTCCACTTATGGTCCTATAGCTTAGGGAAATTAATATCAAAAACACAGCCACCCCAAAGTTTGGGACGCCTCCGTTTACATGAACCTCGTTTACCGTACAAGTTCAATATCACAGAAAGTGAAAAATGGATAAAGAACTTGTGGTACTTACGTAGAATGCAGTATCACTCAGAAATGAAATCTATGTCATCAGGCCCGTAGCAGCATAATGAGTGGATTCAGGTACGATGATTCTAACTGAAATAATTCACACAGAAAAAGAAACATCATAAGATATCAGTAATACACGGACTGAAAACTTGGCTACACAGGAACTGCATTCCAAAACAGAACAGGGTCTCAAATTTAGAAAACCAACTTATGCTTGCTTAAGGGGAAAGGTGAGTTGGGGTGCTGCATAAAACCAGAGATTGAAATGAGCACAGATAAAGTTCCTTAAGCCAAATATGGAATAGACAAGAGCTACTCCTTGCTCAACGAAATGGACTCAACACCCCATATTAAACGCCTAAGAATGTACCTGACTAGTAAGTATCTTAAAACCTATGGATTTCTATGTCTCCGAAAGAGAATCAAGCATGTGTACAGGGGCATAAACGCAGCAGTGATAGGATTGGAGAGGTTCGGTGAGCAAATGAAGACCCTTTGAAGTCATATTGCATGGTACCTATTCCACGGGTTTCAACTACCCAGGTTTAAGGTATTCTTCCTTCAGCTAAAACATGCATGTGGAACCCAGAGTATGATCAACCATGTGATCGGGAGATGTGTTCAAATATGTCTCAGTTTTCGTACCCTGGTACTCGGGTGCAACATTCCAGACGCTTTACTAACACTCTCCCGACTTGGAGAGTCAGTCCCTTTAACCTCCTGTTTGGCCCAGTTTGCAATTTCTGCGGAAGATGAACAGGAATAGCGAGAACCAATGAGAGACTAGCTGGAGGTGTCTGGACGGGCAAATTTAACTCTCATTTCCCACCAGGAAGAGGAAATAACCAAAGGCTCAGCGTGCCATGCCAGAACCAGATTAGGGCCTGAAGCCATCCTGCGGTGTTGCGGCCAGGTCACAAGAAAGCGAGTTGAAGAAAGGAGCTCAGGGGCACTGTAATTCACAAACCTGCAGAGTTATAAATGACAGCTATCGTCCAAAAATAGACTGAAGTAAGGCTGCCAAGAGGACTTGAAAGCGGGGCAGCATTGCAGGAAACCGATTTCAGGAGGTAGACTGGAATTGCATTGAAAGCATAGGAAAAGAGGCAGAACGTCCACAATGATGCACTTGGCCAAAAAGGGCGTATGCGTTTTTTCCTGAATATATTCAGGAAAAAACGCATACGCCCTTTTTGGCCAACCAAGCAAGCTTGCAAAGGAAATCTGCACTACAATGAAGTCTCACTTCCCCCCGGTCAAAAGGGCCATCTGAAAAAAGTGTAAAATCCAGAAAGGCAGGACAGGCCATGGAGAACTGGGAGCCTTGTTATGCTGATGGGCGGGATGTAAATTGCCAACAACCACTCGGGAGAAGTGTATGGTGTTTCCTGAAACATCTAAAAAACAAAGCAACAGAGCCTAGGGCACTTCCACTTATGGTCCTATAGCTTAGGGAATTTAAAATCAAAAAGACACAGCCACCCCAAAGTTTGGAACGGCTCTGTTTACAAGAACCTCGTTTACAGTACAAGTTCAACATCGCAGAAAGTGAAAAATGGATAAAGAAGTTGTGGTATTTACTTACAAAGCAATATCACTCAGCAATGAAATCTGTGTCATCAGGCCCTTAGCAGCACAATGAGTGGATTCAGGTATGATGATTCGAACTGAAATAAGTCACACAGAAAAAGAAACATCATAAGATATCAGTAATACACGGAATGGAAACTTGGCTACACAGGAACTGAGTTCCAAAACAGAACAGGGTCTCAAATTTAGAAAACCAACTTATGCTTGCTTAAGGGGAAAGGTGAGTTGGGGTGCTGCATAAAACCAGAGATTGAAATGAGCACAGATAAAGTTCCTTAAGCCAAATATGGAATAGACAAGAGCTACTCCTTGCTCAACGAAATGGACTCAACACCGCATATTAAACGCCTAAGAATGTACCTGACTAGTAAGTATCTTAAAACCTATGGATTGCTATGTCTCCGAAAGAGAATCAAGCATGTGTACAGGGGCATAAACGCAGCAGTGATAGGATTGGAGAGGTTCGGTGAGCAAATGAAGACCCTTTGAAGTCATATTGCATGGTACCCATTCCACGGGTCTCAACTCTCCAGGTTTAAGGTATTCTTCCTTCAGCTAAAACATGCATGTGGAACCTAGAGTATGATCAACCATGTGATCGGGAGACGTGTTCAAATATGTCTCAGTTTTCGTACCCTGGTACTCGGGTGCAACATTCCAGACACTTTACTAACACTCTCCCGACTTGGAGAGTCAGTCCCTTTAACCTCCTGTTTGGCCCAGTTTGCAATTTCTGCGGAAGATGAACAGGAATAGCGAGAACCAATGAGAGACTAGCTGGAGGTGTCTGGACGGGCAAATTTAACTCTCATTTCCCACCAGGAAGAGGAATTAACCAAAGGCTCAGCGTGCCGTGCCGGAACAAGATTAGGGCCTGAAGCCATCCTGCGGTGTTGCGGCCAGCTCACAAGAAAGCGAGTTGAAGAAAGGAGCTCAGGGGCACTGTAATTCACAAACCTGCAGAGTTATAAATGACAGCTATCGTCCAAAAATAGACTGAAGTAAGGCTGCCAAGAGGACTTGAAAGCGGGGCAGAATTGCAGGAAACCGATTTCAGGAGGTAGACTGGAATTGCATTGAAAGCATAGGAAAAGAGGCAGAACGTCCACAATGATGCACTTGGCCAAAAAGGGCGTATGCGTTTTTTCCTGAATATATTCAGGAAAAAACGCATACGCCCTTTTTGGCCAACCAAGCAAGCTTGCAAAGGAAATCTGCACTACAATGAAGTCTCACTTCTCCCCGGTTAAAAGGGCCATCTGAAAAAAGTGTAAAATCCAGAAAGGCAGGACAGGCCATGGAGTACTGGGAGCCTTGTTATGCTGATGGGCGGGATGTAAATTGCCAACAGACACTCAGGAGAAGTGTAAGGTGTTTCCTGAAACATCTAAAAAACAAAGCAACAGAGCCTAGGGCACTTCCACTTATGGTCCTATAGCTTAGGGAAATTAAAATCAAAAACACAGCGACCCCAAAGTTTGGGACGCCTCCGTTTACAAGAACCTCGTTTACCGTACAAGTTCAATATCACAGAAAGTGAAAAATGGATAAAGAACTTGTGGTACTTACGTACAATGCAGTATCACTCAGAAATGAAATCTATGTCATCAGGCCCATAGCAGCATAATGAGTGGATTCAGGTACGATGATTCTAACTGAAATAAGTCACACAGAAAAAGAAACATCATAAGATATCAGTAATACACGGAATGTAAACTTGGCTACACAGGAACTGAATTACAGAACAGAACAGGGTCTCAAATTTAGAAAACCAACTTATGCTTGCTTAAGGGGAAAGGTGAGTTGGGGTGCTGCATAAAACCAGAGACTGAAATGAGCACAGATAAAGTTCCTTAAGCCAAATATGGAATAGACAAGAGCTACTCCTTGCTCAACGAAATGGACTCAACACCGCATATTAAACGCCTAAGAATGCACCTGTCTAGTAAGTATCTTAAAACCTATGGATTGCTATGTCTCCAAAAGAGAATCAAGCATGTGTACAGGGGCATAAACGCAGCAGTGATAGGATTGGAGAGGTTCGTGAGCAAATGAAGTCCCTTTGAAGTCATAATGCATGGTACCCATTACACGGGTCTCAAATCTCCAAGTTTAAGGTATTCTTCCTTCAGGTAAAACATGCATGTGGAACCAAGAGTATGATCATCCGTGTGAACGGGAGACGTGTTCAACTATGTCTCAGTTTTTGTACCCTGGTACTCGGGTGCAACATTCCAGACGCTTTACTAACACTCTCCCGACTTGGAGAGTCAGCGCCTTTAACCTCCTGTTTGGCCCAGTTTGCAATTTCTGCGGAAGATGAACAGGAATAGCGAGAACCAATGAGAGACTAGCTGGAGGTGTCTGGACGGGCAAATTTAACTCTCATTTCCCACCAGGAAGAGGAAATAACCAAAGGCTCAGCGTGCCATGCCGGAACCAGATTAGGGCCTGAAGCCATCCTGCGGTGTTGCGGCCAGGTCACAAGAAAGTGAGTTGAAGAAAGGAGCTCAGGGGCACTGTAATTCACAAACCTGCAGAGTTATAAATGACAGCTATCGTCCAAAAATATACTGAAGTAAGCCTGCCAAGAGGACTTGAAAGCGGGGCAGAATTGCAGGAAACCGATTTCAGGAGGTAGACTGGAATTGCATTGAAAGCATAGGAAAAGAGGCAGAACGTCCACAATGATGCACTTGGCCAAAAAGGGCGTATGCGTTTTTTCCTGAATATATTCAGGAAAAAACGCATACGCCCTTTTTGGCCAACCAAGCAAACTTGCAAAGGAAATCTGCACTACAATGAAGTCTCACTTCCCCCTGGTCAAAAGGGCCATCTGAAAAAAGTGTAAAATCCAGAAAGGCAGGACAGGCCATGGAGAACTGGGAGCCTTGTTATGCTGATGTGCGGGATGTAAATTGCCAACAGACACTCAGGAGAAGTGTATGGTGTTTCCTGAAACATCTAAAAAACAAAGCAACAGAGCCTAGGGCACTGCCACTTATGGTCTTATAGCTTAGGGAAATTAAAATCAAAAAGACACAGCCACCCCACAGTTTGGAACGGCTCTGTTTACAAGAACCTCGTTTACAGTACAAGTTCAACATCGCAGAAAGTGAAAAATGGATAAAGAAGTTGTGGTATTTACTTACAAAGCAATATCACCAAGGAATGAAATCTATGTCATCAGGCCCTTAGCAGCACAATGAGTGGATTCAGGTATGATGATTCTAACTGAAATAAGTCACACAGAAAAAGAAACATCATAAGATATCAGTAATACACGGAATGTAAACTTGGCTACACAGGAACTGAATTACAGAACAGAACAGGGTCTCAAATTTAGAAAACCAACTTATGCTTGCTTAAGGGGAAAGGTGAGTTGGGGTGCTGCATAAAACCAGAGATTGAAATGAGCACAGATAAAGTTCCTTAAGCCAAATATGGAATAGACAAGAGCTACTCCTTGCTCAACGAAATGGACTCAACACCCCATATTAAACGCCTAAGAATGTACCTGACTAGTAAGTATCGTAAAACCTATGGATTGCTATGTCTCCAAAAGAGAATCAAGCATGTGTACAGGGGCATAAACGCAGCAGTGATAGGATTGGAGAGGTTCGGTGAGCAAATGAAGACCCTTTGAAGTCATATTGCATGGTACCCATTCCACGGGTCTTAACTCTCCAGGTTTAAGGTATTCTTCCTTCAGCTAAAACATGCATGTGGAACCCAAGTATGATCAACCATGTGAACGGGAGACGTGTTCAAATATGTCTCAGTTTTCCTCCCCTGGTACTCGGGTGCAACATTCCAGACACTTTACTAACACTCTCCCCACTTGGAGATTCAGCGCCTTTAACCTCCTGTTTGGCCCAGTTTGCAATTTCTGCGGAAGATGAACAGGAATAGCGAGAACCAATGAGAGACTAGCTGGAGGTGTCTGGACGGGCAAATTTAACTCTCATTTCCCACCAGGAAGAGGAAATAACCAAAGGCTCAGCGTGCCGTGCCGGAACCAGATTAGGGCCTGAAGCCATCATGCCGTGTTGCGGCCAGCTCACAAGAAAGCGAGTTGAAGAAAGGAGCTCAGGGGCACTGTAATTCACAAACCTGCAGAGTTATAAATGACAGCTATCGTCCAAAAATATACTGAAGTAAGGCTGCCAAGAGGACTTGAAAGCGGGGCAGAATTGCAGGAAACCGATTTCAGGAGGTAGACTGGAATTGCATTGAAAGCATAGGAAAAGAGGCAGAACGTCCACAATGATGCACTTGGCCAAAAAGGGCGTATGCGTTTTTTCCTGAATATATTCAGGAAAAAACGCATACGCCCTTTTTGGCCAACCAAGCAAGCTTGCAAAGGAAATCTGCACTACAATGAAGTCTCACTTCTCCCCGGTTAAAAGGGCCATCTGAAAAAAGTGTAAAATCCAGAAAGGCAGGACAGGCCATGGAGTACTGGGAGCCTTGTTATGCTGATGGGCGGGATGTAAATTGCCAACAGACACTCAGGAGAAGTGTAAGGTGTTTCCTGAAACATCTAAAAATCAAAACAACAGAGCCTAGGGCACTTCCACTTATGGTCCTATAGCTTAGGGAAATTAATATCAAAAACACAGCCACCCCAAAGTTTGGGACGCCTCCGTTTACATGAACCTCGTTTACCGTACAAGTTCAATATCACAGAAAGTGAAAAATGGATAAAGAACTTGTGGTACTTACGTAGAATGCAGTATCACTCAGAAATGAAATCTATGTCATCAGGCCCGTAGCAGCATAATGAGTGGATTCAGGTACGATGATTCTAACTGAAATAATTCACACAGAAAAAGAAACATCATAAGATATCAGTAATACACGGACTGAAAACTTGGCTACACAGGAACTGCATTCCAAAACAGAACAGGGTCTCAAATTTAGAAAACCAACTTATGCTTGCTTAAGGGGAAAGGTGAGTTGGGGTGCTGCATAAAACCAGAGATTGAAATGAGCACAGATAAAGTTCCTTAAGCCAAATATGGAATAGACAAGAGCTACTCCTTGCTCAACGAAATGGACTCAACACCCCATATTAAACGCCTAAGAATGTACCTGACTAGTAAGTATCTTAAAACCTATGGATTTCTATGTCTCCGAAAGAGAATCAAGCATGTGTACAGGGGCATAAACGCAGCAGTGATAGGATTGGAGAGGTTCGGTGAGCAAATGAAGACCCTTTGAAGTCATATTGCATGGTACCTATTCCACGGGTTTCAACTACCCAGGTTTAAGGTATTCTTCCTTCAGCTAAAACATGCATGTGGAACCCAGAGTATGATCAACCATGTGATCGGGAGATGTGTTCAAATATGTCTCAGTTTTCGTACCCTGGTACTCGGGTGCAACATTCCAGACGCTTTACTAACACTCTCCCGACTTGGAGAGTCAGTCCCTTTAACCTCCTGTTTGGCCCAGTTTGCAATTTCTGCGGAAGATGAACAGGAATAGCGAGAACCAATGAGAGACTAGCTGGAGGTGTCTGGACGGGCAAATTTAACTCTCATTTCCCACCAGGAAGAGGAAATAACCAAAGGCTCAGCGTGCCATGCCAGAACCAGATTAGGGCCTGAAGCCATCCTGCGGTGTTGCGGCCAGGTCACAAGAAAGCGAGTTGAAGAAAGGAGCTCAGGGGCACTGTAATTCACAAACCTGCAGAGTTATAAATGACAGCTATCGTCCAAAAATAGACTGAAGTAAGGCTGCCAAGAGGACTTGAAAGCGGGGCAGCATTGCAGGAAACCGATTTCAGGAGGTAGACTGGAATTGCATTGAAAGCATAGGAAAAGAGGCAGAACGTCCACAATGATGCACTTGGCCAAAAAGGGCGTATGCGTTTTTTCCTGAATATATTCAGGAAAAAACGCATACGCCCTTTTTGGCCAACCAAGCAAGCTTGCAAAGGAAATCTGCACTACAATGAAGTCTCACTTCCCCCCGGTCAAAAGGGCCATCTGAAAAAAGTGTAAAATCCAGAAAGGCAGGACAGGCCATGGAGAACTGGGAGCCTTGTTATGCTGATGGGCGGGATGTAAATTGCCAACAACCACTCGGGAGAAGTGTATGGTGTTTCCTGAAACATCTAAAAAACAAAGCAACAGAGCCTAGGGCACTTCCACTTATGGTCCTATAGCTTAGGGAATTTAAAATCAAAAAGACACAGCCACCCCAAAGTTTGGAACGGCTCTGTTTACAAGAACCTCGTTTACAGTACAAGTTCAACATCGCAGAAAGTGAAAAATGGATAAAGAAGTTGTGGTATTTACTTACAAAGCAATATCACTCAGCAATGAAATCTGTGTCATCAGGCCCTTAGCAGCACAATGAGTGGATTCAGGTATGATGATTCGAACTGAAATAAGTCACACAGAAAAAGAAACATCATAAGATATCAGTAATACACGGAATGGAAACTTGGCTACACAGGAACTGAGTTCCAAAACAGAACAGGGTCTCAAATTTAGAAAACCAACTTATGCTTGCTTAAGGGGAAAGGTGAGTTGGGGTGCTGCATAAAACCAGAGATTGAAATGAGCACAGATAAAGTTCCTTAAGCCAAATATGGAATAGACAAGAGCTACTCCTTGCTCAACGAAATGGACTCAACACCGCATATTAAACGCCTAAGAATGTACCTGACTAGTAAGTATCTTAAAACCTATGGATTGCTATGTCTCCGAAAGAGAATCAAGCATGTGTACAGGGGCATAAACGCAGCAGTGATAGGATTGGAGAGGTTCGGTGAGCAAATGAAGACCCTTTGAAGTCATATTGCATGGTACCCATTCCACGGGTCTCAACTCTCCAGGTTTAAGGTATTCTTCCTTCAGCTAAAACATGCATGTGGAACCTAGAGTATGATCAACCATGTGATCGGGAGACGTGTTCAAATATGTCTCAGTTTTCGTACCCTGGTACTCGGGTGCAACATTCCAGACACTTTACTAACACTCTCCCGACTTGGAGAGTCAGTCCCTTTAACCTCCTGTTTGGCCCAGTTTGCAATTTCTGCGGAAGATGAACAGGAATAGCGAGAACCAATGAGAGACTAGCTGGAGGTGTCTGGACGGGCAAATTTAACTCTCATTTCCCACCAGGAAGAGGAATTAACCAAAGGCTCAGCGTGCCGTGCCGGAACAAGATTAGGGCCTGAAGCCATCCTGCGGTGTTGCGGCCAGCTCACAAGAAAGCGAGTTGAAGAAAGGAGCTCAGGGGCACTGTAATTCACAAACCTGCAGAGTTATAAATGACAGCTATCGTCCAAAAATAGACTGAAGTAAGGCTGCCAAGAGGATTTGAAAGCGGGGCAGAATTGCAGGAAACCGATTTCAGGAGGTAGACTGGAATTGCATTGAAAGCATAGGAAAAGAGGCAGAACGTCCACAATGATGCACTTGGCCAAAAAGGGCGTATGCGTTTTTTCCTGAATATATTCAGGAAAAAACGCATACGCCCTTTTTGGCCAACCAAGCAAGCTTGCAAAGGAAATCTGCACTACAATGAAGTCTCACTTCTCCCCGGTTAAAAGGGCCATCTGAAAAAAGTGTAAAATCCAGAAAGGCAGGACAGGCCATGGAGTACTGGGAGCCTTGTTATGCTGATGGGCGGGATGTAAATTGCCAACAGACACTCAGGAGAAGTGTAAGGTGTTTCCTGAAACATCTAAAAAACAAAGCAACAGAGCCTAGGGCACTTCCACTTATGGTCCTATAGCTTAGGGAAATTAAAATCAAAAACACAGCGACCCCAAAGTTTGGGACGCCTCCGTTTACAAGAACCTCGTTTACCGTACAAGTTCAATATCACAGAAAGTGAAAAATGGATAAAGAACTTGTGGTACTTACGTACAATGCAGTATCACTCAGAAATGAAATCTATGTCATCAGGCCCATAGCAGCATAATGAGTGGATTCAGGTACGATGATTCTAACTGAAATAAGTCACACAGAAAAAGAAACATCATAAGATATCAGTAATACACGGAATGAAAACTTGGCTACACAGGAACTGCATTCGAAAACAGAACAGGGTCTCAAATTTAGAAAACCAACTTATGCTTGCTTAAGGGGAAAGGTGAGTTGGGGTGCTGCATAAAACCAGAGATTGAAATGAGCACAGATAAAGTTCCTTAAGCCAAATATGGAATAGACAAGAGCTACTCCTTGCTCAACGAAATGGACTCAACACCCCATATTAAACGCCTAAGAATGTACCTGACTAGTAAGTATCTTAAAACCTATGGATTGCTATGTCTCCGAAAGAGAATCAAGCATGTGTACAGGGGCATAAACGCAGCAGTGATAGGATTGGAGAGGTTCGGTGAGCAAATGAAGACCCTTTGAAGTCATATTGCATGGTACCTATTCCACGGGTTTCAACTACCCAGGTTTAAGGTATTCTTCCTTCAGCTAAAACATGCATGTGGAACCCAGAATATGATCAACCATGTGATCGGGAGATGTGTTCAAATATGTCTCAGTTTTCGTACCCTGGTACTCGGGTGCAACATTCCAGACGCTTTACTAACACTCTCCTGACTTGGAGAGTCAGTCCCTTTAACCTCCTGTTTGGCCCAGTTTGCAATTTCTGCGGAAGATGAACAGGAATAGCGAGAACCAATGAGAGACTAGCTGGAGGTGTCTGGACGGGCAAATTTAACTCTCATTTCCCACCAGGAAGAGGAAATAACCAAAGGCTCAGCGTGCCATGCCAGAACCAGATTAGGGCCTGAAGCCATCCTGCGGTGTTGCGGCCAGGTCACAAGAAAGCGAGTTGAAGAAAGGAGCTCAGGGGCACTGTAATTCACAAACCTGCAGAGTTATAAATGACAGCTATCGTCCAAAAATAGACTGAAGTAAGGCTGCCAAGAGGACTTGAAAGCGGGGCAGCATTGCAGGAAACCGATTTCAGGAGGTAGACTGGAATTGCATTGAAAGCATAGGAAAAGAGGCAGAACGTCCACAATGATGCACTTGGCCAAAAAGGGCGTATGCGTTTTTTCCTGAATATATTCAGGAAAAAACGCATACGCCCTTTTTGGCCAACCAAGCAAGCTTGCAAAGGAAATCTGCACTACAATGAAGTCTCACTTCCCCCCCGGTCAAAAGGGCCATCTGAAAAAAGTGTAAAATCCAGAAAGGCAGGACAGGCCATGGAGAACTGGGAGCCTTGTTATGCTGATGGGCGGGATGTAAATTGCCAACAACCACTCGCGAGAAGTGTATGGTGTTTCCTGAAACATCTAAAAAACAAAGCAACAGAGCCTAGGGCACTTCCACTTATGGTCCTATAGCTTAGGGAATTTAAAATCAAAAAGACACAGCCACCCCAAAGTTTGGAACGGCTCTGTTTACAAGAACCTCGTTTACAGTACAAGTTCAACATCGCAGAAAGTGAAAAATGGATAAAGAAGTTGTGGTATTTACTTACAAAGCAATATCACTCAGCAATGAAATCTGTGTCATCAGGCCCTTAGCAGCACAATGAGTGGATTCAGGTATGATGATTCGAACTGAAATAAGTCACACAGAAAAAGAAACATCATAAGATATCAGTAATACACGGAATGTAAACTTGGCTACACAGGAACTGAATTACAGAACAGAACAGGGTCTCAAATTTAGAAAACCAACTTATGCTTGCTTAAGGGGAAAGGTGAGTTGGGGTGCTGCATAAAACCAGAGATTGAAATGAGCACAGATAAAGTTCCTTAAGCCAAATATGGAATAGACAAGAGCTACTCCTTGCTCAACGAAATGGACTCAACACCCCATATTAAACGCCTAAGAATGTACCTGACTAGTAAGTATCTTAAAACCTATGGATTGCTATATCTCCGAAAGAGAATCAAGCATGTGTACAGGGGCATAAACGCAGCAGTGATAGGACTAGAGAGGTTCGGTGAGCAAATGAAGACCCTTTGAAGTCATATTGCATGGTACCCATTCCACGGGTTTCAACTACCCAGGTTTAAGGTATTCTTCCTTCAGCTAAAACATGCATGTGGAACCTAGAGTATGATCAACCATGTGATCGGGAGACGTGTTCAAATATGTCTCAGTTTTCGTACCCTGGTACTCGGGTGCAACATTCCAGACACTTTACTAACACTCTCCCGACTTGGAGAGTCAGTCCCTTTAACCTCCTGTTTGGCCCAGTTTGCAATTTCTGTGGAAGATGAACAGGAATAGCGAGAACCAATGAGAGACTAGCTGGAGGTGTCTGGACGGGCAAATTTAACTCTCATTTCCCACCAGGAAGAGGAATTAACCAAAGGCTCAGCGTGCCGTGCCGGAACCAGATTAGGGCCTGAAGCCATCCTGCGGTGTTGCGGCCAGCTCACAAGAAAGCGAGTTGAAGAAAGGAGCTCAGGGGCACTGTAATTCACAAACCTGCAGAGTTATAAATGACAGCTATCGTCCAAAAATAGACTGAAGTAAGGCTGCCAAGAGGACTTGAAAGCGGGGCAGAATTGCAGGAAACCGATTTCAGGAGGTAGACTGGAATTGCATTGAAAGCATAGGAAAAGAGGCAGAACGTCCACAATGATGCACTTGGCCAAAAAGGGCGTATGCGTTTTTTCCTGAATATATTCAGGAAAAAACGCATACGCCCTTTTTGGCCAACCAAGCAAGCTTGCAAAGGAAATCTGCACTACAATGAAGTCTCACTTCCCCCCGGTCAAAAGGGCCATCTGAAAAAAGTGTAAAATCCAGAAAGGCAGGACAGGCCATGGAGAACTGGGAGCCTTGTTATGCTGATGGGCGGGATGTAAATTGCCAACAACCACTCCGGAGAAGTGGATGGTGTTTCCTGAAACATCTAAAAAACAAAGCAACAGAACCTAGGGCACTTCCACTTATGGTCCTATATCTTAGGGAAATTAAAATCAAAAAGACACAGCCACCCCAAAGTTTGGAATGGCTCTGTTTACAAGAACCTCGTTTACAGTACAAGTTCAACATCGCAGAAAGTGAAAAATGGATAAAGAAGTTGTGGTATTTACTTACAAAGCAATATCACTCAGCAATGAAATCTGTGTCATCAGGCCCTTAGCAGCACAATGAGTGGATTCAGGTATGATGATTCTAACTGAAATAAGTCACACAGAAAAAGAAACATCATAAGATATCAGTAATACACGGAATGGAAACTTGGCTACACAGGAACTGAATTACAGAACAGAACAGGGTCTCAAATTTAGAAAACCAACTTATGCTTGCTTAAGGGGGAAGGTGAGTTGGGGTGCTGCATAAAACCAGAGATTGAAATGAGCACAGATAAAGTTCCTTAAGCCAAATATGGAATAGACAAGAGCTACTCCTTGCTCAACGAAATGGACTCAACACCGCATATTAAACGCCTAAGAATGTACCTGTCTAGTAAGTATCTTAAAACCTATGGATTGCTATGTCTCCAAAAGAGAATCAAGCATGTGTACAGGGGCATAAACGCAGCAGTGATAGGATTGGAGAGGTTCGTGAGCAAATGAAGACCCTTTGAAGTCATATTGCATGGTACCCATTACACGGGTCTCAACTCTCCAGGTTTAAGGTATTCTTCCTTCAGCTAAAACATGCATGTGGAACCTAGAGTATGATCATCCATGTGAACGGGAGACGTGTTCAACTATGTCTCAGTTTTTGTACCCTGGTACTCGGGTGCAACATTCCAGACGCTTTACTAACACTCTCCCGACTTGGAGAGTCAGCGCCTTTAACCTCCTGTTTGGCCCAGTTTGCAATTTCTGCGGAAGATGAACAGGAATAGCGAGAACCAATGAGAGACTAGCTGGAGGTGTCTGGACGGGCAAATTTAACTCTCATTTCCCACCAGGAAGAGGAAATAACCAAAGGCTCAGCGTGCCATGCCGGAACCAGATTAGGGCCTGAAGCCATCCTGCGGTGTTGAGGCCAGGTCACAAGAAAGTGAGTTGAAGAAAGGAGCTCAGGGGCACTGTAATTCACAAACCTGCAGAGTTATAAATGACAGCTATCGTCCAAAAATATACTGAAGTAAGCCTGCCAAGAGGACTTGAAAGCGGGGCAGAATTGCAGGAAACCGATTTCAGGAGGTAGACTGGAATTGCATTGAAAGCATAGGAAAAGAGGCAGAACGTCCAAAATGATGCACTTGGCCAAAAAGGGCGTATGCGTTTTTTCCTGAATATATTCAGGAAAAAACGCATACGCCCTTTTTGGCCAACCAAGCAAGCTTGCAAAGGAAATCTGCACTACAATGAAGTCTCACTTCCCCACGGTCAAAAGGGCCATCTGAAAAAAGTGTAAAATCCAGAAAGGCAGGACAGGCCATGGAGAACTGGGAGCCTTGTTATGCTGATGGGCGGGATGTAAATTGCCAACAGACACTCAGGAGAAGTGTAAGGTGTTTCCTTAAACATCTAAAAAACAAAGCAACAGAGCCTAGGGCACTGCCACTTATGGTCCTATAGCTTAGGGAAATTAAAATCAAAATGACACAGCCACCCCAAAGTTTGGGACGCCTCTGTTTACAAGAACCTCGTTTACAGTACAAGTTCAACATCGCAGAAAGTGAAAAATGGATAAAGAAGTTGTGGTATTTACTTACAAAGCAATATCACTCAGCAATGAAATCTATGTCATCAGGCCCTTAGCAGCACAATGAGTGGATTCAGGTATGATGATTCTAACTGAAATAAGTCACACAGAAAAAGAAACATCATAAGATATCAGTAATACACGGAATGTAATCTTGGCTACACAGGAACTGAATTACAGAACAGAACAGGGTCTCAAATTTAGAAAACCAACTTATGCTTGCTTAAGGGGAAAGGTGAGTTGGGGTGCTGCATAAAACCAGAGATTGAAATGAGCACAGATAAAGTTCCTTAAGCCAAATATGGAATAGACAAGAGCTACTCCTTGCTCAACGAAATGGACTCAACACCCCATATTAAACGCCTAAGAATGTACCTGACTAGTAAGTATCTTAAAACCTATGGATTGCTATGTCTCCGAAAGAGAATCAAGCATGTGTACAGGGGCATAAACGCAGCAGTGATAGGATTGGAGAGGTTCGGTGAGCAAATGAAGACCCTTTGAAGTCATATTGCATGGTACCTATTCCACGGGTTTCAACTACCCAGGTTTAAGGTATTCTTCCTTCAGCTAAAACATGCATGTGGAACCCAGAATATGATCAACCATGTGATCGGGAGATGTGTTCAAATATGTCTCAGTTTTCGTACCCTGGTACTCGGGTGCAACATTCCAGACGCTTTACTAACACTCTCCTGACTTGGAGAGTCAGTCCCTTTAACCTCCTGTTTGGCCCAGTTTGCAATTTCTGCGGAAGATGAACAGGAATAGCGAGAACCAATGAGAGACTAGCTGGAGGTGTCTGGACGGGCAAATTTAACTCTCATTTCCCACCAGGAAGAGGAAATAACCAAAGGCTCAGCGTGCCATGCCAGAACCAGATTAGGGCCTGAAGCCATCCTGCGGTGTTGCGGCCAGGTCACAAGAAAGCGAGTTGAAGAAAGGAGCTCAGGGGCACTGTAATTCACAAACCTGCAGAGTTATAAATGACAGCTATCGTCCAAAAATAGACTGAAGTAAGGCTGCCAAGAGGACTTGAAAGCGGGGCAGCATTGCAGGAAACCGATTTCAGGAGGTAGACTGGAATTGCATTGAAAGCATAGGAAAAGAGGCAGAACGTCCACAATGATGCACTTGGCCAAAAAGGGCGTATGCGTTTTTTCCTGAATATATTCAGGAAAAAACGCATACGCCCTTTTTGGCCAACCAAGCAAGCTTGCAAAGGAAATCTGCACTACAATGAAGTCTCACTTCCCCCCGGTCAAAAGGGCCATCTGAAAAAAGTGTAAAATCCAGAAAGGCAGGACAGGCCATGGAGAACTGGGAGCCTTGTTATGCTGATGGGCGGGATGTAAATTGCCAACAACCACTCGCGAGAAGTGTATGGTGTTTCCTGAAACATCTAAAAAACAAAGCAACAGAGCCTAGGGCACTTCCACTTATGGTCCTATAGCTTAGGGAATTTAAAATCAAAAAGACACAGCCACCCCAAAGTTTGGAACGGCTCTGTTTACAAGAACCTCGTTTACAGTACAAGTTCAACATCGCAGAAAGTGAAAAATGGATAAAGAAGTTGTGGTATTTACTTACAAAGCAATATCACTCAGCAATGAAATCTGTGTCATCAGGCCCTTAGCAGCACAATGAGTGGATTCAGGTATGATGATTCGAACTGAAATAAGTCACACAGAAAAAGAAACATCATAAGATATCAGTAATACACGGAATGTAAACTTGGCTACACAGGAACTGAATTACAGAACAGAACAGGGTCTCAAATTTAGAAAACCAACTTATGCTTGCTTAAGGGTAAAGGTGAGTTGGGGTGCTGCATAAAACCAGAGATTGAAATGAGCACAGATAAAGTTCCTTAAGCCAAATATGGAATAGACAAGAGCTACTCCTTGCTCAACGAAATGGACTCAACACCCCATATTAAACGCCTAAGAATGTACCTGACTAGTAAGTATCTTAAAACCTATGGATTGCTATATCTCCGAAAGAGAATCAAGCATGTGTACAGGGGCATAAACGCAGCAGTGATAGGACTAGAGAGGTTCGGTGAGCAAATGAAGACCCTTTGAAGTCATATTGCATGGTACCCATTCCACGGGTTTCAACTACCCAGGTTTAAGGTATTCTTCCTTCAGCTAAAACATGCATGTGGAACCTAGAGTATGATCAACCATGTGATCGGGAGACGTGTTCAAATATGTCTCAGTTTTCGTACCCTGGTACTCGGGTGCAACATTCCAGACACTTTACTAACACTCTCCCGACTTGGAGAGTCAGTCCCTTTAACCTCCTGTTTGGCCCAGTTTGCAATTTCTGCGGAAGATGAACAGGAATAGCGAGAACCAATGAGAGACTAGCTGGAGGTGTCTGGACGGGCAAATTTAACTCTCATTTCCCACCAGGAAGAGGAATTAACCAAAGGCTCAGCGTGCCGTGCCGGAACCAGATTAGGGCCTGAAGCCATCCTGCGGTGTTGCGGCCAGCTCACAAGAAAGCGAGTTGAAGAAAGGAGCTCAGGGGCACTGTAATTCACAAACCTGCAGAGTTATAAATGACAGCTATCGTCCAAAAATAGACTGAAGTAAGGCTGCCAAGAGGACTTGAAAGCGGGGCAGAATTGCAGGAAACCGATTTCAGGAGGTAGACTGGAATTGCATTGAAAGCATAGGAAAAGAGGCAGAACGTCCACAATGATGCACTTGGCCAAAAAGGGCGTATGCGTTTTTTCCTGAATATATTCAGGAAAAAACGCATACGCCCTTTTTGGCCAACCAAGCAAGCTTGCAAAGGAAATCTGCACTACAATGAAGTCTCACTTCCCCCCGGTCAAAAGGGCCATCTGAAAAAAGTGTAAAATCCAGAAAGGCAGGACAGGCCATGGAGAACTGGGAGCCTTGTTATGCTGATGGGCGGGATGTAAATTGCCAACAACCACTCGCGAGAAGTGGATGGTGTTTCCTGAAACATCTAAAAAACAAAGCAACAGAACCTAGGGCACTTCCACTTATGGTCCTATATCTTAGGGAAATTAAAATCAAAAAGACACAGCCACCCCAAAGTTTGGAATGGCTCTGTTTACAAGAACCTCGTTTACAGTACAAGTTCAACATCGCAGAAAGTGAAAAATGGATAAAGAAGTTGTGGTATTTACTTACAAAGCAATATCACTCAGCAATGAAATCTGTGTCATCAGGCCCTTAGCAGCACAATGAGTGGATTCAGGTATGATGATTCTAACTGAAATAAGTCACACAGAAAAAGAAACATCATAAGATATCAGTAATACACGGAATGGAAACTTGGCTACACAGGAACTGAATTACAGAACAGAACAGGGTCTCAAATTTAGAAAACCAACTTATGCTTGCTTAAGGGGGAAGGTGAGTTGGGGTGCTGCATAAAACCAGAGATTGAAATGAGCACAGATAAAGTTCCTTAAGCCAAATATGGAATAGACAAGAGCTACTCCTTGCTCAACGAAATGGACTCAACACCGCAAATAAACGCCTAAGAATGTACCTGTCTAGTAAGTATCTTAAAACCTATGGATTGCTATGTCTCCAAAAGAGAATCAAGCATGTGTACAGGGGCATAAACGCAGCAGTGATAGGATTGGAGAGGTTCGTGAGCAAATGAAGACCCTTTGAAGTCATATTGCATGGTACCCATTACACGGGTCTCAACTCTCCAGGTTTAAGGTATTCTTCCTTCAGCTAAAACATGCATGTGGAACCTAGAGTATGATCATCCGTGTGAACGGGAGACGTGTTCAACTATGTCTCAGTTTTCGTACCCTGGTACTCGGGTTCAACATTCCAGACGCTTACTAACACTCTCCCGACTTGGAGAGTCAGCGCCTTTAACCTCCTGTTTGGCCCAGTTTGCAATTTCTGCGGAAGATGAACAGGAATAGCGAGAACCAATGAGAGACTAGCTGGAGGTGTCTGGACGGGCAAATTTAACTCTCATTTCCCACCAGGAAGAGGAAATAACCAAAGGCTCAGCGTGCCATGCCGGAACCAGATTAGGGCCTGAAGCCATCCTGCGGTGTTGGGGCCAGGTCACAAGAAAGTGAGTTGAAGAAAGGAGCTCAGGGGCACTGTAATTCACAAACCTGCAGAGTTATAAATGACAGCTATCGTCCAAAAATATACTGAAGTAAGCCTGCCAAGAGGACTTGAAAGCGGGGCAGAATTGCAGGAAACCGATTTCAGGAGGTAGACTGGAATTGCATTGAAAGCATAGGAAAAGAGGCAGAACGTCCAAAATGATGCACTTGGCCAAAAAGGGCGTATGCGTTTTTTCCTGAATATATTCAGGAAAAAACGCATACGCCCTTTTTGGCCAACCAAGCAAGCTTGCAAAGGAAATCTGCACTACAATGAAGTCTCACTTCCCCACGGTCAAAAGGGCCATCTGAAAAAAGTGTAAAATCCAGAAAGGCAGGACAGGCCATGGAGAACTGGGAGCCTTGTTATGCTGATGGGCGGGATGTAAATTGCCAACAGACACTCAGGAGAAGTGTAAGGTGTTTCCTTAAACATCTAAAAAACAAAGCAACAGAGCCTAGGGCACTGCCACTTATGGTCCTATAGCTTAGGGAAATTAAAATCAAAATGACACAGCCACCCCAAAGTTTGGGACGCCTCTGTTTACAAGAACCTCGTTTACAGTACAAGTTCAACATCGCAGAAAGTGAAAAATGGATAAAGAAGTTGTGGTATTTACTTACAAAGCAATATCACTCAGCAATGAAATCTATGTCATCAGGCCCTTAGCAGCACAATGAGTGGATTCAGGTATGATGATTCTAACTGAAATAAGTCACACAGAAAAAGAAACATCATAAGATATCAGTAATACACGGAATGTAAACTTGGCTACACAGGAACTGAATTACAGAACAGAACAGGGTCTCAAATTTAGAAAACCAACTTATGCTTGCTTAAGGGGAAAGGTGAGTTGGGGTGCTGCATAAAACCAGAGATTGAAATGAGCACAGATAAAGTTCCTTAAGCCAAATATGGAATAGACAAGAGCTACTCCTTGCTCAACGAAATGGACTCAACACCGCATATTAAACGCCTAAGAATGTACCTGACTAGTAAGTATCTTAAAACCTATGGATTGCTATGTCTCCGAAAGAGAATCAAGCATGTGTACAGGGGCATAAAGGCAGCAGTGATAGGATTGGAGAGGTTCGGTGAGCAAATGAAGACCCTTTGAAGTCATATTGCATGGTACACATTCCACGGGTTTCTACTACCAAGGTTTAAGGTATTCTTCCTTCAGCTAAAACATGCATGTGGAACCCAGAGTATGATCAACCATGTGATCGGGAGACGTGTTCAAATATGTCTCAGTTTTCGTACCCTGGTATTCGGGTGCAACATTCCAGACGCTTTACTAACACTCTCCCGACTTGGAGAGTCAGTCCCTTTAACCTCCTGTTTGGCCCAGTTTGCAATTTCTGTGGAAGATGAACAGGAATAGCGAGAACCAATGAGAGACTAGCTGGAGGTGTCTGGACGGGCAAATTTAACTCTCATTTCCCACCAGGAAGAGGAATTAACCAAAGGCTCAGCGTGCCGTGCCAGAACCAGATTAGGGCCTGAAGCCATCCTGCGGTGTTGCGGCCAGGTCACAAGAAAGCGAGTTGAAGAAAGGAGCTCAGGGGCACTGTAATTCACAAACCTGCAGAGTTATAAATGACAGCTATCGTCCAAAAATAGACTGAAGTAAGGCTGCCAAGAGGACTTGAAAGCGGGGCAGAATTGCAGGAAACCGATTTCAGGAGGTAGACTGGAATTGCATTGAAAGCATAGGAAAAGAGGCAGAACGTCCACAATGATGCACTTGGCCAAAAAGGGCGTATGCGTTTTTTCCTGAATATATTCAGGAAAAAACGCATACGCCCTTTTTGGCCAACCAAGCAAGCTTGCAAAGGAAATCTGCACTACAATGAAGTCTCACTTCCCCCCGGTCAAAAGGGCCATCTGAAAAAAGTGTAAAATCCAGAAAGGCAGGACAGGCCATGGAGAACTGGGAGCCTTGTTATGCTGATGGGCGGGATGTAAATTGCCAACAACCACTCGGGAGAAGTGTATGGTGTCTCCTGAAACATCTAAAAAACAAAGCAACAGAGCCTAGGGCACTTCCACTTATGGTCCTATAGCTTAGGGAATTTAAAATCAAAAAGACAAAGCCACCCCAAAGTTTGGAACGGCTCTGTTTACAAGAACCTCGTTTACAGTACAAGTTCAACATCGCAGAAAGTGAAAAATGGATAAAGAAGTTGTGGTATTTACTTACAAAGCAATATCACTCAGCAATGAAATCTGTGTCATCAGGCCCTTAGCAGCACAATGAGTGGATTCAGGTATGATGATTCGAACTGAAATAAGTCACACAGAAAAAGAAACATCATAAGATATCAGTAATACACGGAATGTAAACTTGGCTACACAGGAACTGAATTACAGAACAGAACAGGGTCTCCAATTTAGAAAACCAACTTATGCTTGCTTAAGGGGAAAGGTGAGTTGGGGTGCTGCATAAAACCAGAGATTGAAATGAGCACAGATAAAGTTCCTTAAGCCAAATATGGAATAGACAAGAGCTACTCCTTTCTCAACGAAATGGACTCAACACCCCATATTAAACGCCTAAGAATGTACCTGACTAGTAAGTATCTTAAAACCTATGGATTGCTATGTCTCTGAAAGAGAATCAAGCATGTGTACAGGGGCATAAACGCAGCAGTGATAGGATTGGAGAGGTTCGGTGAGCAAATGAAGACCCTTTGAAGTCATATTGCATGGTACCCATTCCACGGGTTTCAACTACCCAGGTTTAAGGTATTCTTCCTTCAGCTAAAACATGCATGTGGAACCTAGAGTATGATCAACCATGTGATCGGGAGACGTGTTCAAATATGTCTCAGTTTTCCTCCCCTGGTACTCGGGTGCAACATTCCAGACGCTTTACTAACACTCTCCCGACTTGGAGAGTCAGTCCCTTTAACCTCCTGTTTGGCCCAGTTTGCAATTTCTGCGGAAGATGAACAGGAATAGCAAGAACCAATGAGAGGCTAGCTGCAGGTGTCTGGACGGGCAAATTTAACTCTCATTTCCCACCAGGAAGAGGAATTAACCAAAGGCTCAGCATGCCGGGCCGGAACCAGATTAGGGCCTGAAGCCATCCTGCGGTGTTGCGGCCAGGTCACAAGAAAGCGAGTTGAAGAAAGGAGCTCAGGGGCACTGTAATTCACAAACCTGCAGAGTTATAAATGACAGCTATCGTCCAAAAATAGACTGAAGTAAGGCTGCCAAGAGGACTTGCAAGCGGGGCAGAATTGCAGGAAACCGATTTCAGGAGGTAGACTGGAATTGCATTGAAAGCATAGGAAAAGAGGCAGAACGTCCACAATGATGCACTTGGCCAAAAAGGGCGTATGCGTTTTTTCCTGAATATATTCAGGAAAAAACGCATACGCCCTTTTTGGCCAACCAAGCAAGCTTGCAAAGGAAATCTGCACTACAATGAAGTCTCACTTCCCCCCGGTCAAAAGGGCCATCTGAAAAAAGTGTAAAATCCAGAAAGGCAGGACAGGCCATGGAGAACTGGGAGCCTTGTTATGCTGATGGGCGGGATGTAAATTACCAACAGACACTCAGGAGAAGTGTATGGTGTTTCCTGAAACATCTAAAAAACAAAGCAACAGAGCCTAGGGCACTGCCACTTATGGTCCTATAGCTTAGGGAAATTAAAATCAAAAAGACACAGCCACCCCAAAGTTTGGGACGCCTCTGTTTACAAGAACTTCGTTTACAGTACAAGTTCAACATCGCAGAAAGTGAAAAATGGATAAAGAAGTTGTGGTATTTACTTACAAAGCAATATCACTCAGCAATGAAATCTATGTCATCAGGCCCTTAGCAGCACAATGAGTGGATTCAGGTATGATGATTCTAACTGAAATAAGTCACACAGAAAAAGAAACATCATAAGATATCAGTAATACACGGAATGTAAACTTGGCTACACAGGAACTGAATTACAGAACAGAACAGGGTCTCAAATTTAGAAAACCAACTTATGCTTGCTTAAGGGTAAAGGTGAGTTGGGGTGCTGCATAAAACCAGAGATTGAAATGAGCACAGATAAAGTTCCTTAAGCCAAATATGGAATAGACAAGAGCTACTCCTTGCTCAACGAAATGGACTCAACATCGCATATTAAACGCCTAAGAATGTACCTGACTAGTAAGTATCTTAAACCCTATGGATTGCTATGTCTCTGAAAGAGAATCAAGCATGTGTACAGGGGCATAAACGCAGCAGTGATAGGATTGGAGAGGTTCGGTGAGCAAATGAAGACCCTTTGAAGTCATATTGCATGGTACCCATTCCACGGGTTTCACCTACCCAGGTTTAAGGTATTCTTCCTTCAGCTAAAACATGCATGTGGAACCTAGAGTATGATCAACCATGTGATCGGGAGACGTGTTCAAATATGTCTCAGTTTTCGTACCCTGGTACTCGGGTGCAACATTCCAGACGGTTTACTAACACTATCCCGACTTGGAGAGTCAGTCCCTTTAACCTCCTGTTTGGCCCAATTTGCAATTTCTGCGGAAGATGAACAGGAATAGCGAGAACCAATGAGAGACTAGCTGGAGGTGTCTGAACGGGCAAATTTAACTCTCATTTCCCACCAGGAAGAAGAATTAACCAAAGGCTCAGCGTGCCATGCCAGAACCAGATTAGGACCTGAAGCCATCCTGCGGTGTTGCGGCCAGCTCACAAGAAAGCGAGTTGAAGAAAGGAGCTCAGGGGCACTGTAATTCACAAACCTGCAGACTTATAAATGACAGCTATCGTCCAAAAATAGACTGAAGTAAGGCTGCCAAGAGGACTTGAAAGTGGGGCAGCATTGCAGGAAACCGATTTCAGGAGGTAGACTGGAATTGCATTGAAAGCATAGGAAAAGAGGCAGAACGTCCACAATGATGCACTTGGCCAAAAAGGGCGTATGCGTTTTTTCCTGAATATATTCAGGAAAAAACGCATACGCCCTTTTTGGCAAACCAAGCAAACTTGCAAAGGAAATCTGCACTACAATGAAGTCTCACTTCCCCCCGGTCAAAAGGGCCATCTGAAAAAAGTGTAAAATCCAGAAAGGCAGGACAGGCCATGGAGAACTGGGAGCCTTGTTATGCTGATGGGCGGGATGTAAATTGCCAACAACCACTTGGGAGAAGTGTATGGTATTTCCTGAAACATGTAAAAACAAAGCAACAGAGACTAGGGCACTTCCGCTTATGGTCCTATAGCTTAGGGAAATTAAAATCAAAAAGACACAGCCACCGCAAAGTTTGGGACGCCTCCATTTACAAGAACCTCGTTTACCGTACAAGTTCAATATCACAGAAAGTGAAAAATGGATAAAGAACTCGTGGTACTTACGTACAATGCAGTATCACTCAGCAATGAAATCTGTGTCATCAGGCCCTTAGCAGCACAATGAGTGGATTCAGGTATGATGATTCTAACTGAAATAAGTCACACAGAAAAAGAAACATCATAAGATATCAGTAATACACGGAATGTAAACTTGGCTACACAGGAAATGAATTACAGAACAGAACAGGGTCTCAAATTTAGAAAACCAACTTATGCTTGCTTAAGGGGGAAGGTGAGTTGGGGTGCTGCATAAAACCAGAGATTGAAATGAGCACAGATAAAGTTCCTTAAGCCAAATATGGAATAGACAAGAGCTACTCCTTGCTCAACGAAATGGACTCAACACCGCATATTAAACGCCTAAGAATGTACCTGTCTAGTAAGTATCTTAAAACCTATGGATTGCTATGTCTACAAAAGAGAATCAAGCATGTGTACAGGGGCATAAACGCAGCAGTGATAGGATTGGAGAGGTTCGTGAGCAAATGAAGTCCCTTTGAAGTCATATTGCATGGTACCCATTACACGGGTCTCAACTCTCCAGGTTTAAGGTATTCTTCCTTCAGCTAAAACATGTATGTGGAACCAAGAGTATGATCATCCGTGTGAACGGGAGACGTGTTCAACTATGTCTCAGTTTTTGTACCCTGGTACTCGGGTGCAACATTCCAGACGCTTTACTAACACTCTCCCGACTTGGAGAGTCAGCGCCTTTAACCTCCTGTTTGGCCCAGTTTGCAATTTCTGCGGAAGATGAACAGGAATAGCGAGAACCAATGAGAGACTAGCTGGAGGTGTCTGGTCGGGCAAATTTAACTCTCATTTCCCACCAGGAAGAGGAAATAACCAAAGGCTCAGCGTGCCATGCCGGAACCAGATTAGGGCCTGAAGCCATCCTGCGGTGTTGCGGCCAGGTCACAAGAAAGTGAGTTGAAGAAAGGAGCTCAGGGGCACTGTAATTCACAAACCTGCAGAGTTATAAATGACAGCTATCGTCCAAAAATATACTGAAGTAAGCCTGCCAAGAGGACTTGAAAGCGGGGCAGCATTGCAGGAAACCGATTTCAGGAGGTAGACTGGAATTGCATTGAAAGCATAGGAAAAGAGGCAGAACGTCCACAATGATGCACTTGGCCAAAAAGGGCGTATGCGTTTTTTCCTGAATATATTCAGGAAAAAACGCATACGCCCTTTTTGGCCAACCAAGCAAACTTGCAAAGGAAATCTGCACTACAATGAAGTCTCACTTCCCCCTGGTCAAAAGGGCCATCTGAAAAAAGTGTAAAATCCAGAAAAGCAGGACAGGCCATGGAGAACTGGGAGCCTTGTTATGCTGATGGGCGGGATGTAAATTGCCAACAGACACTCAGGAGAAGTGTATGGTGTTTCCTGAAACATCTAAAAAACAAAGCAACAGAGCCTAGGGCACTGCCACTTATGGTCCTCTAGCTTAGGGAAATTAAAATCAAAATGACACAGCCACCCCAAAGTTTGGGACGCCTCTGTTTACAAGAACCTCGTTTACAGTACAAGTTCAACATCGCAGAAAGTGAAAAATGGATAAAGAAGTTGTGGTATTTACTTACAAAGCAATATCACTCAGCAATGAAATCTATGTCATCAGGCCCTTAGCAGCAAAATGAGTGGATTCAGGTATGATGATTCTAACTGAAATAAGTCACACAGAAAAAGAAACATCATAAGATATCAGTAATACACGGAATGTAAACTTGGCTACACAGGAACTGAATTACAGAACAGAACAGGGTCTCAAATTTAGAAAACCAACTTATGCTTGCTTAAGGGTAAAGGTGAGTTGGGGTGCTGCATAAAACCAGAGATTGAAATGAGCACAGATAAAGTTCCTTAAGCCTAATATGGAATAGACAAGAGCTACTCCTTGCTCAACGAAATGGACTCAACACCGCATATTAAACGCCTAAGAATGTACCTGACTAGTAAGTATCTTAAAACCTATGGATTGCTATGTCTCCGAAAGAGAATCAAGCATGTGTACAGGGGCATAAATGCAGCAGTGATAGGATTGGAGAGGTTCGTGAGCAAATGAAGACCCTTTGAAGTCATATTTCATGGTACCCATTCCACGGGTTTCAACTACCCATGTTTAAGGTATTCTTCCTTTAGCTAAAACATGCATGTGGAACCTAGAGTATGATCAACCATGTGATCGGGAGACGTGTTCAAATATGTCTCAGTTTTCGTACCCTGGTACTCGGGTTCAACATTCCAGACGCTTACTAACACTCTCCCCACTTGGAGAGTCAGTCCCTTTAACCTCCTGTTTGGCCCAGTTTGCAATTTCTGCGGAAGATGAACAGGAATAGCGAGAATCAATGAGAGACTAGCTGGAGGTGTCTGGATGGGCAAATTTAACTCTCATTTCCCACCAGGAAGAGGAATTAACCAAAGGCTCAGCGTGCCATGCCAGAACCAGATTAGGGCCTGAAGCCATCCTGCGGTGTTGCGGCCAGGTCACAAGAAAGCAAGTTGAAGAAAGGAGCTCAGGGGCACTGTAATTCACAAACCTGCAGAGTTATAAATGACAGCTATCGTCCAAAAATAGACTGAAGTAAGGCTGCCAAGAGGACTTGAAAGCGGGGCAGCATTGCAGGAAACCGATTTCAGGAGGTAGACTGGAATTGCATTGAAAGCATAGGAAAAGAGGCAGAACGTCCACAATGATGCACTTGGCCAAAAAGGGCGTATGCGTTTTTTCCTGAATATATTCAGGAAAAAACGCATACGCCCTTTTTGGCCAACCAAGCAAGCTTGCAAAGGATATCTGCACTACAATGAAGTCTCACTTCTCCCCGGTTAAAAGGGCCATCTGAAAAAAGTGTAAAATCAAGAAAGGGAGGACAGGCCATGGAGAACTGGGAGCCTTGTTATGCTGATGGGCGGGATGTAAATTGCCAACAACCACTGGGGAGAAGTGTATGGTGTTTCCTGAAACATCTAAAAAACAAAGCAACAGAGCCTAGGGCACTTCCACTTATGGTCCTATAGCTTAGGGAAATTAAAATCAAAATCACACAGCCACCCCAAAGTTTGGGACACCTCCGTTTACAAGAACCTCGTTTACCGTACAAGTTCAATATCACAGAAAGTGAAAAATGGATAAAGAACTTGAGGTACTTACGTACAATGCATTATCACTCAGCAATGAAATCTATGTCATCAGGCCCTTAGCAGCATAATGAGTGGATTCAGGTATGATGATTCTAACTGAAATAAGTCACACAGAAAAAGAAACATCATAAGATATCACTAATACACGGAATGTAAACTTGGCTACACAGGAACTGCATTCCAAAACAGAACAGGGTCTCAAATTTAGAAAACCAACTTATGCTTGCTTAAGGGGAAAGGTGAGTTGGGGTGCTGCATAAAACCAGAGACTGAAATGAGCACAGATAAATTTCCTTAAGCCAAATATGGAATAGACAAGAGCTACTCCTTGCTCAACGAAATGGACTCAACACCCCATATTAAACGCCTAAGAATGTACCTGACTAGTAAGTATCTTAAAACCTATGGATTGCTATGTCTCCAAAAGAGAATCAAGCGTGTGTACCTGCGCATAAACGCAGCAGTGATAGGATTGGAGAGGTTCGGTGAGCAAATGAAGACCCTTTGAAGTCATATTGCATGGTACCCATTACAAGGTTCTCAACTCTCCAGGTTTTAGGTATTCTTCCTTCAGCTAAAACATGCATGTGGAACCCAGAGTATGATCAACCATGTGAACGGGAGACGTGTTCAAATACGTCTCAGTTTTCCTCCCATGGTACTCGGGTGCAACATTCCAGACGCTTTACTAACACTCTCCCCACTTGGAGAGTCAGTGCCTTTAACCTCCTGTTTGGCCCAGTTTGCAATTTCTGCGGAAGATGAACAGGAATAGCGAGAACCAATGAGAGGCTAGCTGGAGGTGTCTGAACGGGCAAATTTAACTCTCATTTCCCACCAGGAAGAGGAATTGACCAAAGTCTCAGCGTGCCGTGCCAGAACCAGATTAGGGCCTGAAGCCATCCTGCGGTGTTGCGGCCAGCTCACAAGAAAGCGAGTTGAAGAAAGGAGCTCAGGGGCACTGTAATTCACAAACCTGCAGAGTTATAAATGACAGCTATCGTCCAAAAATAGACTGAAGTAAGGCTGCCAAGAGGACTTGAAAGCGGGGCAGAATTGCAGGAAACCGATTTCAGGAGGTAGACTGGAATTGCATTGAAAGCATAGGAAAAGAGGCAGAACGTCCACAATGATGCACTTGGCCAAAAAGGGCGTATGCGTTTTTTCCTGAATATATTCAGGAAAAAACGCATACGCCCTTTTTGGCCAACCAAGCAAGCTTGCAAAGGATATCTGCACTACAATGAAGTCTCACTTCTCCCCGGTTAAAAGGGCCATCTGAAAAAAGTGTAAAATCAAGAAAGGGAGGACAGGCCATGGAGAACTGGGAGCCTTGTTATGCTGATGGGCGGGATGTAAATTGCCAACAACCACTGGGGAGAAGTGTATGGTGTTTCCTGAAACATCTAAAAAACAAAGCAACAGAGCCTAGGGCACTTCCACTTATGGTCCTATAGCTTAGGGAAATTAAAATCAAAATCACACAGCCACCCCAAAGTTTGGGACACCTCCGTTTACAAGAACCTCGTTTACCGTACAAGTTCAATATCACAGAAAGTGAAAAATGGATAAAGAACTTGAGGTACTTACGTACAATGCATTATCACTCAGCAATGAAATCTATGTCATCAGGCCCTTAGCAGCATAATGAGTGGATTCAGGTATGATGATTCTAACTGAAATAAGTCACACAGAAAAAGAAACATCATAAGATATCACTAATACACGGAATGTAAACTTGGCTACACAGGAACTGCATTCCAAAACAGAACAGGGTCTCAAATTTAGAAAACCAACTTATGCTTGCTTAAGGGGAAAGGTGAGTTGGGGTGCTGCATAAAACCAGAGACTGAAATGAGCACAGATAAATTTCCTTAAGCCAAATATGGAATAGACAAGAGCTACTCCTTGCTCAACGAAATGGACTCAACACCCCATATTAAACGCCTAAGAATGTACCTGACTAGTAAGTATCTTAAAACCTATGGATTGCTATGTCTCCAAAAGAGAATCAAGCGTGTGTACCTGCGCATAAACGCAGCAGTGATAGGATTGGAGAGGTTCGGTGAGCAAATGAAGACCCTTTGAAGTCATATTGCATGGTACCCATTACAAGGTTCTCAACTCTCCAGGTTTTAGGTATTCTTCCTTCAGCTAAAACATGCATGTGGAACCCAGAGTATGATCAACCATGTGAACGGGAGACGTGTTCAAATACGTCTCAGTTTTCCTCCCATGGTACTCGGGTGCAACATTCCAGACGCTTTACTAACACTCTCCCCACTTGGAGAGTCAGTGCCTTTAACCTCCTGTTTGGCCCAGTTTGCAATTTCTGCGGAAGATGAACAGGAATAGCGAGAACCAATGAGAGGCTAGCTGGAGGTGTCTGAACGGGCAAATTTAACTCTCATTTCCCACCAGGAAGAGGAATTGACCAAAGTCTCAGCGTGCCGTGCCAGAACCAGATTAGGGCCTGAAGCCATCCTGCGGTGTTGCGGCCAGCTCACAAGAAAGCGAGTTGAAGAAAGGAGCTCAGGGGCACTGTAATTCACAAACCTGCAGAGTTATAAATGACAGCTATCGTCCAAAAATAGACTGAAGTAAGGCTGCCAAGAGGACTTGAAAGCGGGGCAGAATTGCAGGAAACCGATTTCAGGAGGTAGACTGGAATTGCATTGAAAGCATAGGAAAAGAGGCAGAACGTCCACAATGATGCACTTGGCCAAAAAGGGCGTATGCGTTTTTTCCTGAATATATTCAGGAAAAAACGCATACGCCCTTTTTGGCCAACCAAGCAAGCTTGCAAAGGAAATCTGCACTACAATGAAGTCTCACTTCCCCCCGGTCAAAAGGGCCATCTGAAAAAAGTGTAAAATCCAGAAAGGCAGGACAGGCCATTGAGAACTGGGAGCCTTGTTATGCTGATGGGCGGGATGTAAATTGCCAACAGACACTTGGGAGAAGTGTATGGTGTTTCCTGAAACATCTAAAAAACAAAGCAACAGAGCCTAGGGCACTTCCACTTATGGTCCTATAGCTTAGGGAGATTAAAATCAAAAAGACACAGCCACCCCAAAGTTTGGGACGCCTCCGTTTACAAGAACCTCGTTTACAGTACAAGTTCAACATCGCAGAAAGTGAAAAATGGATAAAGAAGTTGTGGTATTCACTTACAAAGCAATATCACTCAGCAATGAATTCTATGTCATCTGGCCCTTAGCAGCACAATGAGTGGATTCAGGTATGATGATTCTAACTGAAATAAGTCACACAGAAAAAGAAACATCATAAGATATCAGTAATACACGGAATGTAAACTTGGCTACACAGGAACTGAATTACAGAACAGAACAGGGTCTCAAATTTAGAAAAGCAACTTATGCTTGCTTAAGGGGAAAGGTGAGTTGGGGTGCTGCATAAAACCAGAGATTGAAATGAGCACAGATAAAGTTCCTTAAGCCAAATATGGAATAGACAAGAGCTACTCCTTGCTCAACGAAATGGACTCAACACCGCATATTAAACGCCTAAGAATGTACCTGACTAGTAAGTATCTTAAAACCTATGGATTGCTATGTCTCCGAAAGAGAATCAAGCATGTGTACAGGGGCATAAACGCAGCAGTGATAGGATTGGAGAGGTTCGGTGAGCAAATGAAGACCCATTGAAGTCATATTGCATGGTACACATTCCACGGGTTTCTACTACCCAGGTTTAAGGTATTCTTCCTTCAGCTAAAACATGCATGTGGAACCCAGAGTATGATCAACCATGTGATCGGGAGACGTGTTCAAATATGTCTCAGTTTTCGTACCCTGGTATTCAGGTGCAACATTCCAGACGCTTTACTAACACTCTCCGGACTTGGAGAGTCAGTCCCTTTAACCTCCTGTTTGGCCCAGTTTGCAATTTCTGCGGAAGATGAACAGGAATAGCGAGAACCAATGAGAGACTAGCTGGAGGTGTCTGGACGGGCAAATTTAACTCTCATTTCCCACTAGGAAGAGGAATTAACCAAAGGCTCAGCGTGCCGTGCCGGAACCAGATTAGGGCCTGAAGCCATCCTGCGGTGTTGCGGCCAGGTCACAAGAAAGCGAGTTGAAGAAAGGAGCTCAGGGGCACTGTAATTCACAAACCTGCAGAGTTATAAATGACAGCTATCGTCCAAAAATAGACTGAAGTAAGGCTGCCAAGAGGACTTGAAAGCGGGGCAGCATTGCAGGAAACCGATTTCAGGAGGTAGACTGGAATTGCATTGAAAGCATAGGAAAAGAGGCAGAACGTCCACAATGATGCACTTGGCCAAAAAGGGCGTATGCGTTTTTTCCTGAATATATTCAGGAAAAAACGCTTATGCCCTTTTTGGCCAACCAAGCAAGCTTGCAAAGGAAATCTGCACTACAATGAAGTCTCACTTCCCCCCGGTCAAAAGGGCCATCTGAAAAAAGTGTAAAATCCAGAAAGGCAGGACAGGCGATGGAGAACTGGGAGCCTTGTTATGCTGATGGGCGGGATGTAAATTGCCAACAACCACTCGGGAGACGTGTATGATGTCTCCTGAAACATCTAAAAAACAAAGCAACAGAGCCTAGGGCACTGCCACTTATGGTCCTATAGCTTAGGGAAATTAAAATCAAAAAGACACAGCCACCCCAAAGTTTGGGACGCCTCTGTTTACAAGAACCTCGTTTACAGTACAAGTTCAACATCGCAGAAAGTGAAAAATGGATAAAGAAGTTGTGGTATTTACTTACAAAGCAATATCACTCAGCAATGAAATCTATGTCATCAGGCCCTTAGCAGCACAATGAGTGGATTCAGGTATGATGATTCTAACTGAAATAAGTCACACAGAAAAAGAAACATCATAAGATATCAGTAATACACGGAATGTAAACTTGGCTACACAGGAACTGAATTACAGAACAGAACAGGGTCTCAAATTTAGAAAACCAACTTATGCTTGCTTAAGGGGAAAGGTGAGTTGGGGTGCTGCATAAAACCAGAGATTGAAATGAGCACAGATAAAGTTCCTTAAGCCAAATATGGAATAGACAAGAGCTACTCCTTGCTCAACGAAATGGACTCAACATCGCATATTAAACGCCTAAGAATGTACCTGACTAGTAAGTATCTTAAAACCTATGTATTGCTATGTCTCTGAAAGAGAATCAAGCATGTGTACAGGGGCATAAACGCAGCAGTGATAGGATTGGAGAGGTTCGGTGAGCAAATGAAGACCCTTTGAAGTCATATTGCATGGTACCCATTCCACGGGTTTCAAATACCCAGGTTTAAGGTATTCTTCCTTCAGCTAAAACATGCATGTGGAACCTAGAGTATGATCAACCATGTGATCGGGAGACGTGTTCAAATATGTCTCAGTTTTTGTACCCTGGTACTCGGGTGCAACATTCCAGACGCTTTATTAACACTCTCGCGACTTGGAGAGTCAGTCCCTTTAACCTCCTGTTTGGCCCAGTTTGCAATTTCTGCGGAAGATGAACAGGAATAGCGAGAACCAATGAGAGACTAGCTGGAGGTGTCTGAACGGGCAAATTTAACTCTCATTTCCCACCAGGAAGAGGAATTAACCAAAGGCTCAGCGTGCCGTGCCGGAACCAGATTAGGGCCTGAAGCCATCCTGCGGTGTTGCGGCCAGCTCACAAGAAAGCGAGTTGAAGAAAGGAGCTCAGGGGCACTGTAATTCACAAACCTGCAGAGTTATAAATGACAGCTATCGTCCAAAAATAGACTGAAGTAAGGCTGCCAAGAGGACTTGAAAGTGGGGCAGCATTGCAGGAAACCGATTTCAGGAGGTAGACTGGAATTGCATTGAAAGCATAGGAAAAGAGGCAGAACGTCCACAATGATGCACTTGGCCAAAAAGGGCATATGCGTTTTTTCCTGAATATATTCAGGAAAAAACGCATACGCCCTTTTTGGCCAACCAAGCAAGCTTGCAAAGGAAATCTGCACTACAATGAAGTCTCACTTCCCCCCGGTCAAAAGGGCCATCTGAAAAAAGTGTAAAATCCAGAAAGGCAGGACAGGCCATGGAGAACTGGGAGCCTTGTTATGCTGATGGGCGGGATGTAAATTGCCAACAGACACTCGGGAGAAGTGTATGGTGTTTCCTGAAACATCTAAAAAACAAAGCAACAGAGCCTAGGGCACTTCCACTTATGGTCCTATAGCTTAGGGAAATTAAAATCAAAAAGACACAGCCACCCCAAAGTTTGGAACGGCTCTGTTTACAAGAACCTCGTTTACAGTACAAGTTCAACATCGCAGAAAGTGAAAAATGGATAAAGAAGTTGTGGTATTTACTTACAAAGCAATATCACTCAGCAATGAAATCTGTGTCATCAGGACCTTAGCAGCACAATGAGTGGATTCAGGTATGATGATTCTAACTGAAATAAGTCACACAGAAAAAGAAACATCATAAGATATCAGTAATACACGGAATGTAAACTTGGCTACACAGGAACTGCATTCCAAAACAGAACAGGGTCTCAAATTTAGAAAACCAACTTATGCTTGCTTAAGGGGAAAGGTGAGTTGGGGTGCTGCATAAAACCAGAGATTGAAATGAGCACAGATAAAGTTCCTTAAGCCAAATATGGAATAGACAAGAGCTACTCCTTGCTCAACGAAATGGACTCAACACCGCATATTAAACGCCTAAGAATGTACCTGACTAGTAAGTATCTTAAAACCTATGGATTGCTATGTCTCCAAAAGAGAATCAAGCATGTGTACAGGGGCATAAACGCAGCAGTGATAGGATTGGAGAGGTTCGTGAGCAAATGAAGACCCTTTGAAGTCATATTGCATGGTACCCATTACACGGGTCTCAACTCTCCAGGTTTAAGGTATTCTTCCTTCAGCTAAAACATGCATGTGGAACCCAGAGTATGATCAACCATGTGATCGGGAGACGTGTTCAAATATGTCTCAGTTTTCGTACCCTGGTACTCGGGTGCAACATTCCAGACGCTTTACTAACACTCTCCCCACTTGGAGAGTCAGTCCCTTTAACCTCCTGTTTGGCCCAGTTTGCAATTTCTGTGGAAGATGAACAGGAATAGCGAGAACCAATGAGAGACTAGCTGGAGGTGTCTGGATGGGCAAATTTAACTCTCATTTCCCACCAGGAAGAGGAATTAACCAAAGGCTCAGCATGCCGGGCCGAAACCAGATTAGGGCCTGAAGCCATCCTGCGGTGTTGCGGCCAGCTCACAAGAAAGCGAGTTGAAGAAAGGAGCTCAGGGGCACTGTAATTCACAAACCTGCAGAGTTATAAATGACAGCTATCGTCCAAAAATAGACTGAAGTAAGGCTGCCAAGAGGACTTGAAATCGGGGCAGAATTGCAGGAAACCGATTTCAGGAGGTAGACTGGAATTGCATTGAAAGCATAGGAAAAGAGGCAGAACGTCCACAATGATGCACTTGGCCAAAAAGTGCGTATGCGTTTTTTCCTGAATATATTCAGGAAAAAACGCATACGCCCTTTTTGGCCAACCAAGCAAGCTTGCAAAGGAAATCTGCACTACAATGAAGTCTCACTTCCCCCCGGTCAAAAGGGCCATCTGAAAAAAGTGTAAAATCCAGAAAGGCAACAGGCCATGGAGAACTGGGAGCCTTGTTATGCTGATGGGCGGGATGTAAATTGCCAACAGACACTCGGGAGAAGTGTATGGTGTTTCCTGAAACATCTAAAAAACAAAGCAACAGAGCCTAGGGCACTTCCACTTATGGTCCTATAGCTTAGGGAAATTAAAATCAAAAAGACACAGCCACCCCAAAGTTTGGGACGCCTCCGTTTACAAGAACCTCGTTTACCGTACAAGTTCAATATCACAGAAAGTGAAAAATGGATAAAGAACCTTTGGTACTTACGTACAATGCAGTATCACTCAGCAATGAAATCTATGTCATCAGGCCCGTAGCAGCATAATGAGTGGATTCAGGTATGATGATTCTAACTGAAATAAGTCACACAGAAAAAGAAACATCATAAGATATCACTAATACACGGAATGTAAACTTGGCTACACAGGAACTGCATTCCAAAACAGAACAGGGTCTCAAATTTAGAAAACCAACTTATGCTTGCTTAAGGGGAAAGGTGAGTTGGGGTGCTGCATAAAACCAGAGATTGAAATGAGCACAGATAAAGTTCCTTAAGCCAAATATGGAATAGACAAGAGCTACTCCTTGCTCAACGAAATGGACTCAACACCGCATATTAAACGCCTAAGAATGTACCTGACTAGTAAGTATCTTAAAACCTATAGATTGCTATGTCTCCGAAAGAGAATCAAGCATGTGTACAGGGGCATAAATGCAGCAGTGATAGGATTGGAGAGGTTCGTGAGCAAATGAAGACCCTTTGAAGTCATATTGCATGGTACCCATTACACGGGTTTCAAATACCCAGGTTTAAGGTATTCTTCCTTCAGCTAAAACATGCATGTGGAACCTAGAGTATGATCAACCATGTGATCGGGAGACGTGTTCAAATATGTCTCAGTTTTCGTACCCTGGTACTCGGGTGCAACATTCCAGACGCTTTACTAACACTCTCCCGACTTGGAGAGTCAGTCCCTTTAACCTCCTGCTTGGCCCAGTTTGCAATTTCTGCGGAAGATGAACAGGAATAGCGAGAACCAATGAGAGACTAGCTGGAGGTGTCTGGACGGGCAAATTTAACTCTCATTTCCCACCAGGAAGAGGAATTAACCAAAGGCTCAGCGTGCCGTGCCGGAACCAGATTAGGGCCTGAAGCCATCCTGCGGTGTTGCGGCCAGCTCACAAGAAAGCGAGTTGAAGAAAGGAGCTCAGGGGCACTGTAATTCACAAACCTGCAGAGTTATAAATGACAGCTATCGTCCAAAAATAGACTGAAGTAAGGCTGCCAAGAGGACTTGAAAGCGGGGCAGAATTGCAGGAAACCGATTTCAGGAGGTAGACTGGAATTGCATTGAAAGCATAGGAAAAGAGGCAGAACGTCCACAATGATGCACTTGGCCAAAAAGGGCGTATGCGTTTTTTCCTGAATATATTCAGGAAAAAACGCATACGCCCTTTTTGGCCAACCAAGCAAGCTTGCAAAGGAAATCTGCACTACAATGAAGTCTCACTTCCCCCCGGTCAAAAGGGCCATCTGAAAAAAGTGTAAAATCCAGAAAGGCAGGACAGGCCATGGAGAACTGGGAGCCTTGTTATGCTGATGGGCGGGATGTAAATTGCCAACAACCACTCCGGAGAAGTGGATGGTGTTTCCTGAAACATCTAAAAAACAAAGCAACAGAACCTAGGGCACTTCCACTTATGGTCCTATATCTTAGGGAAATTAAAATCAAAAAGACACAGCCACCCCAAAGTTTGGAACGGCTCTGTTTACAAGAACCTCGTTTACAGTACAAGTTCAACATCGCAGAAAGTGAAAAATGGATAAAGAAGTTGTGGTATTTACTTACAAAGCAATATCACTCAGCAATGAAATCTGTGTCATCAGGCCCTTAGCAGCACAATGAGTGGATTCAGGTATGATGATTCTAACTGAAATAAGTCACACAGAAAAAGAAACATCATAAGATATCAGTAATACACGGAATGTAAACTTGGCTACAAAGGAAATGAATTACAGAACAGAACAGGGTCTCAAATTTAGAAAACCAACTTATGCTTGCTTAAGGGGGAAGGTGAGTTGGGGTGCTGCATAAAACCAGAGATTGAAATGAGCACAGATAAAGTTCCTTAAGCCAAATATGGAATAGACAAGAGCTACTCCTTGCTCAACGAAATGGACTCAACACCGCATATTAAACGCCTAAGAATGTACCTGTCTAGTAAGTATCTTAAAACCTATGGATTGCTATGTCTCCAAAAGAGAATCAAGCATGTGTACAGGGGCATAAACGCAGCAGTGATAGGATTGGAGAGGTTCGTGAGCAAATGAAGACCCTTTGAAGTCATATTGCATGGTACCCATTACACGTGTCTCAACTCTCCAGGTTTAAGGTATTCTTCCTTCAGCTAAAACATGCATGTGGAACCAAGAGTATGATCATCCGTGTGAACGGGAGACGTGTTCAACTATGTCTCAGTTTTTGTACCCTCGTCCTCGGGTGCAACATTCCAGACGCTTTACTAACACTCTCCCGACTTGGAGAGTCAGCGCCTTTAACCTCCTGTTTGGCCCAGTTTGCAATTTCTGCGGAAGATGAACAGGAATAGCGAGAACCAATGAGAGACTAGCTGGAGATGTCTGGACGGGCAAATTTAACTCTCATTTCCCACCAGGAAGAGGAAATAACCAAAGGCTCAGCGTGCCGTGCCGGAACCAGATTAGGGCCTGAAGCCATCCTGCGGTGTTGCGGACAGGTCACAAGAAAGTGAGTTGAAGAAAGGAGCTCAGGGGCACTGTAATTCACAAACCTGCAGAGTTATAAATGACAGCTATCGTCCAAAAATATACTGAAGTAAGCCTGCCAAGAGGACTTGAAAGCGGGGCAGAATTGCAGGAAACCGATTTCAGGAGGTAGACTGGAATTGCATTGAAAGCATAGGAAAAGAGGCAGAACGTCCACAATGATGCACTTGGCCAAAAAGGGCGTATGCGTTTTTTCCTGAATATATTCAGGAAAAAACGCATACGCCCTTTTTGGCCAACCAAGCAAGCTTGCAAAGGAAATCTGCACTACAATGAAGTCTCACTTCCCCCCGGTGAAAAGGGCCATCTGAAAAAAGTGTAAAATCCAGAAAGGCAGGACAGGCCATGGAGAACTGGGAGCCTTGTTATGCTGATGGGCGGGATGTAAATTGCCAACAACCACTCGGGAGAAGTGTATGGTGTTTCCTGAAACATCTAAAAAACAAAGCAACAGAACCTAGGGCACTTCCACTTATGGTCCTATATCTTAGGGAAATTAAAATCAAAAAGACACAGCCACCCCAAAGTTTGGAACGGCTCTGTTTACAAGAACCTCGTTTACAGTACAAGTTCAACATCGCAGAAAGTGAAAAATGGATAAAGAAGTTGTGGTATTTACTTACAAAGCAATATCACTCAGCAATGAAATCTGTGTCATCAGGCCCTTAGCAGCACAATGAGTGGATTCAGGTATGATGATTCTAACTGAAATAAGTCACACAGAAAAAGAAACATCATAAGATATCAGTAATACACGGAATGTAAACTTGGCTACACAGGAACTGAATTACAGAACAGAACAGGGTCTCAAATTTAGAAAACCAACTTATGCTTGCTTAAGGGGAAAGGTGAGTTGGGGTGCTGCATAAAACCAGAGATTGAAATGAGCACAGATAAAGTTCCTTAAGTCAAATATGGAATAGACAAGAGCTACTCCTTGCTCAACGAAATGGACTCAACACCGCATATTAAACGCCTAAGAATGTACCTGACTAGTAAGTATCTTAAAACCTATGGATTGCTATGTCTCCAAAAGAGAATCAAGCATGTGTACAGGGGCATAAACGCAGGAGTGATAGGATTGGAGAGGTTCGGTGAGCAAATGAAGACCCTTTGAAGTCATATTGCATGGTACCCATTACACGGGTCTTAAATCTCCAGGTTTAAGGTATTCTTCCTTCAGCTAAAACATGCATGTGGAACCCAAGTATGATCAACCATGTGAACGGGAGACGTGTTCAAATATGTCTCAGTTTTTGTACCCTGGTACTCGGGTGCAACATTCCAGACACTTTACTAACACTCTCCCCACTTGGAGAGTCAGCGCCTTTAACCTCCTGTTTGGCCCAGTTTGCAATTTCTGCGGAAGATGAACAGGAATAGCGAGAACCAATGAGAGACTAGCTGGAGGTGTCTGGACGGGCAAATTTAACTCTCATTTCCCACCAGGAAGAGGAAATAACCAAAGGCTCAGCGTGCCGTGTCGGAACCAGATTAGGGCCTGAAGCCATCCTGCGGTGTTGCGGCCAGCTCACAAGAAAGCGAGTTGAAGAAAGGAGCTCAGGGGCACTGTAATTCACAAACCTGCAGAGTTATAAATGACAGCTATCGTCCAAAAATAGACTGAAGTAAGGCTGCCAAGAGGACTTGAAAGCGGGGCAGCATTGCAGGAAACCGATTTCAGGAGGTAGACTGGAATTGCATTGAAAGCATAGGAAAAGAGGCAGAACGTCCACAATGATGCACTTGGCCAAAAAGGGCGTATGCGTTTTTTCCTGAATATATTCAGGAAAAAACGCATACGCCCTTTTTGGCCAACCAAGCAAGCTTGCAAAGGAAATCTGCACTACAATGAAGTCTCACTTCCCCCCGGTCAAAAGGGCCATCTGAAAAAAGTGTAAAATCCAGAAAGGCAGGACAGGCCATGGAGAACTGGGAGCCTTGTTATGCTGATGGGCGGGATGTAAATTGCCAACAGACACTCGGGAGAAGTGTATGGTGTTTCCTGAAACATCTAAAAAACAAAGCAACAGAGCCTAGGGCACTTCCACTTATGGTCCTATAGCTTAGGGAATTTAAAATCAAAAAGACACAGCCACCCCAAAGTTTGGAACGGCTCTGTTTACAAGAACCTCGTTTACAGTACAAGTTCAACATCGCAGAAAGTGAAAAATGGATAAAGAAGTTGTGGTATTTACTTACAAAGCAATATCACTCAGCAATGAAATCTGTGTCATCAGGCCCTTAGCAGCACAATGAGTGGATTCAGGTATGATGATTCGAACTGAAATAAGTCACACAGAAAAAGAAACATCATAAGATATCAGTAATACACGGAATGTAAACTTGGCTACACAGGAACTGAATTACAGAACAGAACAGGGTCTCAAATTTAGAAAAGCAACTTATGCTTGCTTAAGGGGAAAGGTGAGTTGGGGTGCTGCATAAAACCAGAGATTGAAATGAGCACAGATAAAGTTCCTTAAGCCAAATATGGAATAGACAAGAGCTACTCCTTGCTCAACGAAATGGACTCAACACCGCATATTAAACGCCTAAGAATGTACCTGACTAGTAAGTATCTTAAAACCTATGGATTGCTATGTCTCCGAAAGAGAATCAAGCATGTGTACAGGGGCATAAAGGCAGCAGTGATAGGATTGGAGAGGTTCGGTGAGCAAATGAAGACCCTTTGAAGTCATATTGCATGGTACCCATTCCACGGGTTTCAACTACCCAGGTTTAAGGTATTCTTCCTTCAGCTAAAACATGCATGTGGAACCTAGAGTATGATCAACCATGTGATCGGGAGACGTGTTCAAATATGTCTCAGTTTTCGTACCCTGGTACTCGGGTGCAACATTCCAGACGCTTTACTAACACTCTCCCGACTTGGAGAGTCAGTCCCTTTAACCTCCTGCTTGGCCCAGTTTGCAATTTCTGCGGAAGATGAACAGGAATAGCGAGAACCAATGAGAGACTAGCTGGAGGTGTCTGGACGGGCAAATTTAACTCTCATTTCCCACCAGGAAGAGGAATTAACCAAAGGCTCAGCGTGCCGTGCCGGAACCAGATTAGGGCCTGAAGCCATCCTGCGGTGTTGCGGCCAGCTCACAAGAAAGCGAGTTGAAGAAAGGAGCTCAGGGGCACTGTAATTCACAAACCTGCAGAGTTATAAATGACAGCTATCGTCCAAAAATAGACTGAAGTAAGGCTGCCAAGAGGACTTGAAAGCGGGGCAGAATTGCAGGAAACCGATTTCAGGAGGTAGACTGGAATTGCATTGAAAGCATAGGAAAAGAGGCAGAACGTCCACAATGATGCACTTGGCCAAAAAGGGCGTATGCGTTTTTTCCTGAATATATTCAGGAAAAAACGCATACGCCCTTTTTGGCCAACCAAGCAAGCTTGCAAAGGAAATCTGCACTACAATGAAGTCTCACTTCCCCCCGGTCAAAAGGGCCATCTGAAAAAAGTGTAAAATCCAGAAAGGCAGGACAGGCCATGGAGAACTGGGAGCCTTGTTATGCTGATGGGCGGGATGTAAATTGCCAACAACCACTCCGGAGAAGTGGATGGTGTTTCCTGAAACATCTAAAAAACAAAGCAACAGAACCTAGGGCACTTCCACTTATGGTCCTATATCTTAGGGAAATTAAAATCAAAAAGACACAGCCACCCCAAAGTTTGGAACGGCTCTGTTTACAAGAACCTCGTTTACAGTACAAGTTCAACATCGCAGAAAGTGAAAAATGGATAAAGAAGTTGTGGTATTTACTTACAAAGCAATATCACTCAGCAATGAAATCTGTGTCATCAGGCCCTCAGCAGCACAATGAGTGGATTCAGGTATGATGATTCTAACTGAAATAAGTCACACAGAAAAAGAAACATCATAAGATATCAGTAATACACGGAATGTAAACTTGGCTACAAAGGAAATGAATTACAGAACAGAACAGGGTCTCAAATTTAGAAAACCAACTTATGCTTGCTTAAGGGGGAAGGTGAGTTGGGGTGCTGCATAAAACCAGAGATTGAAATGAGCACAGATAAAGTTCCTTAAGCCAAATATGGAATAGACAAGAGCTACTCCTTGCTCAACGAAATGGACTCAACACCGCATATTAAACGCCTAAGAATGTACCTGTCTAGTAAGTATCTTAAAACCTATGGATTGCTATGTCTCCAAAAGAGAATCAAGCATGTGTACAGGGGCATAAACGCAGCAGTGATAGGATTGGAGAGGTTCGTGAGCAAATGAAGACCCTTTGAAGTCATATTGCATGGTACCCATTACACGGGTCTCAACTCTCCAGGTTTAAGGTATTCTTCCTTCAGCTAAAACATGCATGTGGAACCAAGAGTATGATCATCCGTGTGAACGGGAGACGTGTTCAACTATGTCTCAGTTTTCCTCCCCTGGTACTCGGGTGCAACATTCCAGACGCTTTACTAACACTCTCCCGACTTGGAGAGTCAGCGCCTTTAACCTCCTGTTTGGCCCAGTTTGCAATTTCTGCGGAAGATGAACAGGAATAGCGAGAACCAATGAGAGACTAGCTGGAGGTGTCTGGACGGGCAAATTTAACTCTCATTTCCCACCAGGAAGAGGAAATAACCAAAGGCTCAGCGTGCCGTGCCGGAACCAGATTAGGGCCTGAAGCCATCCTGCGGTGTTGCGGCCAGGTCACAAGAAAGTGAGTTGAAGAAAGGAGCTCAGGGGCACTGTAATTCACAAACCTGCAGAGTTATAAATGACAGCTATCGTCCAAAAATATACTGAAGTAAGCCTGCCAAGAGGACTTGAAAGCGGGGCAGAATTGCAGGAAACCGATTTCAGGAGGTAGACTGGAATTGCATTGAAAGCATAGGAAAAGAGGCAGAACGTCCACAATGATGCACTTGGCCAAAAAGGGCGTATGCGTTTTTTCCTGAATATATTCAGGAAAAAACGCATACGCCCTTTTTGGCCAACCAAGCAAGCTTGCAAAGGAAATCTGCACTACAATGAAGTCTCACTTCCCCCCGGTCAAAAGGGCCATCTGAAAAAAGTGTAAAATCCAGAAAGGCAGGACAGGCCATGGAGAACTGGGAGCCTTGTTATGCTGATGGGCGGGATGTAAATTGCCAACAACCACTCGGGAGAAGTGTATGGTGTTTCCTGAAACATCTAAAAAACAAAGCAACAGAACCTAGGGCACTTCCACTTATGGTCCTATATCTTAGGGAAATTAAAATCAAAAAGACACAGCCACCCCAAAGTTTGGAACGGCTCTGTTTACAAGAACCTCGTTTACAGTACAAGTTCAACATCGCAGAAAGTGAAAAATGGATAAAGAAGTTGTGGTATTTACTTACAAAGCAATATCACTCAGCAATGAAATCTGTGTCATCAGGCCCTTAGCAGCACAATGAGTGGATTCAGGTATGATGATTCTAACTGAAATAAGTCACACAGAAAAAGAAACATCATAAGATATCAGTAATACACGGAATGTAAACTTGGCTACACAGGAACTGAATTACAGAACAGAACAGGGTCTCAAATTTAGAAAACCAACTTATGCTTGCTTAAGGGGGAAGGTGAGTTGGGGTGCTGCATAAAACCAGAGATTGAAATGAGCACAGATAAAGTTCCTTAAGCCAAATATGGAATAGACAAGAGCTACTCCTTTCTCAACGAAATGGACTCAACACCGCATATTAAACGCCGAAGAATGTACCTGTCTAGTAAGTATCTTAAAACCTATGGATTGCTATGTCTCCAAAAGAGAATCAAGCATGTGTACAGGGGCATAAACGCAGCAGTGATAGGATTGGAGAGGTTCGTGAGCAAATGAAGACCCTTTGAAGTCATATTGCATGGTACCCATTACACGGGTCTCAACTCTCCAAGTTTAAGATATTCTTCCTTCAGCTAAAACATGCATGTGGAACCAAGAGTATGATCATCCGTGTGAACGGGAGACGTGTTCAACTATGTCTCAGTTTTTGTACCCTGGTACTCGGGTGCAACATTCCAGACGCTTTACTAACACTCTCCCGACTTGGAGAGTCAGCGCCTTTAACCTCCTGTTTGGCCCAGTTTGCAATTTCTGCGGAAGATGAACAGGAATAGGGAGAACCAATGAGAGACTAGCTGGAGGTGTCTGGACGGGCAAATTTAACTCTCATTTCCCACCAGGAAGAGGAAATAACCAAAGGCTCAGCGTGCCGTGCCGGAACCAGATTAGGGCCTGAAGCCATCCTGCGGTGTTGCGGCCAGGTCACAAGAAAGCGAGTTGAAGAAAGGAGCTCAGGGGCACTGTAATTCACAAACCTGCAGAGTTATAAATGACAGCTATCGTCCAAAAATATACTGAAGTAAGCCTGCCAAGAGGACTTGAAAGCGGGGCAGAATTGCAGGAAACCGATTTCAGGAGGTAGACTGGAATTGCATTGAAAGCATAGGAAAAGAGGCAGAACGTCCACAATGATGCACTTGGCCAAAAAGGGCGTATGCGTTTTTTCCTGAATATATTCAGGAAAAAACGCATACGCCCTTTTTGGCCAACCAAGCAAGCTTGCAAAGGAAATCTGCACTACAATGAAGTCTCACTTCCCCCCGGTGAAAAGGGCCATCTGAAAAAAGTGTAAAATCCAGAAAGGCAGGACAGGCCATGGAGAACTGGGAGCCTTGTTATGCTGATGGGTGGGATGTAAATTGCCAACAACCACTCGGGAGAAGTGTATGGTGTTTCCTGAAACATCTAAAAAACAAAGCAACAGAACCTAGGGCACTTCCACTTATGGTCCTATATCTTAGGGAAATTAAAATCAAAAAGACACAGCCACCCCAAAGTTTGGAACGGCTCTGTTTACAAGAACCTCGTTTACAGTACAAGTTCAACATCGCAGAAAGTGAAAAATGGATAAAGAAGTTGTGGTATTTACTTACAAAGCAATATCACTCAGCAATGAAATCTGTGTCATCAGGCCCTTAGCAGCACAATGAGTGGATTCAGGTATGATGATTCTAACTGAAATAAGTCACACAGAAAAAGAAACATCATAAGATATCAGTAATACACGGAATGAAAACTTGGCTACACAGGAACTGAATTACAGAACAGAACAGGGTCTCAAATTTAGAAAACCAACTTATGCTTGCTTAAGGGTAAAGGTGAGTTGGGGTGCTGCATAAAACCAGAGACTGAAATGAGCACAGATAAAGTTCCTTAAGCCAAATATGGAATAGACAAGAGCTACTCCTTGCTCAACGAAATGGACTCAACACCGCATATTAAACGCCTAAGAATGCACCTGTCTAGTAAGTATCTTAAAACCTATGGATTGCTATGTCTCCAAAAGAGAATCAAGCATGTGTACAGGGGCATAAACGCAGCAGTGATAGGATTGGAGAGGTTCGTGAGCAAATGAAGTCCCTTTGAAGTCATAATGCATGGTACCCATTACACGGGTCTCAAATCTCCAAGTTTAAGGTATTCTTCCTTCAGCTAAAACATGCATGTGGAACCAAGAGTATGATCATCCGTGTGAACGGGAGACGTGTTCAACTATGTCTCAGTTTTTGTACCCTGGTACTCGGGTGCAACATTCCAGACGCTTTACTAACACTCTCCCGACTTGGAGAGTCAGCGCCTTTAACCTCCTGTTTGGCCCAGTTTGCAATTTCTGCGGAAGATGAACAGGAATAGCGAGAACCAATGAGAGACTAGCTGGAGGTGTCTGGACGGGCAAATTTAACTCTCATTTCCCACCAGGAAGAGGAAATAACCAAAGGCTCAGCGTGCCATGCCGGAACCAGATTAGGGCCTGAAGCCATCCTGCGGTGTTGCGGCCAGGTCACAAGAAAGTGAGTTGAAGAAAGGAGCTCAGGGGCACTGTAATTCACAAACCTGCAGAGTTATAAATGACAGCTATCGTCCAAAAATATACTGAAGTAAGCCTGCCAAGAGGACTTGAAAGCGGGGCAGAATTGCAGGAAACCGATTTCAGGAGGTAGACTGGAATTGCATTGAAAGCATAGGAAAAGAGGCAGAACGTCCACAATGATGCACTTGGCCAAAAAGGGCGTATGCGTTTTTTCCTGAATATATTCAGGAAAAAACGCATACGCCCTTTTTGGCCAACCAAGCAAACTTGCAAAGGAAATCTGCACTACAATGAAGTCTCACTTCCCCCTGGTCAAAAGGGCCATCTGAAAAAAGTGTAAAATCCAGAAAGGCAGGACAGGCCATGGAGAACTGGGAGCCTTGTTATGCTGATGTGCGGGATGTAAATTGCCAACAGACACTCAGGAGAAGTGTATGGTGTTTCCTGAAACATCTAAAAAACAAAGCAACAGAGCCTAGGGCACTGCCACTTATGGTCCTATAGCTTAGGGAAATTAAAATCAAAATGACACAGCCACCCCAAAGTTTGGAACGGCTCTGTTTACAAGAACCTCGTTTACAGTACAAGTTCAACATCGCAGAAAGTGAAAAATGGATAAAGAACTTGTGGTATTTACTTACAAAGCAATATCACTCAGCAATGAAATCTGTGTCATCAGGCCCTTAGCAGCACAATGAGTGGATTCAGGTATGATGATTCTAACTGAAATAAGTCACACAGAAAAAGAAACATCATAAGATATCAGTAATACACGGAATGTAAACTTGGCTACACAGGAACTGAATTACAGAACAGAACAGGGTCTCAAATTTAGAAAACCAACTTATGCTTGCTTAAGGGTAAAGGTGAGTTGGGGTCCTGCATAAAACCAGAGATTGAAATGAGCACAGATAAAGTTCCTTAAGCCAAATATGGAATAGACAAGAGCTACTCCTTGCTCAACGAAATGGACTCAACACCGCATATTAAACGCCTAAGAATGTACCTGACTAGTAAGTATCTTAAAACCTATGGATTGCTATGTCTCCGAAAGAGAATCAAGCATGTGTACAGAGGCATAAACGCAGCAGTGATAGGATTGGAGAGGTTCGTGAGCAAATGAAGACCCTTTGAAGTCATATTGCATGGTACCCATTCCACGGGTTTCAACTACTCAGGTTTAAGGTATTCTTCCTTCAGCTAAAACATGCATGTGGAACCAGAGTATGATCAACCATGTGATCGGGAGACGTGTTCAAATATGTCTCAGTTTTCGTACCCTGGTACTCGGGTGCAACATTCCAGACGCTTACTAACACTCTCCCCACTTGGAGAGTCAGTCCCTTTAACCTCCTGTTTGGCCCAGTTTGCAATTTCTGCGGAAGATGAACAGGAATAGCGAGAATCAATGAGAGACTAGCTGGAGGTGTCTGGATGGGCAAATTTAACTCTCATTTCCCACCAGGAAGAGGAATTAACCAAAGGCTCAGCGTGCCGTGCCAGAACCAGATTAGGGCCTGAAGACATCCTGCGGTGTTGCGGCCAGGTCACAAGAAAGCAAGTTGAAGAAAGGAGCTCAGGGGCACTGTAATTCACAAACCTGCAGAGTTATAAATGACAGCTATCGTCCAAAAATAGACTGAAGTAAGGCTGCCAAGAGGACTTGAAAGCGGGGCAGCATTGCAGGAAACCGATTTCAGGAGGTAGACTGGAATTGCATTGAAAGCATAGGAAAAGAGGCAGAACGTCCACAATGATGCACTTGGCCAAAAAGGGCGTATGCGTTTTTTCCTGAATATATTCAGGAAAAAACGCATACGCCCTTTTTGGCCAACCAAGCATACTTGCAAAGGATATCTGCACTACAATGAAGTCTCACTTCTCCCCGGTTAAAAGGGCCATCTGAAAAAAGTGTAAAATCCAGAAAGGCAGGACAGGCCATGGAGAACTGGGAGCCTTGTTATTCTGATGGGCGGGATGTAAATTGCCAACAACCACTCGGGAGAAGTGTATGGTGTTTCCTGAAACATCTAAAAAACAAAGCAACAGAGCCTAGGGCACTTCCACTTATGGTCCTATAGCTTAGGGAAATTAAAATCAAAATGACACAGCCACCCCAAAGTTTGGGACACCTCCGTTTACAAGAACCTCGTTTACCGTACAAGTTTAATATCACAGAAAGTGAAAAATGGATAAAGAACTTGAGGTACTTACGTACAATGCATTATCACTCAGCAATGAAATCTATGTCATCAGGCCCTTAGCAGCATAATGAGTGGATTCAGGTACGATGATTCTAACTGAAATAAGTCACACAGAAAAAGAAACATCATAAGATATCACTAATACACGGAATGTAAACTTGGCTACACAGGAATTGCATTCCAAAACAGAACAGGGTCTCAAATTTAGAAAACCAACTTATGCTTGCTTAAGGGGAAAGGTGAGTTGGGGTGCTGCATAAAACCAGAGACTGAAATGAGCACAGATAAAGTTCCTTAAGCCAAATATGGAATAGACAAGAGCTACTCCTTGCTCAACGAAATGGACTCAACACCCCATATTAAACGCCGAAGAATGTACCTGACTAGTAAGTATCTTAAAACCTATGGATTGCTATGTCTCCAAAAGAGAATCAAGCGTGTGTACAGGCGCATAAACGCAGCAGTGATAGGATTGGAGAGGTTCGGTGAGCAAATGAAGACCCTTTGAAGTCATATTGCATGGTACCCATTACAAGGGTCTCAACTCTCCAGGTTTTAGGTATTCTTCCTTCAGCTAAAACATGCATGTGGAACCCAGAGTATGATCAACCATGTGAACGGGAGACGTGTTCAAATATGTCTCAGTTTTCCTCCCATGGTACTTGGGTGCAACATTCCAGACGCTTTACTAACACTCTCCCGACTTGGAGAGTCAGTGCCTTTAACCTCCTGTTTGACCCAGTTTGCAATTTCTGCGGAAGATGAACAGGAATAGCGAGAACCAATGAGAGGCTAGCTGGAGGTGTCTGAACGGGCAAATTTAACTCTCATTTCCCACCAGGAAGAGGAATTAACCAAAGGCTCAGCGTGCCGGGCCAGAACCAGATTAGAGCCTGAAGCCATCCTGCGGTGTTGCGGCCAGCTCACAAGAAAGCGAGTTGAAGAAAGGAGCTCAGGGGCACTGTAATTCACAAACCTGCAGAGTTATAAATGACAGCTATCGTCCAAAAATAGACTGAAGTAAGGCTGCCAAGAGGACTTGAAAGCGGGGCAGAATTGCAGGAAACCGATTTCAGGAGGTAGACTGGAATTGCATTGAAAGCATAGGAAAAGAGGCAGAACGTCCACAATGATGCACTTGGCCAAAAAGGGCGTATGCGTTTTTTCCTGAATATATTCAGGAAAAAACGCATACGCCCTTTTTGGCCAACCAAGCAAGCTTGCAAAGGAAATCTGCACTACAATGAAGTCTCACTTCCCCCCGGTCAAAAGGGCCATCTGAAAAAAGTGTAAAATCCAGAAAGGCAGGACAGGTCATGGAGAACTGGGAGCCTTGTTATGCTGATGGGCGGGATGTAAATTGCCAACAGACACTTGGGAGAAGTGTATGGTGTTTCCTGAAACATCTAAAAAACAAAGCAACAGAGCCTAGGGCACTTCCACTTATGGTCCTATAGCTTATGGAGATTAAAATCAAAAAGACACAGCCACCCCAAAGTTTGGGACGCCTCCGTTTACAAGAACCTCGTTTACAGTACAAGTTCAACATCGCAGAAAGTGAAAAATGGATAAAGAAGTTGTGGTATTCACTTACAAAGCAATATCACTCAGCAATGAATTCTATGTCATCAGGCCCTTAGCAGCACAATGAGTGGATTCAGGTATGATGATTCTAACTGAAATAAGTCACACAGAAAAAGAAACATCATAAGATATCAGTAATACACGGAATGTAAACTTGGCTACACAGGAACTGAATTACAGAACAGAACAGGGTCTCAAATTTAGAAAACCAACTTATGCTTGCTTAAGGGTAAAGGTGAGTTGGGGTGCTGCATAAAACCAGAGATTGAAATGAGCACAGATAAAGTTCCTTAAGCCAAATATGGAATAGACAAGAGCTACTCCTTGCTCAACGAAATGGACTCAACACCGCATATTAAACGCCTAAGAATGTACCTCACTAGTAAGTATCTTAAAACCTATGGATTGCTATGTCTCCGAAAGAGAATCAAGCATGTGTACAGGGGCATAAACGCAGCAGTGATAGGATTGGAGAGGTTCGGTGAGCAAATGAAGACCCATTGAAGTCATATTGCATGGCACACATTCCACGGGTTTCTACTACCCAGGTTTAAGGTATTCTTCCTTCAGCTAAAACATGCATGTGGAACCCAGAGTATGATCAACCATGTGATCGGGAGACGTGTTCAAATATGTCTCAGTTTTCGTACCCTGGTATTCGGGTGCAACATTCCAGACGCTTTACTAACACTCTCCCGACTTGGAGAGTCAGTCCCTTTAACCACCTGTTTGGCCCAGTTTGCAATTTCTGCGGAAGATGAACAGGAATAGCGAGAACCAATGAGAGACTAGCTGGAGGTGTCTGGACGGGCAAATTTAACTCTCATTTCCCACCAGGAAGAGGAATTAACCAAAGGCTCAGCGTGCCGTGCCGGAAACAGATTAGGGCCTGAAGCCATCCTGCGGTGTTGCAGCCAGCTCACAAGAAAGCGAGTTGAAGAAAGGAGCTCAGGGGCACTGTAATTCACAAACCTGCAGAGTTATAAATGACAGCTATCATCCAAAAATAGACTGAAGTAAGGCTGCCAAGAGGACTTGAAAGCGGGGCAGAATTGCAGGAAACCGATTTCAGGAGGTAGACTGGAATTGCATTGAAAGCATAGGAAAAGAGGCAGAACGTCCACAATGATGCACTTGGCCAAAAAGTGCGTATGCGTTTTTTCCTGAATATATTCAGGAAAAAACGCATACGCACTTTTTGGCCAACCAAGCAAGCTTGCAAAGGAAACCTGCACTACAATGAAGTCTCACTTCCACCTGGTCAAAAGGGCCATCTGAAAAAAGTGTAAAATCCATAAAGGCACGACAGACCATGGAGAACTGGGAGCCTTCTTATGCTGATGGGCGGGATGTAAATTGCCAACAGCCACTCTGGAGAAGTGTATGGTGTTTCCTGAAACATCTAAAAAACAAAGCAACAGAGCCTAGGGCACTTCCACTTATGGTCCTATAGCTTAGGGAAATTAAAATCAAAAAGACACAGCCACCCCAAAGTTTGGGACGCCTCTGTTTACAAGAACCTCGTTTACAGTACAAGTTCAACATCGCAGAAAGTGAAAAATGGATAAAGAAGTTGTGGTATTCACTTACAAAGCAATATCACTCAGCAATGAAATCTATGTCATCAGGCCCTTAGCAGCACAATGAGTGGATTCAGGTATGATGATTCTAACTGAAATAAGTCACACAGAAAAAGAAACATCATAAGATATCACTAATACACGGAATGGAAACTTGGCTACACAGGAACTGAATTACAGAACAGAACAGGGTCTCAAATTTAGAAAACCAACTTATGCTTGCTTAAGGGGAAAGGTGAGTTGGGGTGCTGCATAAAACCAGAGATTGAAATGAGCACAGATAAAGTTCCTTAAGCCAAATATGGAATAGACAAGAGCTACTCCTTGCTCAACGAAATGGACTCAACACCGCATATTAAACGCCTAAAAATGTAACTGACTAGTAAGTATCTTAAAACCTATGGATTGCTATGTCTCCGAAAGAGAATCAAGCATGTGTACAGGGGCATGAACGCAGCAGTGATAGGATTGCAGAGGTTCGGTGAGCAAATGAAGACCCTTTGAAGTCATATTGCATGGTACCCATTACACGGGTCTCAACTCTCCAGGTTTAAGGTATTCTTCCTTCAGCTAAAACATGCATGTGGAACCCCGAGTATGATCAACCATGTGAACGGGAGACGTGTTCAAATATGTCTCAGTTTTCCTCCCCTGGTACTCGGGTGCAACATTCCAGACCCTTTACTAACACTCTCCTGACTTGGAGAGTCAGCGCCTTTAACCTCCTGTTTGGCCCAGTTTGCAATTTCTGCGGAAGATGAACAGGAATAGGGAGAACCAATGAGAGACTAGCTGGAGGTGTCTGGACGGGCAAATTTAACTCTCATTTCCCACCAGGAAGAGGAAATAACCAAAGGCTCAGCGTGCCGTGCCGGAACCAGATTAGGGCCTGAAGCCATCCTGCGGTGTTGCGGCCAGCTCAAAAGAAAGCGAGTTGAAGAAAGGAGCTCAGGGTCTCTGTAATTCACAAACCTGCAGAGTTATAAATGACAGCTATCGTCCAAAAATATACTGAAGTAAGGCTGCCAAGAGAACTTGAAAGCGGGGCAGAATTGCAGGAACCCGATTTCAGGAGGTAGACTGGAATTGCATTGAAAGCATAGGAAAAGAGGCAGAACGTCCACAATGATGCACTTTGCCAAAAGGGCGTATGCGTTTTTTCCTGAATATATTCAGGAAAAAACGCATACGCCCTTTTTGGCCAACCAAGCAAGCTTGCAAAGGAAATCTGCACTACAATGAAGTCTCACTTCCCCCCGGTCAAAAGGGCCATCTGAAAAAAGTGTAAAATCCAGAAAGGCAGGACAGGCCATGGAGAACTGGGAGCCTTGTTATGCTGATGGGCGGGATGTAAATTGCCAACAGACACTAGGGAGAAGTGTATGGTGTTTCCTGAAACATCTAAAAAACAAAGCAACAGAGCCTAGGGCACTGCCACTTATGGTCCTATAGCTTAGGGAAATTAAAATCAAAAAGACACAGCCACCCCAAAGTTTGCAACGGCTCTGTTTACAAGAAACTCGTTTTCAGTACAAGTTCAACATCTCAGAAAGTGAAAAATGGATAAAGAAGTTGCGGTATTTACTTACAAAGCAATATCACTCAGCAATGAAATCTATGTCATCAGGCCCTTAGCAGCACAATGAGTGGATTCAGGTATGATGATTCTAACTGAAATAAGTCACACAGAAAAAGAAACATCATAAGATATCAGTAATACACGGAATGTAAACTTGGCTACACAGGAACTGAATTCCAAAACAGAACAGGGTCTCAAATTTAGAAAACCAACTTATGCTTGCTTAAGGGTAAAGGTGAGTAGGGGTGCTGCATAAAACCAGAGATTGAAATGAGCACAGATAAAGTTCCTTAAGCCAAATATGGAATAGACAAGAGCTACTCCTTGCTCAACGAAATGGACTCAACACCGCATATTAAACGCCTAAGAATGTACCTGACTAGTAAGTATCTTAAAACCTATGGATTGCTATGTCTCCGAAAGAGAATCAAGCGTGTGTACAGGGGCATAAACGCAGCAGTGATAGGATTGGAGAGGTTCGGTGAGCAAATGAAGACCCTTTGAAGTCATATTGCATGGTACCCATTCCATGGGTCTCAGCTCTCCAGGTTTAAGGTATTCTTCCTTCAGCTAAAACATGCATGTGGAACCCAGAGTATGATCAACCGTGTGATCGGGAGACGTGTTCAAATATGTCTCAGTTTTCGTCCCCTGGTACTCGGGTGCAACATTCTAGACGCTTTACTAACGCTCTCCTGACTTGGAGAGTCAGTGCCTTTAACCTCCTGTTTGGCCCAGTTTGCAATTACTGCGGAAGTTGAACAGGAATAGGGAGAACCAATGAGAGACTAGCTGGAGGTGTCTGGACGGGCAAATTTAACTCTTATTTCCCACCAGGAAGAGGAATTAACCAAAGGCTCAGCGTGCCGTGCCGGAACCAGATTAGGACCTGAAGCCATCCTACGGTGTTGCGGCCAGGTCACAAGAAAGCGAGGTGAAGAAAGGAGCTCAGGGGCACTGTAATTCACAAACCTGCAGAGTTATAAATGACAGCTATCGTCCAAAAATACACTGAAGTAAGGCTGCCAAGAGGACTTGAAAGCGGGGCAGAATTGCAGGAAACCGATTTCAGGAGGTAGACTGGAATTGCATTGAAAGCATAGGAAAAGAGGCAGAACGTCCACAATGATGCACTTGGCCAAAAAGGGCGTATGCGTTTTTTCCTGAATATATTCAGGAAAAAACGCATACGCCCTTTTTGGCCAACCAAGCAAGCTTGCAAAGGAAATCTGCACTACAATGAAGTCTCACTTCCCCCCGGTCAAAAGGGCCATCTGAAAAAGGTGTAAAATCCAGAAAGGCAGGACAGGCCATGGAGAACTGGGAGCCTTGTTATGCTGATGGGCGGTATGTAAATTGCCAACAGACACTCGGGAGAACTGTATGGTGTCTCCTGAAACATCTAAAAAACAAAGCAACAGAGCCTAGGGCACTTCCACTTATGGTCCAATAGCTTAGGGAAATTAAAATCAAAAAGACACAGCCACCCCAAATTTTGGGACGCCTCTGTTTACAAGAACCTCGTTTACCGTACAAGTTCAATATCACAGAAAGTGAAAAATGGATAAAGAACTTCTGCTACTTACGTACAATGCAGTATCACTCAGCAATGAAATCTATGTCATCAGGCCCGTAGCAGCATAATGAGTGGATTCAGGTATGATGATTCTAACTGAAATAAGTCACACAGAAAAAGAAACATCATAAGATATCACTAATACACGGAATGTAAACTTGGCTACACAGGAACTGAATTCCAAAACAGAACAGGGTCTCAAATTTAGAAAACCAACTTATGCTTGCTTAAGGGTAAAGGTGAGTTGGGGTGCTGCATAAAACCAGAGATTCAAATGAGCACAGATAACTTTCCTTAAGCCAAATATGGAATAGACAAGAGCTACTCCTTGCTCAACGAAATGGACCCAACACCCCATATTAAACGCCTAAGAATGTACCTGACTAGTAAGTATCTTAAAACCTATGGATTGCTATGTCTCCGAAAGAGAATCAAGCATATGTACCAGGGCATAAACACAGCAGTGATAGGATTGGAGAGGTTCGGTGAGCAAATGAAGACCCTTTGAAGTCATATTGCATGGTACCCATTCCAGGGGTCTCAACTCTCCAGGTTTAAGGTATTCTTCCTTCAGCTAAAACATGCATGTGGAACCCAGAGTATGATCAACTGTGTGATCGGGAGACATGTTCAAATATGTCTCACTTTTGGTCCCCTGGTACTCGGGTGCAACATTCCAGACGCTTAACGAACACTCTCCCCACTTGGAGAGTCAGCGCCTTTAACCTCCTGTTTGGCCCAGTTTGCAATTTCTGCGGAAGATGAACAGGAATAGCGAGAACCAATGAGAGACTAGCTGGAGGTGTCTGGACGGGCAAATTTAACTCTCATTTCCCACCAGGAAGAGGAATTAACCAAAGGCTCAGCGTGCCGTTCCGGAATCACATTAGGGCCTGAAGCCATGCTGCGGTGTTGCGGCCAGGTCACAAGAAAGCGAGTTGAAGAAAGGAGCTCAGGGGCTCTGTAATTCACAAACCTGCAGAGTTATAAATGACAGCTATCGTCCAAAAATAGACTGAAGTAAGGCTGCCAAGAGGACTTGAAAGCGGGGCAGAATTGCAGGAAACCGATTTCAGGAGGTAGACTGGAATTGCATTGAAAGCATAGGAAAAGAGGCAGAACGTCCACAATGATGCACTTGGCCAAAAAGGGCATATGCGTTTTCTCCTGAATATATTCAGGAAAAAATGCATACGCCCTTTTTGGCCAACCAAGCAAGCTTGCAAAGGAAATCTGCACTACAATGAAGTCTCACTTCCCCCCGGTCAAAAGGGCCATCTGAAAAAAGTGTAAAATCCAGAAAGGCAGGACAGGCCATGGAGAACTGGGAGCCTTGTTATGCTGAAGGGCGGGATGTAAATTGCCAACAGACACTCAGGAGAAGTGTATGGTGTTTCCTGAAACATCTAAAAAACAAAGCAACAGAGCCTAGGGCACTTCCACTTATGGTCCTATAGCTTAGGGAAATTAAAATCAAAAAGACACAGCCACCCCAAAGTTTGGAATGGCTCTGTTTACAAGAACCTCGTTTACAGTACAAGTTCAACATCGCAGAAAGTGAAAAATGGATAAAGAAGTTGTGGTATTCACTTACAAAGCAATATCACTCAGCAATGAAATTTATGTCATCAGGCCCTTAGCATCACAGTGAGTGGATTCAGGTATGATGATTCTAACTGAAATAAGTCACACAGAAAAAGAAACATCATAAGATATCAGTAATACACGGAATGTAAACTTGGCTACACAGGAACTGAATTACAGAACAGAACAGGGTCTCAAATTTAGAAAACCAACTTATGCTTGCTTAAGGGTAAAGGTGAGTTGGGGTGCTGCATAAAACCAGAGATTGAAATGAGCACAGATAAAGTTCCTTAAGTCAAATATGGAATAGACAAGAGCTACTCCTTGCTCAACGAAATGGACTCAACACCGCATATTAAACGCCTAAGAATGTACCTGACTAGTAAGTATCGGAAAACCTATGGATTGCTATGTCTCCAAAAGAGAATCAAGCATGTGTACAGGGGCATAAACGCAGCAGTGATAGGATTGGAGAGGTTCGGTGAGCAAATGAAGACCCTTTGAAGTCATATTGCATGGTACCCATTACACGGGTCTCAACTCTCCAGGTTTAAGGTATTCTTCCTTCAGCTAAAACATGCATGTGGAACCCAAGTATGATCAACCATGTGAACGGGAGACGTGTTCAAATATGTCTCAGTTTTCCTCCCCTGGTACTCGGGTGCAACATTCCAGACGCTTTACTAACACTCTCCCCACTTGGAGAGTCAGCGCCTTTAACCTCCTGTTTGGCCCAGTTTGCAATTTCTGCGGAAGATGAACAGGAATAGCGAGAACCAATGAGAGGCTAGCTGGAGGTGTCTGGACGGGCAAATTTAACTCTCATTTCCCACCAGGAAGAGGAAATAACCAAAGGCTCAGTGTGTCGTGCCGGAACCAGATTAGGGCCTGAAGCCATCCTGTGGTGTTGCGGCCAGCTCAAAAGAAAGCGAGTTGAAGAAAGGAGCTCAGGGGCACTGTAATTCACAAACCTGCAGAGTTATAAATGACAGCTATCGTCCAAAAATAGACTGAAGTAAGGTTGCCAAGAGGACTTGAAAGCGGGGCAGAGTTGCAGGAAACTGATTTCAGGAGGTAGACTGGAATTGCATTGAAAGCATAGGAAAAGAGGCAGAACGTCCACAATGATGCACTTGGCCAAAAAGGGCGTATGCGTTTTTTCCTGAATATATTCAGGAAAAAATGAATACGCACTTTTTGGCCAACCAAGCAAGCTTGCAAAGGAAATGTGCACTACAATGAAGTCTCACTTCCCCCCGGTCAAAAGGGCCATCTGAAAAAAGTGTAAAATCCAGAAAGGCAGGACAGGCCATGGAGAACTGGGAGCCTTGTTATGCTGATGGGCGGGATGTAAATTGCCAACAACCACTCGGGAGAAGTGTATGGTGTTTCCTGAAACATCTAAAAAACAAAGCAACAGAACCTAGGGCACTTCCACTTATGGTCCTATAGCTTAGGGAAATTAAAATCAAAAAGACACAGCCACCCCAAAGTTTGGAACGGCTCTGTTTACAAGAACCTCGTTTACAGTACAAGTTCAACATCGCAGAAAGTGAAAAATGGATAAAGAAGTTGTGGTATTCACTTACAAAGCAATATCACTCAGCAATGAAATCTGTGTCATCAGGCCCTTAGCAGCACAATGAGTGGATTCAGGTATGATGATTCTAACTGAAGTAAGTCACACAGAAAAAGAAACATCATAAGATATCAGTAATACACGGAATGTAAACTTGGCTACACAGGAACTGAATTACAGAACAGAACAGGGTCTCAAATTCAGAAAACCAACTTATGCTTGCTTAAGGGTAAAGGTGAGTTGGGGTGCTGCATAAAACCAGAGATTGAAATGAGCACAGATAAAGTTCCTTAAGTCAAATATGGAATAGACAAGAGCTACTCCTTGCTCAACGAAATGGACTCAACACCGCATATTAAACGCCTAAGAATGTACCTGACTAGTAAGTATCTTAAAACCTATGGATTGCTATGTCTCCGAAAGAGAATCAAGCATGTGTACAGGGGCATAAACGCAGCAGTGATAGGATTGGAGAGGTTCGGTGAGCAAATGAAGACCCTTTGAAGTCATATTGCATGGTACCCATTCCACGGGTTTCAACTACCCAGGTTTAAGGTATTCTTCCTTCAGCTAAAACATGCATGTGGAACCTAGAGTATGATCAACCATGTGATCGGGAGACGTGTTCAAATATGTCTCAGTTTTCGTACCCTGGTACTCGGGTGCAACATTCCAGACGCTTTACTAACACTCTCCCGACTTGGAGAGTCAGTCCCTTTAACCTCCTGTTTGGCCCAGTTTGCAATTTCTGCGGAAGATGAACAGGAATAGCGAGAACCAATGAGAGGCTAGCTGGAGGTGTCTGGACGGGCAAATTTAACTCTCATTTCCCACCAGGAAGAGGAATTAACCAAAGGCTCAGCGTGCCGTGCCGGAACCAGATTAGGGCCTGAAGCCATCCTGCGGTGTTGCGGCCAGCTCAAAAGAAAGCGAGTTGAAGAAAGGAGCTCAGGGGCACTGTAATTCACAAACCTGCAGAGTTATAAATGACAGCTGTCGTCCAAAAATAGACTGAAGTAAGGCTGCCAAGAGGACTTGAAAGCGGGGCAGAATTGCAGGAAACCGATTTCAGGAGGTAGACTGGAATTGCATTGAAAGCATAGGAAAAGAGGCAGAACGTCCACAATGATGCACTTGGCCAAAAAGGGCGTATGCGTTTTTTCCTGAATATATTCAGGAAAAAACGCATACGCCCTTTTTGGCCAACCAAGCAAGCTTGCAAAGGAAATCTGCACTACAATGAAGTCTCACTTCCCCCCGGTCAAAAGGGCCATCTGAAAAAAGTGTAAAATCCAGAAAGGCAGGACAGGCCATGGAGAACTGGGAGCCTTGTTATGCTGATGGGCGGGATGTAAATTGCCAACAGACACTCGGGAGAAATGTATGGTGTTTCCTGAAACATCTAAAAAACAAAGCAACAGAGCCTAGGGCACTGCCACTTATGGTCCTATAGCTTAGGGAAATTAAAATCAAAAAAACATAGCCACCCCAAAGTTTGGGACGCCTCTGTTTACAAGAACCTCGTTTACAGTACAAGTTCAACATCACAGAAAGTGAAAAATGGATAAAGAAGTTGTGGTATTTACTTACAAAGCAATATCACTAAGCAATGAAATCTGTGTCATCAGGCCCTTAGCAGCACAATGAGTGGATTCAGGTATGATGATTCTAACTGAAATAAGTCACACAGAAAAAGAAACATCATAAGATATCAGTAATACACGGAATGTAAACTTGGCTACACAGGAACTGAATTACAGAACAGAACAGGGTCTCAAATTTAGAAAACCAACTTATGCTTGCTTAAGGGGAAAGGTGAGTTGGGGTGCTGCATAAAACCAGAGATTGAAATGAGCACAGATAAAGTTCCTTAAGTCAAATATGGAATAGACAAGAGCTACTCCTTGCTCAACGAAATGGACTCAACACCGCATATTAAACGCCTAAGAATGTACCTGACTAGTAAGTATCGTAAAACCTATGGATTGCTATGTCTCCAAAAGAGAATCAAGCATGTGTACAGGGGCATAAACGCAGCAGTGATAGGATTGGAGAGGTTCGGTGAGCAAATGAAGACCCTTTGAAGTCATATTGCATGGTACCCATTACACGGGTCTCAACTCTCCAGGTTTAAGGTATTCTTCCTTCAGCTAAAACATGCATGTGGAACCCAAGTATGATCAACCATGTGAACGGGAGACGTGTTCAAATATGTCTCAGTTTTCCTCCCCTGGTACTCGGGTGCAACATTCCAGACGCTTTACTAACACTCTCCCCACTTGGAGAGTCAGCGCCTTTAACCTCCTGTTTGGCCCAGTTTGCAATTTCTGCGGAAGATGAACAGGAATAGCGAGAACCAATGAGAGGCTAGCTGGAGGTGTCTGGACGGGCAAATTTAACTCTCATTTCCCACCAGGAAGAGGAAATAACCAAAGGCTCAGCGTGCCGTACCGGAACCAGATTAGGGCCTGAAGCCATCCTGCGGTGTTGCGGCCAGCTCAAAAGAAAGCGAGTTGAAGAAAGGAGCTCAGGGGCACTGTAATGCACAAACCTGCAGAGTTATAAATGACAGCTATCGTCCAAAAATAGACTGAAGTAAGGCTGCCAATAGGACTTGAAAGCGGGGCAGAATTGCAGGAAACCGATTTCAGGAGGTAGACTGGAATTGCATTGAAAGCATAGGAAAAGAGGCAGAACGTCCACATGATGCACTTGGCCAAAAAGGGCGTATGCGTTTTTTCCTGAATATATTCAGGAAAAAACGCATACGCCCTTTTTGGCCAACCAAGCAAGCTTGCAAAGGAAATCTGCACTACAATGAAGTCTCACTTCCCCCCGGTCAAAAGGGCCATCTGAAAAAAGTGTAAAATCCAGAAAGGCAGGACAGGCCATGGAGAACTGGGAGCCTTGTTATGCTGATGGGCGGGATGTAAATTGCCAACAACCACTCGGGAGAAGTGTATGGTGTTTCCTGAAACATCTAAAAAACAAAGCAACAGAGCCTAGGGCACTTCCACTTATGGTCCTATAGATTAGGGAAATTAAAATCAAAAAGACACAGCCACCCCAAAGTTTGGAATGGCTCTGTTTACAAGAACCTCGTTTACAGTACAAGTTCAACATCGCAGAAAGTGAAAAATGGATAAAGAAATTGTGGTATTTACTTACAAAGCAATACACTCAGCAATGAAATCTGTGTCATCAGGCCCTTAGCAGCACAATGAGTGGATTCAGGTATGATGATTCTAACTGAAATAAGTCACACAGAAAAAGAAACATCATAAGATATCAGTAATACATGGAATGTAAACTTGGCTACACAGGAACTGAATTACAGAACAGAACAGGGTCTCAAATTTAGAAAACCAACTTATGCTTGCTTAAGGGTAAAGGTGAGTTGGGGTGCTGCATAAAACCAGAGATTGAAATGAGCACAGATAAAGTTCCTTAAGCCAAATATGGAATAGACAAGAGCTACTCCTTGCTCAACGCAATGGACTCAACACCGCATGTTAAACGCCTAAGAATGTACCTGACTAGTAAGTATCTTAAAACCTATGGATTGCTATGTCTCCGAAAGAGAATCAAGCATGTGTACAGGGGCATAAACGCAGCAATGATAGGATTGGAGAGGTTCGGTGAGCAAATGAAGACCCTTTGAAGTCATATTGCATGGTACCCATTCCACGGGTTTCAACTACCCAGGTTTAAGGTATTCTTCCTTCAGCTAAAACATGCATGTGGAAGCTAGAGTATGATCAACCATGTGATCGGGAGACGTGTTCAAATATGTCTCAGTTTTCGTACCCTGGTACTCGGGTGCAACATTCCAGACGCTTTACTAACACTCTCCCGACTTGGAGAGTCAGTCCCTTTAACCTCCTGTTTGGCCCAGTTTGCAATTTCTGCGGAAGATGAACAGGAATAGCGAGAACCAATGAGAGGCTAGCTGGAGGTGTCTGGACGGGCAAATTTAACTCTCATTTCCCACCAGGAAGAGGAATTAACCAAAGGCTCAGCGTGCCGTGCCGGAACCAGATTAGGGCCTGAAGCCATCCTGCGGTGTTGCGGCCAGCTCAAAAGAAAGCGAGTTGAAGAAAGGAGCTCAGGGGCACTGTAATTCACAAACCTGCAGAGTTATAAATGACAGCTATCGTCCAAAAATAGACTGAAGTAAGGCTGCCAAGAGGACTTGAAAGCGGGGCAGAATTGCAGGAAACCGATTTCAGGAGGTAGACTGGAATTGCATTGAAAGCATAGGAAAAGAGGCAGAACGTCCACAATGATGCACTTGGCCAAAAAGGGCGTATGCGTGTTTTCCTGAATATATTCAGGAAAACACGCATACGCCCTTTTTGGCCAACCAAGCAAGCTTGCAAAGGAAATCTGCACTACAATGAAGTCTCACTTCCCCCCAGTCAAAAGGGCTATCCGAAAAAAGTGTAAAATCCAGAAAGGCAGGACAGGCCATGGAGAACTGGGAGCCTTGTTATGCTGATGGGCGGGATGTAAATTGCCAACAACCACTCGGGAGAAGTGTATGGTGTTTCCTGAAACATCTAAAAAACAAAGCAACAGAGCCTAGGGCACTTCCACTTATGGTCCTATAGCTTAGGGAAATTAAAATCAAAAAGACACAGCCACCCCAAAGTTTGGGACGCCTCTGTTTACAAGAACCTCGTTTACAGTACAAGTTCAACATCGCAGAAAGTGAAAAATGGATAAAGAAGTTGTGGTATTTACTTACAAAGCAATATCACTCAGCAATGAAATCTGTGTCATCAGGCCCTTAGCAGCACAATGAGTGGATTCAGGTATGATGATTCTAACTGAAATAAGTCACACAGAAAAAGAAACATCATAAGATATCAGTAATACACGGAATGTAAACTTGGCTACACAGGAACTGAATTACAGAACAGAACAGGGTCTCAAAATTAGAAAACCAACTTATGCTTGCTTAAGGGTAAAGGTCAGTTGGGGTGCTGCATAAAACCAGAGATTGAAATGAGCACAGATAAAGTTCCTTAAGTCAAATATGGAATAGACAAGAGCTACTCCTTGCTCAACGCAATGGACTCAACACCGCATGTTAAACGCCTAAGAATGTACCTGACTAGTAAGTATCTTAAAACCTATGGATTGCTATGTCTCCGAAAGAGAATCAAGCATGTGTACAGGGGCATAAACGCAGCAATGATAGGATTGGAGAGGTTCGGTGAGCAAATGAAGACCCTTTGAAGTCATATTGCATGGTACCCATTCCACGGGTTTCAACTACCCAGGTTTAAGGTATTCTTCCTTCAGCTAAAACATGCATGTGGAAGCTAGAGTATGATCAACCATGTGATCGGGAGACGTGTTCAAATATGTCTCAGTTTTCGTACCCTGGTACTCGGGTGCAACATTCCAGACGCTTTACTAACACTCTCCCGACTTGGAGAGTCAGTCCCTTTAACCTCCTGTTTGGCCCAGTTTGCAATTTCTGCGGAAGATGAACAGGAATAGCGAGAACCAATGAGAGGCTAGCTGGAGGTGTCTGGACGGGCAAATTTAACTCTCATTTCCCACCAGGAAGAGGAATTAACCAAAGGCTCAGCGTGCCGTGCCGGAACCAGATTAGGGCCTGAAGCCATCCTGCGGTGTTGCGGCCAGCTCAAAAGAAAGCGAGTTGAAGAAAGGAGCTCAGGGGCACTGTAATTCACAAACCTGCAGAGTTATAAATGACAGCTATCGTCCAAAAATAGACTGAAGTAAGGCTGCCAAGAGGACTTGAAAGCGGGGCAGAATTGCAGGAAACCGATTTCAGGAGGTAGACTGGAATTGCATTGAAAGCATAGGAAAAGAGGCAGAACGTCCACAATGATGCACTTGGCCAAAAAGGGCGTATGCGTGTTTTCCTGAATATATTCAGGAAAACACGCATACGCCCTTTTTGGCCAACCAAGCAAGCTTGCAAAGGAAATCTGCACTACAATGAAGTCTCACTTCCCCCCAGTCAAAAGGGCTATCCGAAAAAAGTGTAAAATCCAGAAAGGCAGGACAGGCCATGGAGAACTGGGAGCCTTGTTATGCTGATGGGCGGGATGTAAATTGCCAACAACCACTCGGGAGAAGTGTATGGTGTTTCCTGAAACATCTAAAAAACAAAGCAACAGAGCCTAGGGCACTTCCACTTATGGTCCTATAGCTTAGGGAAATTAAAATCAAAAAGACACAGCCACCCCAAAGTTTGGGACGCCTCTGTTTACAAGAACCTCGTTTACAGTACAAGTTCAACATCGCAGAAAGTGAAAAATGGATAAAGAAGTTGTGGTATTTACTTACAAAGCAATATCACTCAGCAATGAAATCTGTGTCATCAGGCCCTTAGCAGCACAATGAGTGGATTCAGGTATGATGATTCTAACTGAAATAAGTCACACAGAAAAAGAAACATCATAAGATATCAGTAATACACGGAATGTAAACTTGGCTACACAGGAACTGAATTACAGAACAGAACAGGGTCTCAAAATTAGAAAACCAACTTATGCTTGCTTAAGGGTAAAGGTGAGTTGGGGTGCTGCATAAAACCAGAGATTGAAATGAGCACAGATAAAGTTCCTTAAGTCAAATATGGAATAGACAAGAGCTACTCCTTGCTCAACGAAATGGACTCAACACCGCATATTAAACGCCTAAGAATGTACCTGACTAGTAAGTATCGTAAAACCTATGGATTGCTATGTCTCCGAAAGAGAATCAAGCATGTGTACAGGGGCATAAACGCAGCAGTGATAGGATTGGAGAGGTTCGGTGAGCAAATGAAGACCCTTTGAAGTCATATTGCATGGTACCCATTCCACGGGTTTCAACTACCCAGGTTTTAGGTATTCTTCCTTCCCCTAAAACATGCATGTGGAACCCAGAGTATGATCAACCATGTGATCGGGAGACGTGTTCAAATATGTCTCAGTTTTCCTCCCCTGGTACTCGGGTGCAACATTCCAGACGCTTTACTAACACTCTCCCCACTTGGAGAGTCAGCGCCTTTAACCTCCTGTTTGGCACAGTTTGCAATTTCTGCGGAAGATGAACAGGAATAGCGAGAACCAATGAGAGGCTAGCTGGAGGTGTCTGGATGGGCAAATTTAACTCTCATTTCCCGCCAGGAGGAGGAAATAACCAAAGGCTCAGCGGCCGTGCCGGAACCAGATTAGGGCCTGAAGCCATCCTGCGGTGTTGCGGCCAGGTCACAAGAAAGCGAGTTGAAGAAAGGAGCTCAGGGGCACTGTAATTCACAAACCTGCAGAGTTATAAATGACAGCTATCGTCCAAAAATAGACTGAAGTAAGGCTGCCAAGAGGACTTGAAAGCGGGGCAGAATTGCAGGAAACCGATTTCAGGAGGTAGACTGAAATTGCATTGAAAGCATAGGAAAAGAGGCAGAACGTCCACAATGATGCACTTGGCCAAAAAGGGCGTATGCGTTTTTTCCTGAATATATTCAGGAAAAAACGCATACGCCCTTTTTGGCCAACCAAGCAAGCTTGCAAAGGAAATCTGCACTACAATGAAGTCTCACTTCCCCCCGGTCAAAAGGGCCATCTGAAAAAAGTGTAAAATCCAGAAAGGCAGGACAGGCCATGGAGAACTGGGAGCCTTGTTATGCTGATGGGCGGGATGTAAATTGCCAACAGACACTCGGGAGAAGTGTATGGTGTTTCCTGAAACATCTAAAAAACAAAGCAACAGAGCCTAGGGCACTTCCACTTATGGTCCTATAGCTTAGGGAAATTAAAATAAAAAAGACACAGCCACCCCAAAGTTTGGAACAGCTCTGTTTACAAGAACCTCTTTTACAGTACAAGTTCAACATCGCAGAAAGTGAAAAATGGATAAAGAAGTTGTGGTATTCACTTACAAAGCAATATCACTCAGCAATGAAATCTGTGTCATCAGGCCCTTAGTAGCACAATGAGTGGATTCAGGTATGATGATTCTAACTGAAATAAGTCACACAGGAAAAGAAACATCATAAGATATCAGTAATACACGGAATGGAAACTTGGCTACACAGGAACTGAATTACAGAACAGAACAGGGTCTCAAATTTAGAAAAACAACTTATGCTTGCTTAAGAGTAACGGTGAGTTGGGGTGCTGCATAAAACCAGAGATTGAAATGAGCACAGATAAAGTTCCTTAAGCCAAATATGGAATAGACAAGAGCTACTCCTTGCTCAACGAAATGGACTCAACACCGCATATTAAACGCCTAAGAATGTACCTGACTTGTAAGTATCTTAAAACCTATGGATTGCTATGTCTCCGAAAGAGAATCAAGCATGTGTACAGGGGCATAAACGCAGCAGTGATAGGATTGGAGAGGTGCGGTGAGCAAATGAAGACCCTTTGAAGTCATATTGCATGGTACCCATTCCACGGGTTTCAACTACAGAGGTTTAAGGTATTCTTCCTTCAGCTAAAACATGCATGTGGAACCTAGAGTATGATCAACCATGTGATCGGGAGACGTGTTCAAATATGTCTCAGTTTTCCTCCCCTGGTACTCGGGTGCAACATTCCAGACGCTTTACTAACACTCTCCCCACTTGGAGAGTCAGTCCCTTTAACCTCCTGTTTGGCCCAGTTTGCAATTTCTGTGGAAGATGAACAGGAATAGCGAGAACCAATGAGAGGCTAGCTGGAGGTGTCTGGACGGGCAAATTTAACTCTCATTTCCCACCAGGAAGAGGAATTAACCAAAGGCTCAGCATGCCGGGCCGGAACCAGATTAGGGCCTGAAGCCATCCTGTGGTGTTGCGGCCAGGTCACAAGAAAGCGAGTTGAAGAAAGGAGCTCAGGGGCACTGTAATTCACAAACCTGCAGAGTTATAAATGACAGCTATCGTCCAAAAATAGACTGAAGTAAGGCTGCCAAGAGGACTTGAAAGCGGGGCAGAATTGCAGGAAACCGATTTCAGGAGGTAGACTGGAATTGCATTGAAAGCATAGGAAAAGAGGCAGAACGTCCACAATGATGCACTTGGCCAAAAAGGGCGTATGCGTTTTCTCCTGAATATATTCAGGAAAAAACGCATACGCCCTTTTTGGCCAACCAAGCAAGCTTGCAAAGGAAATCTGCACTACAATGAAGTCTCACTTCCCCCCGGCCAAAAGGGCCTTCTGAAAAAAGTGTAAAATCCAGAAAGACAACAGGCCATGGAGAACTGGGAGCCTTGTTATGCTGATGGGCGGGATGTAAATTGCCAACAGTCACTTGGGAGAAGTGTATGGTGTTTCCTGAAACATCTAAAAAACAAAGCAACAGAGCCTAGGGCACTTCCACTTATGGTCCTATAGCTTAGGGAAATTAAAATCAAAAAGACACAGCCACCCCAAAGTTTGGAACGGCTGTGTTTACAAGAACCTCGTTTACAGTACAAGTTCAACATCGCAGAAAGTGAAAAATGGATAAAGAAGTTGTGGTATTTACTTACAAAGCAATATCACTCAGCAATGAAATCTGTGTCATCAGGCCCTTAGCAGCACAATGAGTGGATTCAGGTATGATGATTCTAACTGAAATAAGTCACACAGAAAAAGAAACATCATAAGATATCAGTAATACACGGAATGTAAACTTGGCTACACAGGAACTGAATTACAGAACAGAACAGGGTCTCAAATTTAGAAAACCAACTTATGCTTGCTTAAGGGTAAAGGTGAGTTGGGGTGCTGCATAAAACCAGAGATTGAAATGAGCACAGATAAAGTTCCTTAAGCCAAATATGGAATAGACAAGAGCTACTCCTTGCTCAACGAAATGGACTCAACACCCCATATTAAACGCCTAAGAATGTACCTGACTAGTAAGTATCGTAAAACCTATGGATTGCTATGTCTCCGAAAGAGAATCAAGCGTGTGTACAGGGGCATAAACGCAGCAGTGATAGGATTGGAGAGGTTCGGTGAGCAAATGAAGACCCTTTGAAGTCATATTGCATGGTACCCATTCCATGGGTCTCAGCTCTCCAGGTTTAAGGTATTCTTCCTTCAGCTAAAACATGCATGTGGAACCCAGAGTATGATCAACCGTGTGATCGGGAGACGTGTTCAAATATGTCTCAGTTTTCGTCCCCTGGTACTCGGGTGCAACATTCTAGACGCTTTACTAACGCTCTCCTGACTTGGAGAGTCAGTGCCTTTAACCTCCTGTTTGGCCCAGTTTGCAATTACTGCGGAAGTTGAACAGGAATAGGGAGAACCAATGAGAGACTAGCTGGAGGTGTCTGGACGGGCAAATTTAACTCTTATTTCCCACCAGGAAGAGGAATTAACCAAAGGCTCAGCGTGCCGTGCCGGAACCAGATTAGGACCTGAAGCCATCCTACGGTGTTGCGGCCAGGTCACAAGAAAGCGAGGTGAAGAAAGGAGCTCAGGGGCACTGTAATTCACAAACCTGCAGAGTTATAAATGACAGCTATCGTCCAAAAATACACTGAAGTAAGGCTGCCAAGAGGACTTGAAAGCGGGGCAGAATTGCAGGAAACCGATTTCAGGAGGTAGACTGGAATTGCATTGAAAGCATAGGAAAAGAGGCAGAACGTCCACAATGATGCACTTGGCCAAAAAGGGCGTATGCGTTTTTTCCTGAATATATTCAGGAAAAAACGCATACGCCCTTTTTGGCCAACCAAGCAAGCTTGCAAAGGAAATCTGCACTACAATGAAGTCTCACTTCCCCCCGGTCAAAAGGGCCATCTGAAAAAGGTGTAAAATCCAGAAAGGCAGGACAGGCCATGGAGAACTGGGAGCCTTGTTATGCTGATGGGCGGTATGTAAATTGCCAACAGACACTCGGGAGAACTGTATGGTGTCTCCTGAAACATCTAAAAAACAAAGCAACAGAGCCTAGGGCACTTCCACTTATGGTCCAATAGCTTAGGGAAATTAAAATCAAAAAGACACAGCCACCCCAAATTTTGGGACGCCTCTGTTTACAAGAACCTCGTTTACCGTACAAGTTCAATATCACAGAAAGTGAAAAATGGATAAAGAACTTGTGCTACTTACGTACAATGCAGTATCACTCAGCAATGAAATCTATGTCATCAGGCCCGTAGCAGCATAATGAGTGGATTCAGGTATGATGATTCTAACTGAAATAAGTCACACAGAAAAAGAAACATCATAAGATATCACTAATACACGGAATGTAAACTTGGCTACACAGGAACTGAATTCCAAAACAGAACAGGGTCTCAAATTTAGAAAACCAACTTATGCTTGCTTAAGGGTAAAGGTGAGTTGGGGTGCTGCATAAAACCAGAGATTCAAATGAGCACAGATAACTTTCCTTAAGCCAAATATGGAATAGACAAGAGCTACTCCTTGCTCAACGAAATGGACCCAACACCCCATATTAAACGCCTAAGAATGTACCTGACTAGTAAGTATCTTAAAACCTATGGATTGCTATGTCTCCGAAAGAGAATCAAGCATATGTACCAGGGCATAAACACAGCAGTGATAGGATTGGAGAGGTTCGGTGAGCAAATGAAGACCCTTTGAAGTCATATTGCATGGTACCCATTCCAGGGGTCTCAACTCTCCAGGTTTAAGGTATTCTTCCTTCAGCTAAAACATGCATGTGGAACCCAGAGTATGATCAACTGTGTGATCGGGAGACATGTTCAAATATGTCTCACTTTTGGTCCCCTGGTACTCGGGTGCAACATTCCAGACGCTTAACGAACACTCTCCCCACTTGGAGAGTCAGCGCCTTTAACCTCCTGTTTGGCCCAGTTTGCAATTTCTGCGGAAGATGAACAGGAATAGCGAGAACCAATGAGAGACTAGCTGGAGGTGTCTGGACGGGCAAATTTAACTCTCATTTCCCACCAGGAAGAGGAATTAACCAAAGGCTCAGCGTGCCGTTCCGGAATCACATTAGGGCCTGAAGCCATGCTGCGGTGTTGCGGCCAGGTCACAAGAAAGCGAGTTGAAGAAAGGAGCTCAGGGGCTCTGTAATTCACAAACCTGCAGAGTTATAAATGACAGCTATCGTCCAAAAATAGACTGAAGTAAGGCTGCCAAGAGGACTTGAAAGCGGGGCAGAATTGCAGGAAACCGATTTCAGGAGGTAGACTGGAATTGCATTGAAAGCATAGGAAAAGAGGCAGAACGTCCACAATGATGCACTTGGCCAAAAAGGGCATATGCGTTTTCTCCTGAATATATTCAGGAAAAAATGCATACGCCCTTTTTGGCCAACCAAGCAAGCTTGCAAAGGAAATCTGCACTACAATGAAGTCTCACTTCCCCCCGGTCAAAAGGGCCATCTGAAAAAAGTGTAAAATCCAGAAAGGCAGGACAGGCCATGGAGAACTGGGAGCCTTGTTATGCTGAAGGGCGGGATGTAAATTGCCAACAGACACTCAGGAGAAGTGTATGGTGTTTCCTGAAACATCTAAAAAACAAAGCAACAGAGCCTAGGGCACTTCCACTTATGGTCCTATAGCTTAGGGAAATTAAAATCAAAAAGACACAGCCACCCCAAAGTTTGGAATGGCTCTGTTTACAAGAACCTCGTTTACAGTACAAGTTCAACATCGCAGAACGTGAAAAATGGATAAAGAAGTTGTGGTATTCACTTACAAAGCAATATCACTCAGCAATGAAATTTATGTCATCAGGCCCTTAGCATCACAGTGAGTGGATTCAGGTATGATGATTCTAACTGAAATAAGTCACACAGAAAAAGAAACATCATAAGATATCAGTAATACACGGAATGTAAACTTGGCTACACAGGAACTGAATTACAGAACAGAACAGGGTCTCAAATTTAGAAAACCAACTTATGCTTGCTTAAGGGTAAAGGTGAGTTGGGGTGCTGCATAAAACCAGAGATTGAAATGAGCACAGATAAAGTTCCTTAAGTCAAATATGGAATAGACAAGAGCTACTCCTTGCTCAACGAAATGGACTCAACACCGCATATTAAACGCCTAAGAATGTACCTGACTAGTAAGTATCGGAAAACCTATGGATTGCTATGTCTCCAAAAGAGAATCAAGCATGTGTACAGGGGCATAAACGCAGCAGTGATAGGATTGGAGAGGTTCGGTGAGCAAATGAAGACCCTTTGAAGTCATATTGCATGGTACCCATTACACGGGTCTCAACTCTCCAGGTTTAAGGTATTCTTCCTTCAGCTAAAACATGCATGTGGAACCCAAGTATGATCAACCATGTGAACGGGAGACGTGTTCAAATATGTCTCAGTTTTCCTCCCCTGGTACTCGGGTGCAACATTCCAGACGCTTTACTAACACTCTCCCCACTTGGAGAGTCAGCGCCTTTAACCTCCTGTTTGGCCCAGTTTGCAATTTCTGCGGAAGATGAACAGGAATAGCGAGAACCAATGAGAGGCTAGCTGGAGGTGTCTGGACGGGCAAATTTAACTCTCATTTCCCACCAGGAAGAGGAAATAACCAAAGGCTCAGTGTGTCGTGCTGGAACCAGATTAGGGCCTGAAGCCATCCTGTGGTGTTGCGGCCAGCTCAAAAGAAAGCGAGTTGAAGAAAGGAGCTCAGGGGCACTGTAATTCACAAACCTGCAGAGTTATAAATGACAGCTATCGTCCAAAAATAGACTGAAGTAAGGTTGCCAAGAGGACTTGAAAGCGGGGCAGAGTTGCAGGAAACTGATTTCAGGAGGTAGACTGGAATTGCATTGAAAGCATAGGAAAAGAGGCAGAACGTCCACAATGATGCACTTGGCCAAAAAGGGCGTATGCGTTTTTTCCTGAATATATTCAGGAAAAAATGAATACGCACTTTTTGGCCAACCAAGCAAGCTTGCAAAGGAAATGTGCACTACAATGAAGTCTCACTTCCCCCCGGTCAAAAGGGCCATCTGAAAAAAGTGTAAAATCCAGAAAGGCAGGACAGGCCATGGAGAACTGGGAGCCTTGTTATGCTGATGGGCGGGATGTAAATTGCCAACAACCACTCGGGAGAAGTGTATGGTGTTTCCTGAAACATCTAAAAAACAAAGCAACAGAACCTAGGGCACTTCCACTTATGGTCCTATAGCTTAGGGAAATTAAAATCAAAAAGACACAGCCACCCCAAAGTTTGGAACGGCTCTGTTTACAAGAACCTCGTTTACAGTACAAGTTCAACATCGCAGAAAGTGAAAAATGGATAAAGAAGTTGTGGTATTCACTTACAAAGCAATATCACTCAGCAATGAAATCTGTGTCATCAGGCCCTTAGCAGCACAATGAGTGGATTCAGGTATGATGATTCTAACTGAAGTAAGTCACACAGAAAAAGAAACATCATAAGATATCAGTAATACACGGAATGTAAACTTGGCTACACAGGAACTGAATTACAGAACAGAACAGGGTCTCAAATTCAGAAAACCAACTTATGCTTGCTTAAGGGTAAAGGTGAGTTGGGGTGCTGCATAAAACCAGAGATTGAAATGAGCACAGATAAAGTTCCTTAAGTCAAATATGGAATAGACAAGAGCTAATCCTTGCTCAACGAAATGGACTCAACACCGCATATTAAACGCCTAAGAATGTACCTGACTAGTAAGTATCTTAAAACCTATGGATTGCTATGTCTCCGAAAGAGAATCAAGCATGTGTACAGGGGCATAAACGCAGCAGTGATAGGATTGGAGAGGTTCGGTGAGCAAATGAAGACCCTTTGAAGTCATATTGCATGGTACCCATTCCACGGGTTTCAACTACCCAGGTTTAAGGTATTCTTCCTTCAGCTAAAACATGCATGTGGAACCTAGAGTATGATCAACCATGTGATCGGGAGACGTGTTCAAATATGTCTCAGTTTTCGTACCCTGGTACTCGGGTGCAACATTCCAGACGCTTTACTAACACTCTCCCGACTTGGAGAGTCAGTCCCTTTAACCTCCTGTTTGGCCCAGTTTGCAATTTCTGCGGAAGATGAACAGGAATAACGAGAACCAATGAGAGGCTAGCTGGAGGTGTCTGGACGGGCAAATTTAACTCTCATTTCCCACCAGGAAGAGGAATTAACCAAAGGCTCAGCGTGCCGTGCCGGAACCAGATTAGGGCCTGAAGCCATCCTGCGGTGTTGCGGCCAGCTCAAAAGAAAGCGAGTTGAAGAAAGGAGCTCAGGGGCACTGTAATTCACAAACCTGCAGAGTTATAAATGACAGCTGTCGTCCAAAAATAGACTGAAGTAAGGCTGCCAAGAGGACTTGAAAGCGGGGCAGAATTGCAGGAAACCGATTTCAGGAGGTAGACTGGAATTGCATTGAAAGCATAGGAAAAGAGGCAGAACGTCCACAATGATGCACTTGGCCAAAAAGGGCGTATGCGTTTTTTCCTGAATATATTCAGGAAAAAACGCATACGCCCTTTTTGGCCAACCAAGCAAGCTTGCAAAGGAAATCTGCACTACAATGAAGTCTCACTTCCCCCCGGTCAAAAGGGCCATCTGAAAAAAGTGTAAAATCCAGAAAGGCAGGACAGGCCATGGAGAACTGGGAGCCTTGTTATGCTGATGGGCGGGATGTAAATTGCCAACAGACACTCGGGAGAAATGTATGGTGTTTCCTGAAACATCTAAAAAACAAAGCAACAGAGCCTAGGGCACTGCCACTTATGGTCCTATAGCTTAGGGAAATTAAAATCAAAAAAACATAGCCACCCCAAAGTTTGGGACGCCTCTGTTTACAAGAACCTCGTTTACAGTACAAGTTCAACATCACAGAAAGTGAAAAATGGATAAAGAAGTTGTGGTATTTACTTACAAAGCAATATCACTCAGCAATGAAATCTGTGTCATCAGGCCCTTAGCAGCACAATGAGTGGATTCAGGTATGATGATTCTAACTGAAATAAGTCACACAGAAAAAGAAACATCATAAGATATCAGTAATACACGGAATGTAAACTTGGCTACACAGGAACTGAATTACAGAACAGAACAGGGTCTCAAATTTAGAAAACCAACTTATGCTTGCTTAAGGGGAAAGGTGAGTTGGGGTGCTGCATAAAACCAGAGATTGAAATGAGCACAGATAAAGTTCCTTAAGTCAAATATGGAATAGACAAGAGCTACTCCTTGCTCAACGAAATGGACTCAAAACCCCATATTAAACGCCTAAGAATGTACATGACTAGTAAGTATCTTAAAACCTATGGATTGCTATGTCTCCAAAAGAGAATCAGGCGTGTGTACAGGGGCATAAACGCAGCAGTAATAGGATTGGAGAAGTTCGGTGAGCAAATGAAGACCCTTTGAAGTCATATTGCATGGTACCCATTCCACGGGTTTCAACTCTCCAGTTTTAAGGTATTCTTCCTTCAGCTAAAACATGCATGTGGAACCCAGAGTATGATCAACCATGTGAACGGGAGACGTGTTCAAATATGTCTCAGTTTTCCTCCCCTGGTACTCGGGTGCAACATTCCAGACGCTTTACTAACACTCTCCCGACTTGGAGAGTCAGTCCCTTTAACCTCCTGTTTGGCCCAGTTTGCAATTTCTGCGGAAGATGAACAGGAATAGCGAGAACCAATGAGAGGCTAGCTGGAGGTGTCTGGACGGGCAAATTTAACTCTCATTTCCCACCAGGAAGAGGAATTAACCAAAGGCTCAGCGTGCCGTGCCGGAACCAGATTAGGGCCTGAAGCCATCCTGCGGTGTTGCGGCCAGCTCAAAAGAAAGCGAGTTGAAGAAAGGAGCTCAGGGGCACTGTAATGCACAAACCTGCAGAGTTATAAATGACAGCTATCGTCCAAAAATAGACTGAAGTAAGGCTGCCAAGAGGACTTGAAAGCGGGGCAGAATTGCAGGAAACCGATTTCAGGAGGTAGACTGGAATTGCATTGAAAGCATAGGAAAAGAGGCAGAACGTCCACAATGATGCACTTGGCCAAAAAGGGCGTATGCGTGTTTTCCTGAATATATTCAGGAAAAAACGCATATGCCCTTTTTGGCCAACCAAGCAAGCTTGCAAAGGAAATCTGCACTACAATGAAGTCTCACTTCCCCCCAGTCAAAAGGGCTATCCGAAAAAAGTGTAAAATCCAGAAAGGCAGGACAGGCCATGGAGAACTGGGAGCCTTGTTATGCTGATGGGCGGGATGTAAATTGCCAACAACCACTCGGGAGAAGTGTATGGTGTTTCCTGAAACATCTAAAAAACAAAGCAACAGAGCCTAGGGCACTTCCACTTATGGTCCTATAGCTTAGGGAAATTAAAATCAAAAAGACACAGCCACCCCAAAGTTTGGGACGCCTCTGTTTACAAGAACCTCGTTTACAGTACAAGTTCAACATCGCAGAAAGTGAAAAATGGATAAAGAAGTTGTGGTATTTACTTACAAAGCAATATCACTCAGCAATGAAATCTGTGTCATCAGGCCCTTAGCAGCACAATGAGTGGATTCAGGTATGATGATTCTAACTGAAATAAGTCACACAGAAAAAGAAACATCATAAGATATCAGTAATACACGGAATGTAAACTTGGCTACACAGGAACTGAATTACAGAACAGAACAGGGTCTCAAAATTAGAAAACCAACTTATGCTTGCTTAAGGGTAAAGGTGAGTTGGGGTGCTGCATAAAACCAGAGATTGAAATGAGCACAGATAAAGTTCCTTAAGTCAAATATGGAATAGACAAGAGCTACTCCTTGCTCAACGAAATGGACTCAACACCGCATATTAAACGCCTAAGAATGTACCTGACTAGTAAGTATCGTAAAACCTATGGATTGCTATGTCTCCGAAAGAGAATCAAGCATGTGTACAGGGGCATAAACGCAGCAGTGATAGGATTGGAGAGGTTCGGTGAGCAAATGAAGACCCTTTGAAGTCATATTGCATGGTACCCATTCCACGGGTTTCAACTACCCAGGTTTTAGGTATTCTTCCTTCCCCTAAAACATGCATGTGGAACCCAGAGTATGATCAACCATGTGATCGGGAGACGTGTTCAAATATGTCTCAGTTTTCCTCCCCTGGTACTCGGGTGCAACATTCCAGACGCTTTACTAACACTCTCCCCACTTGGAGAGTCAGCGCCTTTAACCTCCTGTTTGGCCCAGTTTGCAATTTCTGCGGAAGATGAACAGGAATAGCGAGAACCAATGAGAGGCTAGCTGGAGGTGTCTGGATGGGCAAATTTAACTCTCATTTCCCGCCAGGAGGAGGAAATAACCAAAGGCTCAGCGGCCGTGCCGGAACCAGATTAGGGCCTGAAGCCATCCTGCGGTGTTGCGGCCAGGTCACAAGAAAGCGAGTTGAAGAAAGGAGCTCAGGGGCACTGTAATTCACAAACCTGCAGAGTTATAAATGACAGCTATCGTCCAAAAATAGACTGAAGTAAGGCTGCCAAGAGGACTTGAAAGCGGGGCAGAATTGCAGGAAACCGATTTCAGGAGGTAGACTGAAATTGCATTGAAAGCATAGGAAAAGAGGCAGAACGTCCACAATGATGCACTTGGCCAAAAAGGGCGTATGCGTTTTTTCCTGAATATATTCAGGAAAAAACGCATACGCCCTTTTTGGCCAACCAAGCAAGCTTGCAAAGGAAATCTGCACTACAATGAAGTCTCACTTCCCCCCGGTCAAAAGGGCCATCTGAAAAAAGTGTAAAATCCAGAAAGGCAGGACAGGCCATGGAGAACTGGGAGCCTTGTTATGCTGATGGGCGGGATGTAAATTGCCAACAGACACTCGGGAGAAGTGTATGGTGTTTCCTGAAACATCTAAAAAACAAAGCAACAGAGCCTAGGGCACTGCCACTTATGGTCCTATAGCTTAGGGAAATTAAAATCAAAAAGACACAGCCACCCCAAAGTTTGGGACGCCTCTGTTTACAAGAACCTCGTTTACAGTACAAGTTCAACATCGCAGAAAGTGAAAAATGGATAAAGAAGTTGTGGTATTTACTTACAAAGCAATATCACTCAGCAATGAAATCTATGTCATCAGGCCCATAGCAGCACAATGAGTGGATTCAGGTATGATGATTCTAACTGAAATAAGTCACACAGAAAAAGAAACATCATAAGATATCAGTAATACACGGAATGTAAACTTGGCTACACAGGAACTGAATTACAAAACAGAACAGGGTCTCAAATTTAGAAAACCAACTTATGCTTGCTTAAGGGTAAAGGTGAGTTGAGGTGCTGCATAAAACCAGAGATTGAAATGAGCACAGATAAAGTTCCTTAAGTCAAATATGGAATAGACAAGAGCTACTCCTTGCTCAATGAAATGGACTCAACACCGCATATTAAACGCCTAAGAATGTACCTGACTAGTAAGTATCGTAAAACCTATGGATTGCTATGTCTCCAAAAGAGAATCAAGCATGTGTACAGGGGCATAAACGCAGCAGTGATAGGATTGGAGAGGTTCGGTGAGCAAATGAAGACCCTTTGAAGTCATATTGCATGGTACCCATTACACGGGTCTCAACTCTCCAGGTTTAACGTATTCTTCCTTCAGCTAAAACATGCATGTGGAACCCAAGTATGATCAACCATGTGAACGGGAGACGTGTTCAAATATGTCTCAGTTTTCCTCCCCTGGTACTCGGGTGCAACATTCCAGACGCTTTACTAACACTCCCCCCACTTGGAGAGTCAGCGCCTTTAACTTCCTGTTTGGCCCAGTTTGCAATTTCTGCGGAAGATGAACAGGAATAGCGAGAACCAATGAGAGGCTAGCTGGAGGTGTCTGGACGGGCAAATTTAACTCTCATTTCCCACCAGGAAGAGGAAATAACCAAAGGCTCAGCGTGCCGTACCGGAACCAGATTAGGGCCTGAAGCCATCCTGCGGTGTTGCGGCCAGGTCACAAGAAAGCGAGTTGAAGAAAGGAGCTCAGGGGCACTGTAATTCACAAACCTGCAGAGTTATAAATGACAGCTATTGTCCAAAAATAGACTGAAGTAAGGCTGCCAAGAGGACTTGAAAGCGGGGCAGAATTGCAGGAAACCGATTTCAGGAGGTAGACTGGAATTGCATTGAAAGCATAGGAAAAGAGGCAGAACGTCCACAATGATGCACTTGGCCAAAAAGGGCGTATGCGTTTTTTCCTGAATATATTCAGGAAAAAACGCATACGCCCTTTTTGGCCAACCAAGCAAGCTTGCAAAGGAAATCTGCACTACAATGAAGTCTCACTTCCCCCCGGTCAAAAGGGCCATCTGAAAAAAGTGTAAAATCCAGAAAGGCAGGACAGGCCATGGAGAACTGGGAGCCTTGTTATGCTGATGGGCGGGATGTAAATTGCCAACAACCACTCGGGAGAAGTGTATGGTGTTTCCTGAAACATCTAAAAAACAAAGCAACAGAGCCTAGGGCACTTCCACTTATGGTCCTATAGCTTAGGGAAATTAAAATCAAAAACACAGCCATGCCAAAGTTTGGGACGCCTCTGTTTACAAGAACCTCGTTTACAGTACAAGTTCAACATCGCAGAAAGTGAAAAATGGATAAAGAAGTTGTGGTATTTACTTACAAAGCAATATCACTCAGCAATGAAATCTGTGTCATCAGGCCCTTAGCAGCACAATGAGTGGATTCAGGTATGATGATTCTAACTGAAATAAGTCACACAGAAAAAGAAACATCATAAGATATCAGTAATACATGGAATGGAAACTTGACTACACAGGAACTGAATTACAGAACAGAACAGGGTCTCAAATTTAGAAAACCAACTTATGCTTGCTTAAGGGGAAAGGTGAGTTGGGGTGCTGCATAAAACCAGAGATTGAAATGAGCACAGATAAAGTTCCTTAAGCCAAATATGGAATAGACAAGAGCTACTCCTTGCTCAACGAAATGGACTCAACACCCCATATTAAACGCCTAAGAATGTACCTGACTAGTAAGTATCGTAAAACCTATGGATTGCTATGTCTCTGAAAGAGAATCAAGCATGTGTACAGGGGCATAAACGCAGCAGTGATAGGATTGGAGAGGTTCGGTGAGCAAATGAAGACCCTTTGAAGTCATATTGCATGGTACCCATTCCACGGGTTTCAACTACCCAGGTTTAAGGTATTCTTCCTTCAGCTAAAACATGCATGTGGAACCTAGAGTATGATCAACCATGTGATCGGGAGACGTGTTCAAATATGTCTCAGTTTTCCTCCCCTGGTACTCGTGTGCAACATTCCAGACGCTTTCCTAACACTCTCCCCACTTGGAGAGTCAGTCCCTTTAACCTCCTGTTTGGCCCAGTTTGCAATTTCTGCGGAAGATGAACAGGAATAGCGAGAACCAATGAGAGGCTAGCTGGAGGTGTCTGGACGGGCAAATTTAACTCTCATTTCCCACCAGGAAGAGGAATTAACCAAAGGCTCAGCATGCCGGGCCGGAACCAGATTAGGGCCTGAACCCATCCTGCGGTGTTGCGGCCAGGTCACAAGAAAGCGAGTTGAAGAAAGGAGCTCAGGGGCACTGTAATTCACAAACCTGCAGAGTTATAAATGACAGCTATCGTCCAAAAATAGACTGAAGTAAGGCTGCCAAGAGGACTTGAAAGCGGGGCAGAATTGCAGGAAACCGATTTCAGGAGGTAGACTGGAATTGCATTGAAAGCATAGGAAAAGAGGCAGAACGTCCACAATGATGCACTTGGCCAAAAAGGGCGTATGCGTTTTTTCCTGAATATATTCAGGAAAAAACGCATACGCCCTTTTCGGCCAACCAAGCAAGCTTGCAAAGGAAATCTGCACTACAATGAAGTCTCACTTCCCCCCGGTCAAAAGGGCCATCTGAAAAAAGTGTAAAATCCAGAAAGGCAGGACAGGCCATGGAGAACTGGGAGCCTTGTTATGCTGATGGGCGGGATGTAAATTGCCAACAGACACTTGGGAGAAGTGTATGGTGTTTCCTGAAACATCTAAAAAACAAAGCAACAGAGCCTAGGGCACTGCCACTTATGGTCCTATAGCTTAGGGAAATTAAAATCAAAAAGACACAGCCACCTCAAAGTTTGGAACGGCTCTGTTTACAAGAACCTCGTTTACAGTACAAGTTCAACATCGCAGAAAGTGAAAAATGGATAAAGAACTTGTGGTATTTACTTACAAAGCAATATCACTCAGCAATGAAATCTGTGTCATCAGGCCCTTAGCAGCACAATGAGTGGATTCAGGTATGATGATTCTAACTGAAATAAGTCACACAGAAAAAGAAACATCATAAGATATCAGTAATACACGGAATGTAAACTTGGCTACACAGGAACTGAATTACAGAACAGAACAGGGTCTCAAATTCAGAAAACCAACTTATGCTTGCTTAAGGGTAAAGGTGAGTTGGGGTGCTGCATAAAACCAGAGATTGAAATGAGCACAGATAAAGTTCCTTAAGTCAAATATGGAATAGACAAGAGCTACTCCTTGCTCAACGAAATGGACTCAACACCGCATATTAAACGCCTAAGAATGTACCTGACTAGTAAGTATCTTAAAACCTATGGATTGCTATGTCTCCGAAAGAGAATCAAGCATGTGTACAGGGGCATAAACGCAGCAGTGATAGGATTGGAGAGGTTCGGTGAGCAAATGAAGACCCTTTGAAGTCATATTGCATGGTACCCATTCCACGGGTTTCAACTACCCAGGTTTAAGGTATTCTTCCTTCAGCTAAAACATGCATGTGGAACCTAGAGTATGATCAACCATGTGATCGGGAGACGTGTTCAAATATGTCTCAGTTTTCGTACCCTGGTACTCGGGTGCAACATTCCAGACGCTTTACTAACACTCTCCCGACTTGGAGAGTCAGTCCCTTTAACCTCCTGTTTGGCCCAGTTTGCAATTTCTGCGGAAGATGAACAGGAATAGCGAGAACCAATGAGAGGCTAGCTGGAGGTGTCTGGACGGGCAAATTTAACTCTCATTTCCCACCAGGAAGAGGAATTAACCAAAGGCTCAGCGTGCCGTGCCGGAACCAGATTAGGGCCTGAAGCCATCCTGCGGTGTTGCGGCCAGCTCAAAAGAAAGCGAGTTGAAGAAAGGAGCTCAGGGGCACTGTAATTCACAAACCTGCAGAGTTATAAATGACAGCTGTCGTCCAAAAATAGACTGAAGTAAGGCTGCCAAGAGGACTTGAAAGCGGGGCAGAATTGCAGGAAACCGATTTCAGGAGGTAGACTGGAATTGCATTGAAAGCATAGGAAAAGAGGCAGAACGTCCACAATGATGCACTTGGCCAAAAAGGGCGTATGCGTTTTTTCCTGAATATATTCAGGAAAAAACGCATACGCCCTTTTTGGCCAACCAAGCAAGCTTGCAAAGGAAATCTGCACTACAATGAAGTCTCACTTCCCCCCGGTCAAAAGGGCCATCTGAAAAAAGTGTAAAATCCAGAAAGGCAGGACAGGCCATGGAGAACTGGGAGCCTTGTTATGCTGATGGGCGGGATGTAAATTGCCAACAGACACTCGGGAGAAATGTATGGTGTTTCCTGAAACATCTAAAAAACAAAGCAACAGAGCCTAGGGCACTGCCACTTATGGTCCTATAGCTTAGGGAAATTAAAATCAAAAAAACATAGCCACCCCAAAGTTTGGGACGCCTCTGTTTACAAGAACCTCGTTTACAGTACAAGTTCAACATCACAGAAAGTGAAAAATGGATAAAGAAGTTGTGGTATTTACTTACAAAGCAATATCACTCAGCAATGAAATCTGTGTCATCAGGCCCTTAGCAGCACAATGAGTGGATTCAGGTATGATGATTCTAACTGAAATAAGTCACACAGAAAAAGAAACATCATAAGATATCAGTAATACACGGAATGTAAACTTGGCTACACAGGAACTGAATTACAGAACAGAACAGGGTCTCAAATTTAGAAAACCAACTTATGCTTGCTTAAGGGGAAAGGTGAGTTGGGGTGCTGCATAAAACCAGAGATTGAAATGAGCACAGATAAAGTTCCTTAAGTCAAATATGGAATAGACAAGAGCTACTCCTTGCTCAACGAAATGGACTCAACACCGCATATTAAACGCCTAAGAATGTACCTGACTAGTAAGTATCGTAAAACCTATGGATTGCTATGTCTCCGAAAGAGAATCAAGCATGTGTACAGGGGCATAAACGCAGCAGTGATAGGATTGGAGAGGTTCGGTGAGCAAATGAAGACCCTTTGAAGTCATATTGCATGGTACCCATTACACGGGTCTCAACTCTCCAGGTTTAAGGTATTCTTCCTTCAGCTAAAACATGCATGTGGAACCCAAGTATGATCAACCATGTGAACGGGAGACGTGTTCAAATATGTCTCAGTTTTCCTCCCCTGGTACTCGGGTGCAACATTCCAGACGCTTTACTAACACTCTCCCCACTTGGAGAGTCAGCGCCTTTAACCTCCTGTTTGGCACAGTTTGCAATTTCTGCGGAAGATGAACAGGAATAGCGAGAACCAATGAGAGGCTAGCTGGAGGTGTCTGGATGGGCAAATTTAACTCTCATTTCCCGCCAGGAGGAGGAAATAACCAAAGGCTCAGCGGCCGTGCCGGAACCAGATTAGGGCCTGAAGCCATCCTGCGGTGTTGCGGCCAGGTCACAAGAAAGCGAGTTGAAGAAAGGAGCTCAGGGGCACTGTAATTCACAAACCTGCAGAGTTATAAATGACAGCTATCGTCCAAAAATAGACTGAAGTAAGGCTGCCAAGAGGACTTGAAAGCGGGGCAGAATTGCAGGAAACCGATTTCAGGAGGTAGACTGAAATTGCATTGAAAGCATAGGAAAAGAGGCAGAACGTCCACAATGATGCACTTGGCCAAAAAGGGCGTATGCGTTTTTTCCTGAATATATTCAGGAAAAAACGCATACGCCCTTTTTGGCCAACCAAGCAAGCTTGCAAAGGAAATCTGCACTACAATGAAGTCTCACTTCCCCCCGGTCAAAAGGGCCATCTGAAAAAAGTGTAAAATCCAGAAAGGCAGGACAGGCCATGGAGAACTGGGAGCCTTGTTATGCTGATGGGCGGGATGTAAATTGCCAACAGACACTCGGGAGAAGTGTATGGTGTTTCCTGAAACATCTAAAAAACAAAGCAACAGAGCCTAGGGCACTGCCACTTATGGTCCTATAGCTTAGGGAAATTAAAATCAAAAAGACACAGCCACCCCAAAGTTTGGGACGCCTCTGTTTACAAGAACCTCGTTTACAGTACAAGTTCAACATCGCAGAAAGTGAAAAATGGATAAAGAAGTTGTGGTATTTACTTACAAAGCAATATCACTCAGCAATGAAATCTATGTCATCAGGCCCATAGCAGCACAATGAGTGGATTCAGGTATGATGATTCTAACTGAAATAAGTCACACAGAAAAAGAAACATCATAAGATATCAGTAATACACGGAATGTAAACTTGGCTACACAGGAACTGAATTACAAAACAGAACAGGGTCTCAAATTTAGAAAACCAACTTATGCTTGCTTAAGGGTAAAGGTGAGTTGAGGTGCTGCATAAAACCAGAGATTGAAATGAGCACAGATAAAGTTCCTTAAGTCAAATATGGAATAGACAAGAGCTACTCCTTGCTCAATGAAATGGACTCAACACCGCATATTAAACGCCTAAGAATGTACCTGACTAGTAAGTATCGTAAAACCTATGGATTGCTATGTCTCCAAAAGAGAATCAAGCATGTGTACAGGGGCATAAACGCAGCAGTGATAGGATTGGAGAGGTTCGGTGAGCAAATGAAGACCCTTTGAAGTCATATTGCATGGTACCCATTACACGGGTCTCAACTCTCCAGGTTTAACGTATTCTTCCTTCAGCTAAAACATGCATGTGGAACCCAAGTATGATCAACCATGTGAACGGGAGACGTGTTCAAATATGTCTCAGTTTTCCTCCCCTGGTACTCGGGTGCAACATTCCAGACGCTTTACTAACACTCCCCCCACTTGGAGAGTCAGCGCCTTTAACCTCCTGTTTGGCCCAGTTTGCAATTTCTGCGGAAGATGAACAGGAATAGCGAGAACCAATGAGAGGCTAGCTGGAGGTGTCTGGACGGGCAAATTTAACTCTCATTTCCCACCAGGAAGAGGAAATAACCAAAGGCTCAGCGTGCCGTACCGGAACCAGATTAGGGCCTGAAGCCATCCTGCGGTGTTGCGGCCAGGTCACAAGAAAGCGAGTTGAAGAAAGGAGCTCAGGGGCACTGTAATTCACAAACCTGCAGAGTTATAAATGACAGCTATTGTCCAAAAATAGACTGAAGTAAGGCTGCCAAGAGGACTTGAAAGCGGGGCAGAATTGCAGGAAACCGATTTCAGGAGGTAGACTGGAATTGCATTGAAAGCATAGGAAAAGAGGCAGAACGTCCACAATGATGCACTTGGCCAAAAAGGGCGTATGCGTTTTTTCCTGAATATATTCAGGAAAAAACGCATACGCCCTTTTTGGCCAACCAAGCAAGCTTGCAAAGGAAATCTGCACTACAATGAAGTCTCACTTCCCCCCGGTCAAAAGGGCCATCTGAAAAAAGTGTAAAATCCAGAAAGGCAGGACAGGCCATGGAGAACTGGGAGCCTTGTTATGCTGATGAGCGGGATGTAAATTGCCAACAACCACTCGGGAGAAGTGTATGGTGTTTCCTGAAACATCTAAAAAACAAAGCAACAGAGCCTAGGGCACTTCCACTTATGGTCCTATAGCTTAGGGAAATTAAAATCAAAAACACAGCCATGCCAAAGTTTGGGACGCCTCTGTTTACAAGAACCTCGTTTACAGTACAAGTTCAACATCGCAGAAAGTGAAAAATGGATAAAGAAGTTGTGGTATTTACTTACAAAGCAATATCACTCAGCAATGAAATCTGTGTCATCAGGCCCTTAGCAGCACAATGAGTGGATTCAGGTATGATGATTCTAACTGAAATAAGTCACACAGAAAAAGAAACATCATAAGATATCAGTAATACATGGAATGGAAACTTGACTACACAGGAACTGAATTACAGAACAGAACAGGGTCTCAAATTTAGAAAACCAACTTATGCTTGCTTAAGGGGAAAGGTGAGTTGGGGTGCTGCATAAAACCAGAGATTGAAATGAGCACAGATAAAGTTCCTTAAGCCAAATATGGAATAGACAAGAGCTACTCCTTGCTCAACGAAATGGACTCAACACCCCATATTAAACGCCTAAGAATGTACCTGACTAGTAAGTATCGTAAAACCTATGGATTGCTATGTCTCTGAAAGAGAATCAAGCATGTGTACAGGGGCATAAACGCAGCAGTGATAGGATTGGAGAGGTTCGGTGAGCAAATGAAGACCCTTTGAAGTCATATTGCATGGTACCCATTCCACGGGTTTCAACTACCCAGGTTTAAGGTATTCTTCCTTCAGCTAAAACATGCATGTGGAACCTAGAGTATGATCAACCATGTGATCGGGAGACGTGTTCAAATATGTCTCAGTTTTCCTCCCCTGGTACTCGTGTGCAACATTCCAGACGCTTTCCTAACACTCTCCCCACTTGGAGAGTCAGTCCCTTTAACCTCCTGTTTGGCCCAGTTTGCAATTTCTGCGGAAGATGAACAGGAATAGCGAGAACCAATGAGAGGCTAGCTGGAGGTGTCTGGACGGGCAAATTTAACTCTCATTTCCCACCAGGAAGAGGAATTAACCAAAGGCTCAGCATGCCGGGCCGGAACCAGATTAGGGCCTGAACCCATCCTGCGGTGTTGCGGCCAGGTCACAAGAAAGCGAGTTGAAGAAAGGAGCTCAGGGGCACTGTAATTCACAAACCTGCAGAGTTATAAATGACAGCTATCGTCCAAAAATAGACTGAAGTAAGGCTGCCAAGAGGACTTGAAAGCGGGGCAGAATTGCAGGAAACCGATTTCAGGAGGTAGACTGGAATTGCATTGAAAGCATAGGAAAAGAGGCAGAACGTCCACAATGATGCACTTGGCCAAAAAGGGCGTATGCGTTTTTTCCTGAATATATTCAGGAAAAAACGCATACGCCCTTTTCGGCCAACCAAGCAAGCTTGCAAAGGAAATCTGCACTACAATGAAGTCTCACTTCCCCCCGGTCAAAAGGGCCATCTGAAAAAAGTGTAAAATCCAGAAAGGCAGGACAGGCCATGGAGAACTGGGAGCCTTGTTATGCTGATGGGCGGGATGTAAATTGCCAACAGACACTTGGGAGAAGTGTATGGTGTTTCCTGAAACATCTAAAAAACAAAGCAACAGAGCCTAGGGCACTGCCACTTATGGTCCTATAGCTTAGGGAAATTAAAATCAAAAAGACACAGCCACCTCAAAGTTTGGAACGGCTCTGTTTACAAGAACCTCGTTTACAGTACAAGTTCAACATCGCAGAAAGTGAAAAATGGATAAAGAACTTGTGGTATTTACTTACAAAGCAATATCACTCAGCAATGAAATCTGTGTCATCAGGCCCTTAGCAGCACAATGAGTGGATTCAGGTATGATGATTCTAACTGAAATAAGTCACACAGAAAAAGAAACTTCATAAGATATCAGTAATACACGGAATGTAAACTTGGCTACACAGGAACTGAATTACAGAACAGAACAGGGTCTCAAATTTAGAAAACCAACTTATTCTTGCTTAAGGGTAAAGGTGAGTTGGGGTGCTGCATAAAACCAGAGATTGAAATGAGCACAGATAAAATTCCTTAAGCCAAATATGGAATAGACAAGAGCTACTCCTTGCTCAACGAAATGGACTCAACACCCCATATTAAACGCCTAAGAATGTACCTGACTAGTAAGTATCTTAAAACCTATGGATTGCTATGTCTCCGAAAGAGAATCAAGCATGTGTACAGGGGCATAAACGCAGCAGTGATAGGATTGGAGAGGTTCGGTGAGCAAATGAAGACCCTTTGAAGTCATATTGCATGGTACCCATTCCACGGGTTTCAACTACCCAGGTTTAAGGTATTCTTCCTTCAGCTAAAACATGCATGTGGAACCTAGAGTATGATCAACCATGTGATCGGGAGACGAGTCCAAATATGTCTCAGTTTTCCTCCCCTGGTACTCGGGTGCAACATTCCAGACGCTTTACTAACACTCTCCCCACTTGGAGAGTCAGTCCCTTTAACCTCCTGTTTGGCCCAGTTTGCAATTTCTGCGGAAGATGAACAGGAATAGCAAGAACCAATGAGAGGCTAGCTGGAGGTGTCTGGACGGGCAAATTTAACTCTCATTTCCCACCAGGAAGAGGAATTAACCAAAGGCTCAGCATGCCGGGCCGGAACCAGATTAGGGCCTGAAGCCATCCTGCGGTGTTGCGGCCAGCTCAAAAGAAAGCGAGTTGAAGAAAGGAGCTCAGGGGCACTGTAATTCACAAACCTGCAGAGTTATAAATGACAGCTATCGTCCAAAAATAGACTGAAGTAAAGCTGCCAAGAGGACTTGAAAGTGGGGCAGAATTGCAGGAAACCGATTTCAGGAGGTAGACTGGAATTGCATTGAAAGCATAGGAAAAGAGGCAGAACGTCCACAATGACGCACTTGGCCAAAAAGGGCGTATGCGTTTTTTCCTGAATATATTCAGGAAAAAACGCATACGCCCTTTTTGGCCAACCAAGCAAGCTTGCAAAGGAAATCTGCACTACAATGAAGTCTCACTTCCCCCCGGCCAAAAGGGCCATCTGAAAAAAGTGTAAAATCCAGAAAGGCAACAGGCCATTGAGAAGGGGAGCCTTGTTATGCTGATGGGCGGGATGTAAATTGCCAACAGACATT